>NC_133360.1:13063643-13373643 GCF_030506205.2 Paramisgurnus dabryanus | reverse complement strand
CAATTTTCTTATTTTCTGGCTTAAAAAGTAAAAACATTGCACTTTATGCAATACAACTTTGTTAGGTATGAATGTTAATAAAAGTGATTATTTTGCATAAAATAGGTCTTTTGATATTTTAGCTTACTTGCTTTGTTGAGCTAACCCTGAGATTAAGCCAACATTAGCACACATCTCAGTTTCGGGCAAGTTGTCTCAATGACTTTTGCCAGTACATTCTAAAAATGTTGGGTTATTCAATGTCTCAATTGTTTCTCCTAAACAGAAATGCGATTGATAATCCTTATAATCCTTTGTTTGATGCATTCATGTAATTAACAGGACATTAGGGTGGGGCATTTTGAGTGGCTCCTCCCCCTTTATTAATGGTCAGAAATGTTTAGTTTATCTCATATACAAAAACTTAAATATTTCATATTATATAGGACTTTAGGCAAAGTTAATACCAATAAAATACCAAACAGCATCCAATTTACAAATAAGATTTAATATTTCGTCCAAGGAGCCAACAATGAGTGTAGTCAACAAAGCTATAAAAGAAGGAATTGAGGAAAGCTCAATAACATATAAACAACGAATAAACAAACATGAACAACATGACGACAGAGCAACGTGTCCTCTCTGGTTATTGATAATCCGCATTACCTACATAAATACAACTAATACAGATTTTATATTCACCTTGCAAACAAATCAGAAACAAATAAATAAGCGAGTGGGCAATGTGAATACAGAAGGGTGTTGGCTTGTTGTTATACGTTGTCACTGAGGTAAAATCTGGGAATAAGGCAGCTGTGTCTTTCTGTATCCTGGGCCGTACACAAACAACGCTTGTTGCCGTGGGCGTGCCCCGGTACGTGATGATTGACGCACTTCCACTCCACCCTCTATCCGCCGTCTTTAAAGGCTGTTACACGAGTCTCGCAGGTCTCTATTCATACAAGCCGAGCCGCGGCCTACGGCACACGCCGCTGCCGTGGCAACCAATGCTGTCATTATACATGGAGATGGTACTTCCTTGATATCAACAGTACTTTCTTTTACACAAAAGGTTCTTTGTAATAAAAATGGTTCCTTAGATGATAAAAATAGTTCTGGGATAACGAGTGTAATGAACATCAACTTTATGATAGATTGTTATAAGATGAACATAGCAATGTATTGTGTCTGACATGTACTGTGTATTTATAATATTTGTGTATATTTGAAACCAGCATTTTATTGTAAATATACATATTAGAAAAAATACTGTTGATAAAAATTATAAAAAATAATGTTCATCCTCGGCTCCCATTATCTCAGTGGATAGAAAAGTGTGCATCTGGTTTAAGACATCTTATTTGTTATGCATACTGATTTTCGCCTACTGTATATGTAGGTGATTTTGGATGCATGGCGATCCAGTACCTGCTTTCTTTTGCCACCCCCTGCAAGAGTGAAACACATACTAAACTGAATCTTTTATTACAAAATAAACATAAATTACAATTATTTTTTATAAAGATGCATAAATATGTGAAAATATGTCTAATATTTTGGGATGAGATGTGCACCAGATACTCTGATATTATAACTTTCTGTCTGTTTATGCATGTTTATATTTGTCTTTTTATTGTAAAAGAATAAATATAATAGTCACTCTAAAAAATGCTTATTCAAAGGGACCAGCTGTTCGGTAAAATGAACACAGAAAATGTTTACATTTGACCCAACAATGGGTTAAAACAAAAGATCCTAATATGTACAATTTAGCTACAGATGTGTATACATTTGGTACCAGTACACGTTGGAGATACTAGGTGCAAAGATATACTTTTAGAAAGGGCACCGCCCTAGTGACAGCTAGGGACTATTTTTAACCATTTTTTTCTGACAGTGCATAATATTTCTTTCCTATATGACTAAGGGCTTAAATGTGGAATATGCGAGTTCTGGTCCATATATTATATTCCATGACGATCTGCTCTCCGGGGTTGGCATGTACGGCCAGTTGCTATGACAACAGGCCAGCATGTACTCTTCTACAGGGGTAACGTGTATGGTGCTTGAGAGGGTCTCTCGTAGCGGGATCAGGCGAGACACAGACAGGACGTTCAGCTGGGGAGGGACTCAACAGTCTGTGCCCACTCAGAACAGCGTGTCCTCTCTGTGGATGACTGGATATTTCGAGCTTGACTGATGCACAACTGCTATGTTCGACCTGGAGAGAGTAATCAAAGGACAAATGGGCAATGGGCTATTATGGCATATCAAGGAAAAATTGAATATGATTGTTAACTGCTTTCAACAGAAGGCTTATTACCGAGACGTGGTTACATCATTATGCCGTTGTGTAAAACCAGGTCATTTATTTAAAGCAATAATCTACCATCAGTCTTTTTGCCGTAAAATGTAGTGGTTGTGTTCATTAACAATTGTTAATGCATAGCTAACATAATGCCAATAATGTAAATGCCAATACAATGTTTATGATGGTTCATTGTGCATGAACTTATGTTACAATTTTTTTTATTTTAAAAATGTATTAGTAAATGCTGAAATGAACATGAACTAAAATGAATATATGCTGTAGAAGTAATGTTCGTTGTTAGTTCATGTTAACTACTGCATTAAAGGTGCAATGTGGGACTTTTGGAAGGATCTGTTGACAGAAATGCAATATAATATACATAACTATATTATTAGTGGTGTATAAAATACCTTCCATAATGAACTGTATTGTTTTTATTACCTTTGAACAAGCCATTTTTTTTTCGACATACAGCGCGAGTCCCCTTAAATGGAAGTCACAATTTTGCGCCATAATGTTTCTGACATTAAATGGACAAACTGCTCTACAGAGCGTGTTTTTTCACTATATGTTGTCTCAGACGATGACGTGTTTGTCCTGTGGCAGCTACCGTAGCTTCTCTATGCGTTTCGATGGTTGCAATTCACATTCTCAGCACTAGATGCCGCTAAAAGTCCTACATTGCACCTTTAAAGGGGACATATCATGAAAATCTGACTTTTTTCATGTTTAAGTGCTATAATTGGGTCCCCAGTACTTCCATCAACCTGGAAAATGTTGAAAAAATCAACACAGTAACTTAGTTTTGGTAAACCATTCTCTGCAAGCATGTGAAAAAATAGGTCATTGAAATATGGCTTCTCTTGTGATGTCACAAGGGGATAATACAACCCCTTAATCTGCACTATCCAACCACGGCACTGCCATTTAGTGCAGAGATCAGTTTATTGTAGTAAGTGTTTCTAATATGAAAAATTTAATACACATGCTTGTTTGATAGCTCTATGAAAAAACTGCCAAATTGCAAACCTGAAAACATTGTTTTCGCTTTTGGTATGGCTAATGCACATTTATTTCGCAATAACACCATGTATTATGTATATTTCATAAGTAAACAACCATGCAAAATAAAAATACAAATGTATTGCATTTAGTCTTTAACAATGGTGTCTGATATTAGACTATAGAGATCTAAAAATTCTACAGTAAGTGTGATTATTTATAGGATGAGATGTCCTTTAAAGCTTTTCTAGAACATGCAGTCTGAACAGCGAATGAGTCACAGGTGTGACTTAATATATATATATAGACATATATATCTTCAAACACATTGTCATGAGTCATATGCACCCAATGGTGATAATAATAATAATGTGAGAATGATGTCCTCTCTCTGCAAGTTGACAGAATCAAAGTGTCCCGTTCGAAGCATAATCACACCTGACACATCTATATGACTCATCTTTTCCCATCACGATAAGTCTGTGCTGTGAACCTGTTGTAAATGTTATAATCTTTGCTTTATTTTTTCAAAACAAAGGACAATAGCTGCATTGATCTCCAGTTTAATGATTCCCAGTATGTTTGCTGCCAGTGCTATGGATATGATGCTCAGAAATCTGATTCTGGGAGTGTTATGTAACAGGTTCTCAATGTGAATGAAGAAGATACGTCGTCGTGTGCATATGCTGGCGCAGCATACTCTCTTGCTGTGCAACCAACAAAGGCAGTAACCACGGTTCATCCACCCCCACAGTGAGCTTGTAAACAAAACAAACGCTCACGCCTTACCTCTTAAAGACACAAGACGTAAAATATGATCTTACACAAAGGCCAGGATCAAATCACTACAGTCCTTTTTAAGTGATATAAGCAATTTAAGTGAGCTGGATTGCAGCTTTGAATGCTCTCTTGAGGTGCATGCTGGGATACATTTCATGTAAAACTGCATACTACTCATTAACACTTGCAAATGCATGTAGAGGCATCTAGTCCAACTCAGCTTAATTGAAATAAATACATTTTAGTTTGGTAAATAAAACGAATAAATAAAACATACTCAAAAATATTTTAGGTCAGTCTCCAAACTTAAGCATTTAGACATAAACATTAAGACAGATATGTTTTAAATATTATGGTAAACATCAAATCAAGTTTTTCCAAACATTTGATTGGAATTGTGTATGTAGTAAGAATGCAAATAAATATTGAATATTAGATATTGGTTTATTTATCTCTATACTGGGTTGAAATATGGACAAGGTTGGGTAAATATGAACAAACCCAACAGTTTAGTTTATATTTACCTATGCTGAGTTGTTTCAGCTCGAGCTTGGGTTAAATATAGACATTTTCCAGATTCATTTAAACCAAGAGTTGAGTTTGTCCATATTTTTTTCCCAACCATAGACTGAAACAATCCAGCAAAGGTTCATTTAAACCCAACATTTGCATTTGTATAGATTTTACCCGGCATTGAGTGTATCATCACAGTATATGTTAAAAACTTTATGTTGACATTACATACAGGAGACACAGTCAACATGCTGACCAGGCTAGCAGGTTAAACGATTGCAATGGCAAACATAATCTGAGATGCGTGCAAATACTGCCATCCACTGACCAAATGGCTAATTGCATTGGTGAAAACAGCTTTTCTGACTTGCAACACAATAGCATCACAATTGCATTAGTGATGTTGTTTTATAATTAAAAAAAAAATGAGTTTTTAAAACATCATATTATTGTTTTTGTTGAATATGCAAACATGTAATATCATATATTGATCAGGCTGTGTGATGGATGTTAAAAAAATGGAAAGTTGTGGTGAGTTACAGGAAAATCCTAATTGAAATAAATACATTTCAGTTTATTAAATAAAACTAATAAATAAAACATAGTCAAAAATGTTTTAGGTCAGTCTCCAAACTTAAGCATTTAAACATAAACATTAACATTAAGACCTATGTGTTTTAAATATTATGGAATACAACAAATCAAGTGTTTCCAAACATTTGATTGAAATTGTGTATGTAGTAAGATTGCAAATAAATATTGAATATTTGATATTGGTTTATTCATCTCTATACAATGGGTTAAAATATGGACATGGTTAGGTCAAATATGGACAAACCCAACAGTTTAATTCAAATTAACCTATGCAGGGTTGTTTCAGCTCATGCTTGGGTTAAATATAGACATTTTCCAGAGTGTTTAAGAAATGGAAAGTTGTGTTGAGTTACAGGAAGATCCTAATTTAAATAAACACATTTTAGTTTGGTAAATAAAACGAATAAATTAAACATACTCAAAAATATTTTAGGTCAGTCTCCAAACTTAAGCATTTAGACATAAACATTAATGTTTTAAGTATTATGGTAAACATCAAACAAAGTGTTTCCAAACATTTGATTGGAATTGTGTATGTAGTAAGATTGCAAGTAAATATTGCGTATTAGATATTGGTTTATTAATCTCTATACACTAGGTTTAAATATGGACATGGTTTGGTAAAATTTGAGCAAACCCAACAGTTTAGTTTAAAATAACCTATGCAAGTGCAAATACTGCCATCCACTGACCAAATTGCTAAATGCAATTGCAAAAAACAGCATTTCTGACTTTTAAAACATAGTAGCATCACCATGGATTTAGTGATGTGGTTAAAATGAGTTTTTAAAACATTATGTTGTTGTTTTTGTTAAATATGCAAACATGTCATGTCATATATTGATCAGGCTGTTTGATGTTGGAGTGTATGTTCAAGAAATGGAAAGTTGTGGTGAGTTACAGGAAGAGCATGTGTGGGTGGTAAAAGCAGAGGACCGCTCTCAAGGTCCCGAGGCTACGATATTTATAACCCGACTGGTTTCACCCTTGTTTTAGCATGCTTTCACCTAGGAGCATCTTTATCCAGGTCACTGCACGACATGAGGGATGCTATTAATAGCATCTTGCAAGATCAGATAAGGTTTTGTGCATTGATGTGGGTACAGCAAACCTACCACATAATAATTCAAAATATGACATGAACATATTTAAATAAATATATACAAAAATGCATGTATTGATCATTTTAGTTGCATTATATTTGTTATGAATAGGTATCAACATATGAAGTGGATAAAAAAAAATCATCAGAGTTGTCCTAAAACAAGAACGGGTATTGTTCCACTTCAATTGTTGACCTGTATATTTGGTCCCTAGGATTTATGCTGCGTTTTCTGATGTGTCCTCTTGCAAGGACCAGGGCAATGCAAAACAAAAGGATGCATTTTGATCATGCATAAGCAAGCTAGCCCATGTGTTTGACTTTTCTATATGAGGCATTGGTTGCAAATGTCCACATTCACACTGCTAAATGGCAACCAGCTGTTTTTGGGTGGGGTCATTGCTGCCTTGCAGGGGTCCTTGGTCTGTCACATTGTTCTGAATGCTAAAGAGATGCATATAGAAACGGTTGACCCCATTGATGTGATAATGTTGCAGAGCTATGGTAATTTTCTGTTGCAATTACCAAGTGATACCAAGATTGGTATCCTGATTAAGTATCAGGATAAAAGTATCAAGATAAAATTGTATCTTGGGAATCTATGCTATTCAAGAAAAAGATTCAATTAATTTTAATTATTTATTTAAGAGTAGATTATATATAAAAAAATATGATCAGTACTAGTAAAGGATAAGTTGCCAGGGATCCTTACTTTTTTGTCTTTTATGGCAGAGAGCAGAACTTAACTACATTTAACTTTTAAAAACCAAGCAGGTTAAGTTGTTACAATAACACACAAACTATAGTTTTTTTTTTTGCCTTTGTAGGTTGTGTTGATCTTTTTTTTTCATGTCTCCCATTCATGTTGATTATTAGCAGGCTATCGGTGATTCAGGATAACCAGATGTGTCTTGCAAATGTTGCAAATACTTTTTCTTTAAATAAGGATCCTTGTGAGACTTAAAAGTTTAAATAACCTCTTTAAATCTATTTTTAAAATCATTTTTTTATCTAAATCGTAATTTCTAGTCTATATATAAAAACGCTTGCAACACTATTACAGGGATGGTTTAGGGGATATAGGGATTAGATTAATCCATGACTAGGCCTTGGTTATATTAGGATATTTAAGTAGTTTTTACAAACAAAAAACAATACTGGTGTGCATCTTGAGACAAAACAATGCATTTATATATGTTAAAATATGTTAGTACAAGATGTTTTTAAATTAAGGCAGATCAAACATGCATTTTAGTTTGCTACTAGGATAAGCCATGTCTGTGAAACCACCTCTTAATGTTTATGTTTGCAGACAGAACTAAAATATTTTAGTGTATTTTTTATTTATTGGCTTTATTTACCAAACTAAAATGTATTTATTTCAATTAAAATGGGTTATACTAGATAGTGTTTCTCAGTAAAATGCAGCCAACATGCATTTGCAAGTGTTACATCCTTCCCAACCCCCCCATGCGTTGTGTCTTTGGGAGCCTTTGTTCAGGCATATTGCATCCAGGCCTAACCAGGGAACAATTGAAAACACTGATATCTGTAGAGAAAATAAAAATAGCTATTTTGAAAAAGATCATTTAAATGCTTCACATTTGTATCAAACCTTTAAGATTGTGAATTGCTGGTTAAACGTAAATACAATGATACATTCATTGATATCAATATTTTAAAAACAATTCTCAAACGACCACGAAAACCACATTAGTTTATGAATTGCAATATATTATTTATGATATACAATATTGTTTGTGATACTGTTTGATTCGATAGAGTTAATTCAGCTCACAATATCGTTAAAAGTGCCAGTAATCATTTAATAAAACAATACATTTATGCTCGTTCGATTTCACAGACCGATCAGCCTCTGACCTTAAAGTACCGCGAGAGCTGTATTTTCAATAGGCTCTCGCGGTACTTTGATGTCACACTTCAACCCGCCTTTCTTATTCACATAAATCTAGGCGGGCAATGTGATCCCGCCCCTTGTGATTTGCATCACCTGATTCCTATAAACTGGCGCCATTTTCTATGCACGGTCTCATTCTGCCGCAGTCCGCGTTGTGTCCAGTAGCCGTCCTTTGTCTCCGAGCAAACACTGAGGTAAGAAATATAATTTTACACCGTTTGAATGTTTTGTGCTTTTTAACTTACTACTGTATTGTAGTTATGCATTTAATTGCTATATTCCTTTTTTTTAAACGTTTGCGCATTAATTGTGTTTTAAAGGCAAGCATTTTGTATCGAAATCTTTATGGTGTCTTTGTTTAACCTATTTAGTTAAAATATTTAGCGTTTTAAATGCTATTTTACTTCCACAAACATTACTATTTTAAATCTACAAACGCAGATAACTTGCATTTTTGCTATCCGACATGTATGCTCGTTCTCTTTGTTCGTGTTGGGCGAACGCTTAACAATGCGTGGCCTAGTTCCACTGACCTACATTTACCAACAAATGCTTGTTAGTTATAACTGGTGGTTTGTTATTGTTAACAAACTAAATTTACGCATTAAAACCGATTTATTATCAAAAAAGTGTTCCGGAAGATGTAACCGTAATGGTTGTGTCCTCGTGGTAAAATGGCTGCTGCACGTTGCGAGGAGGAGGTGAAGACGGGCAGAAAATGGCGCTTGCTCGTGGCGCACATTCAACTAATGGTGTGCGTGAAATGCGCGGTCGATATCCATTGTTTAAATTTTTTGTTAAAAGCGTGGTTTTGCAGCAGTGGTGTTTATTTTTTATATTTTATTTGTTATTGTAAGGTTGTAATATTTTTTTTTTTCTTTTTACAGATTTTTCAACATGTCTGACGAAGGAAAGCTTTTCATTGGTGGTCTGAGCTATGATACCACAGAGCAGTCTTTGGAGGAGGCGTTCTCAAAATATGGAACAATTGCCAAAGGTTTGTACCCACTTTATAATTTTCATTTAATTAAATTTTACTTCAATGCATAATGATACAATTTTTTTTATTTCGTGTTTAGTTGATGTAATCAGAGACCGTGAGACAGACCGGTCAAGGGGCTTTGGCTTTGTCACATTTGAAAATCCAGAAGATGCAAAGGATGCCATGGCTGCAATGAATGGAAAGGTGAGGTTTCTTTTCCCTCAGTCAAACTCCAGTACCGTAGAGGTGTAAGCGTGTTTCTCACAATGCACCTTTTTGTATTTTTCAGTCTGTCGATGGCCGTATGATCCGTGTGGATGAAGCTGGCAAGTCTGGTGGAAGATCTGGTGGATTCAGAGGTGGTTCTGGAGGTGGCAGGGGATTCTTCAGGGGCGGCCGAGGAAGAGGTGAGAGTGCGTGGACTTCACAATTTTTATTCTTTTCTTAAGAGATCTAATTAGCATGATATTAGTTATGGCCCACAGTCTTGATCTAATTCAATTGTTTTCTCTTTGTTAGGTGGCGGAGGATACGGTGGAGACAGAAGTTTTGGTGGTGACAGGAGCTATGGCGGAGATCGCAGCTATGGCGGTGGTGACAGAGGCTATGGTGGTGGTGACAGGAGCTACAGCGGAGGTGAGCGCTCATATGGCGGTGGCGGATACTCATCCAACAGAAGCGGAGGCTACTCTGGCGGCGGTGGATACAGAGACAACAGGTGAGTCTTTTCTTTGATTTTGGAACGTTTTAAATGAGAATTTATTGGTGCCTTTGCTGCTATAACACTAAAGTTAGTTCTTAATCCTACTCCGATTTAGGAACCAGGGAGGTTACGACCGTTCCGGTGGTTCCTACAGAGACAGCTATGACAGCTACGGTATGTATTGTTCAGATTGGTCATTCCTTTTTTATTTTTTTGCTTTGAGAATAACTTAAACCTATACCAGTCCACTGAGTTGCCATAAATTACAAGACTGCCATTTTCGAACGTTTGAGATCCAGTCGTCATGGTTGCCTTTATCTTGAAATTGCTGGTCAAAGTCCAAATCGTTAAACTTCTCTATGCGACTCCTGTTTGACTCCATGATGAAGTATAGTCGATAAGACCTTGTTTGAAAGAATCATGAAAATGGATTGTCTTGATGGTGTCAGTTCACTGTATGGAAAAGATGTTGAAAATGCTCCAGTGCCTTTACAATCTTGCCTACTTCTTGTCCTCAGCTTGACACGAGTAAAAAAATCCTGATTGCAAGATCATCCCTTCGCTGGCTGTATTTAAAAAGATGTGCTCTTCGAAGACCATTTTTATTTTTTTACTTTTTGTTTTCTGGTTCAATTGTTCTAATAAAAAGACTCCTTTTTACCGTGTTAACTATCCGCAGGATGTTCAATCTCATCAAGGCACTACCTAAAATCCTTGAGCAGTCCTTGAGTTTAAATCTGTTGAGGGATTTGAAACTGTCTTTTGTTTTTCATTTTAGTATGTGTTTAAGAAACTCTGAACCATGCGTGAAAATTGACCTGTTCAACACAGCCTGATAGCTTCTAAGACCAATATTTTTTTAAAAGGATCTTTCGGACCAATTCCTAATTAAAGCTCACTGAAGTGTTAGCGTGCATTTACAAGAAAATATAAAAAAAATTTAAAGGGGCCGTTTCGCCACCTAAAATGTTCTGATCCGATCCTTGATAGAAGCTTTAAGCTGTGATGTGTTCCTTATGGCTCATGCCACCTCCATTTTGTGATGCATTCCTTTAGTGAAGCAAGGCAGGCATGTTGTGTTGAAGCAATCCTCCTTGAAAATGCTAAAGATTTGTAAATATTCATTGTCCAAAGAGTAAACCACACCAATGGGTATTTAAGCCTTTGTGTTGGGGCTTTGTTTTCTCTACCCCTGGATACTTTACTCTTTGGGCCGTCAAAATTTATTTTAAGTATGCTGTACTGTGGACTGAACGTATCCTCTTAAAATGTCAAGATTTTGTTCCTTCTGGGGAAGCAATGTACTCTGTTCTGTATCAACACTTCAATATTTCTTTTTGTATTAATCTGGCTTCATGAAGCCCATTAAAAAATGGATGGAAAATGCTCTGATTTCTTGTGCCTCAAATATCAAAAAAAAAAACAAGATTGTTGAATTATAATGCAATAGCTTGGGAATTGGTTAGAAGTCAAGATAAAATTTTGGGAATGTTAAATTAAGCAAACTAAACTTAAAGTTAAAAGTTTATTTAGTATTATAAAATGATAAAAAAATTGCTGTAATGGCAAACAATGGCTCTGTGTAATGCTTCATTAAATCCAAGAGTTCTCTGCTCGCAATTTTGGAAATCAACAATGTCCTTGGAGAATGAAGTGTTGTGCCTTCCGACTCAAGAATCCTGAGATGAAAGCTGCTCTCTTGGCTAGGTCAATTGTGGATATAGGCCTGTAATGTGAGGTAAAACCTTTTGCTCTCCTGTACGCATCCTACAACAGTTCTCATTGTCCATATTTCCCAGACTCCTTAGCGACCTTTTGCACAAGCCACCCAAAAGCTGCATGATAACTATAGTGGTTAGATCGTGTTGGCGACATTCCTCATGCGGCCTTTGAAAGATTTAGTTGTTAGGGTCACTGATTCCATTTGCACCTTTTTAAAAACTACTTTTGTCAGATTAGTAATTTGTTCCTGTTGAAGTGATATTTGGAAACCTGAAGAGACGTGGCCCTTCCTTCATTTGCCTTTTAATTGCGCCTATGGAAGCCCATTATGATGTTCTGCCTCTTCCTCAATCAGTTTTGTGCTGATATTTCACAATAAAACTTCAAGATACATTTAGTAGTTGGACACTGTATAAATGCATGATTTTTATTCTCTCATCTTCTGTGCATTACAACACTATTTTTCTATTTCAGACTGAAAGGCTGATCATGCTGCCTAGATTGGTGATGGAAGCTAAACCTTTGTGATGCAAGCAACTCTGTTTCTTGGCTGTGATTGAGAGGTGTGTATTTGTTGTTGAGCATTCAAATTCTGTTAAGTCAAAGCTAAGCTTATTCTCTACGAACACAAAAGATGATTCAAATCCCCATGTGATTTTTATTTTAGATCTATCATGGAAATGAAAACTCCTAAATGAACGCAAAACGCTTCCCTAAAGGATTCGGCAGGACCTCTAGGTTGAAGTTTGGTTATTTTGCTGGAAGGGTTGTAAGAGGGCTTCATTTCAAATGTCTTGTATGAACTTTGGCGCTAATAAAGTAATGGCTTGTTTTAACCTTTGTTGTTAATACTTTTCTAGTATAATTTATTAAAACTGATTGTCATTTTTGAAAATGTATGCTGCTGTTTTACCACAAGGTGGCAGTGGCGGATAGCTGTAGTGTAAGAATGTGTATAAGGGGTGATAGGGTTGTAAAGGAAAACACCAGTTATTCAATATTTTACTATGTTCTTCAACTGAGATTAATTAATACATCCATTTTTTTATGCATCCATTTTAAATCTCTGTACAGCCCTTTGTGAATGTGTCAGCATTTAGTCTAGCCCCATTCATTCCTATGGTTCCAAACAAAAGTTTTATTTTGTGCCACCATACTTACTTATGTAACTACTCATGTAACAGTCTTATTTCAATTTGGAGCCATAGGAATGAATGGGGCTAGGCTAAATGCTAACACATTCACGAGGCACTGATACAAAGAAGTGCATGCATTGAAAAAAGATGGGTGTGTATTTATTCATCTCATTTGATGTAAAAACATGAAAAACGGTGATGTTTTCCTTTAAGTCCTAAAGAAAAGCTAAAAATTATTTTGACAGTGCTTTGCTTAAACATTTTATATGTAACTAGAAATGGGCATATGAGATTTTGGTGGTATGATAACCTTAATTAAAAATACCATGGTTTCACGATGTTGTAGTATTGCCATTACAAAGCTTAATTGGGTTCTTTTTAATTGTCTGTGTATACCAACAACTTTTCGACTGAACAATACATTTTATTTAAGCAAAATACATGTATGCAAGGTAGAAATAAAGCATTAAAAAAAAAGAATTTACTAATACACTAAATGTATACATCAAATTATTACGTGACTTAAAGGGATACTTCACCGATTTAGCATTCAGCTTTGTATCTGTAGAAACCCGGCAGTATTACTGAATGACCATGTTTCCCTCCCTCATTTCCTCCTGAGAGGAGAGATATCTGCATTTTGGTTCTGCAAAAAAGTCCTCCGATGATGTAATATGACGATTTTTGCATCATCGGAGGACTTTTTTGCAGAACCAAAATGCAGATATCTCTCCTCTCAGGGGGAAATGATGGAGGGAAACATGGTCATTCAGTAATACTGCCAGGTTTCTACAGATACAAAGCTGAATGCTAAATCGGTGAAGTATCCCTTTAATGATTTAATTAATTTTGTTAACGCTGCTCAAACCTTTTGAAAACTCTAACTAAACACATGTTGATTTTGTTTTTAAGTCATGGATATAGATCAAAATGGATGTAGACTCATACCACAAAGCTACAACTATTTTATATAAAACAATTATCATGTGCTAAATTTAGATTAATTTATTTAATATACCAGCACCTGAAAGCAAGTTCCCATGATCAGCTTTTGATTTGTTGCATAACCAGACCTTGGTAAGATTACAAACAGCACTTAGTTTCAGCTGTATGCATGGTTTACTTAATGTATCATAGAAGAGTGATTTAAGGTTGATGAACTTTAATGGCAATAAAAACTCAAAAGTAGCTGCAGAAAGTAATAATTTGATCAGGCTTATGGACTGGTAATTTTTCCAATCATACACACTCTAAAATCAGATATTTTAAATGCATCCAGCTTTGCTTTCCATAGTTTGTGTACACCCATCATTTCATGAATCCATGGAAGGTAGTGAGAAACTTTTGTATACTCTGTAAGGTAATTTGTAGACTTGTGTTGAGGCACGATACCCTGTGCAATTTTTCCACAAATAAGTGGACTGCCAATGTCTGCCTGTGAGTGAAATTGTGGTTGAGTTAGCCATGAATGTACCATTAAAATACATTAACAATATAATTTGTTTCCTGGACAAGGATTAGACTAGTCCTAGACTAAAATAAATGTAAGAGCTGTCCAAACTGAAAACAACTTAAAAAACATCAATGCCCTTTGTTTTGCCTCAAAACATTACTTGTGTGCATTTTAGGTAAGGCATGTTCGTTCAGACTAATTATATTTCCTAATTAAACTAAGGTCTTATTTTAACAGAAAAAGTGAAAGCTAAAAGCTTAGAAAATAAATACCCAATGTGGCCTGGCTTCCTGAGTGCATAAAACGTAATCTCAGCGTGCTCCGTCTGAAGCCAGAAATATTTCACCATTTAAAATGTAATGTGGTTGCACTCCTGCCATTTCCTCAGTTTAGAAAGTAGCACACTTTTCAGAGTCTTAAAGAGTCACATTTAGCTCTCTCAGGACGCTTGTTGTCGTCTCATTGGGTTCCTGCCGGCCCCAACCCATGACCATGCAGTTACTTGTTATTTCCTCTCTATTAGTTTCTGGCAGGCCAATGATATTCACAGTCTCGTTCAGAGTTGCTGTAGTTTTAAGCTGAATGGAAAGACATGTAATGTTTTTTTATAATTATATAAATATATAAAAGATAACAAAAAGTCACATACAAATACATATTTAAAGAGCCATTCCAACACATCGGTGCCATTTGCATGTTGTAATTCTTCAAAAACTCTCAGGTAACTAATTTTCCTAGAGGGTTTCTTAGGGAAAATGAACGCATTTAAGTATAAGGCATTTAAAACAGGTTTCTTTTATGGTAAAACTATTTAAAACATAAATTGGCTATGAAATCACACGGTACAAAAATAATAATGAAAAAGATTTTGTTATATTTCAATGTAAAGTGTAGTAATAGAGAGTGGGGGAAACCTATATATTTTAAATTACAGTTATGACCAAAAGCATTGACGTGACATTCATGCAATTACTTAAAATTTCACGTAAAACTTCCTTAAAAAAGAGATGCAAAAATTATGCACTGGATTTATTTTTTACAGTTTAACTTAATTAAAAATGTTTAAAACAATAATGTTGTATTTAAAAAAGTTCTAAAAATAAAAAATCCTTTCATTTTTACTGTCTTGTGTCTTTTCTTATAGTTAATGTATTAATTGTGCAATTGTATAAACAATACTTTAATGGTAGAAATAACTTAAAATACAGTGGTAAAAATACCTTAAAATATTGTGTTTCACCAACCAATAAATTTGAGCTCTACCGATGAATTTTTTCAGCTATAATTGCTTAAAATTCCATGTGAAACTTGCCTAAAAAGAGGGACCCAAAAATTATGACCTATATTTTTTAGTAAATTCAGCGTATTTTTTTTTTACAATGTAGAATATTTTTCCACATATTTCTATGGTATACTAGAAAACAACGATAAGCATATAAGCTTTAAAGGGGACATTTCACAAGACTTTTTAAGATGTCAAATAAGTCTTGAGTTGTCAATAGAGTGCGTATGTGAAGTTTTAGTTCAAAATACCATATAGATCAAGGGTGCCCAACCCTGCTCCTGGAGGGCTACCATCCTGCAAACTTCAGTTCCAACCCAGCTCCAAGGGTGCATTCCCTCCACTCGCACTCGCGAACTTCCCTAAACACTTCCCCTCGGGGGGAATCCCTGTCGCCATTTTGAAGTGCGTTCCACTTTGTCAAGTGGACGAGGGAAGTTTGTATGGACAGACCCTCGCTCCCTCGATTTTGACAGAGGGAGCGAGTCTACAAGTGCGGTCTGATGTGCACTTGCGAAAAGGGTGCATTAAGTGCACTTATGATCACCCCTGGAGAGCACCATTAGAGAATCGGGACTCCCTACGGTCTTGCACCCGTTAGCGAGAGCGCGCATATGAGGGGCACAAGGGCAGAAGTGCGTATATTGGGACAGGGCCTACTTCATATGTACACTTCAGGCAGCTCCATATCCCACAATGCATCACGATTGTGACGTCACTTCAGCAACTCGCACTTTGCACATGGAGGGGGCGGTCTCCACTTTTGATCAAGGGCTTAGGGTGATCCATCTGAACCCACTTCAAGTGTTCCAGCAGTAGTGGGCACTCATACAACGTGAGCAATGATGTACATCCGAGTGAGCGAGACTGAGGGATGTTAGCGAGGAAAGGTCATAAAAAACGAACTGGAACGCAGGGCAACACACCTGTCTGTAATTATCAAGCAACCCTGAACACCTTGATTAGCTGCTTCAGCTGTGTTTGATTGGGGTTGGAGCTAAAATCTGCAGGACGGTAGCCCTCCAGGAACAGGGTTGGGCACCCCTGATATAGATAATTTATTATAACATGTTAAAATTGCCACTTTGTATAGGTCTTAGCGAAAATGTGCCGTTTTTGAATGCAAAAATAAGATGCTTTTTGCATTAAATGGCAGTGCTGTCATGCAGATTAAGGGGTGGTATTATCCCCTTCTGACATCACAGGGGATCCAAATTTCAATTACCTATTTTCACATGCTTGCAGAGAATGGTTTACCAAAAGTAAGTTACTGGGTTGATTTTTTTTTAGGTTGATAGAAGCACTGTGGACCCAAATTATAGCACTTGAGTGATATGTCCCATTTAAAGGCTGTTACTGTTATTTAATAGATGTAAAAACTCAATATTGACTTAATATTTATTAATACACTGTATAGACAAAGGTATTGGGGTGCCCCTTTCTGGGGCACAGTGGCCACCCCAAACTAAGCACTGTTGTCTCACAGCAGGATCCCTGGTTCAAGCCCTGGAGGGTTTTTTTTTTGTAAAGATAACATATCTCCCTGTGTCAGCATGGGTTTACTCTGGGTAGTACAGTTTAAAGTTTCCTTTCACAGTCCAAAAACTATACACATACTGAGGGAAGGATTTTGAGCAATTTAGCATCTCCAATGTACTAACTTGCATCTTAACCGATTAACCAGTTCTCACGTCACAAATAAACGTTTGTCTATATAGTAGTGTAGTCTATGGGAAAAGTCCTGATGGGGACCCATTCTTGCCTTATTAGTGCTCTGAGTTAATCACAATTTGTGGGCTTCTTTGACAAATAAAGTAAATTTTCTTGCAATTTATGCATATAAAAAAAATACAGAATACACTTTAAATTATGTCTTTATTTTATTAAATAATTAATATTTCTTAAAAACGTATTTTTAAAAGAATCTTGCTATTATTTTGTAAACAGTGTGCAATGTTTGGACAGCTCTTGCTGCTTTTACTATTTTGACCAGCAGGTGTCGCCAGCGTGTATGGTGTTTCGAACACTTCGACAAACTGAATCAATTTGCGAAGCAATTGGTTCAATTGATTCGAAGCTTTGAAAAGATTCGTTTCTCCATAACTAACTGAGTCAAGGGACTCATACCAGGAAGATGAAGCTAGACATTTCATATCTGATTCATTCATTTCAGATTCAGATCAGTTTATTTAATTAAACATCTCTGAAAAGTGCCGATCATCAGCTTTTGCTGATTTATCATGAAGTAACCACACGTTGGTGGTAACACCAAACATTCATGTCAGCAATGTCCAATCTGTCTCCTGGAAGACCACTGACCAACCCTAATCTGATCCAAACATATCTCGCAGATCTTTATTAACTGATTGAATTTAAGTATTTTTCGGTCCTTATGTGACTGCAGTAGAGTGAAATTGTGCATCTCTCTGGAGAAGCATAAAAGTGTTCTGCCATTTTCTCAACATTGTCAGTTTTGTGTTGATTTCTTTAATTGATGAATATTGTTAATGCATTGCATTTTTTTTCTCGCATCTTCTGTATATTAAAAAACATTTTTATTTTTCAGGTTAAATGCTGAACACGCTGCTAGTTTTGAGGTTGGACTTTTGTGCTAAACTTTCTGTTGCATTAAATCAATAAAATTCTATTAGATCAAAACTAAATTTATGTCTAACTGTGATTGCTCAGCATTGTAAAATAACCCATGGTTTTGTTTAACAAATCCTGGCACATCAGTCTATTTTCTTTGCTGTTTAGTTATTTAATTCAGTGGTATAAATCACCACAAGCAGCGGAAATTATTTTAACAGACTTCTGAAGTGATAAAGATTTGCCTTTATTTCAATTCAATTGCAGATGAAGAGCTCTCATAAATCAGACTCCTTTAATATCAAACATGTTGAGGTGATCCAAGTTTGCCTTCCATGGTTTGTGATGCTTTAAAGAAATACATTCATGATTTTATGAATCCATGGAAGGTAGTGAGAGATTTTAGTATACACTGTAAGGTAGGTTGTAGACTCCACCTGTATGAAGTAAGACATGATGCCCTGTGCGATATTTCCACAAATAAGTGGACCCCCATCGTCCCCCTGGTTGTGAAATTGTGCTTCAATTAGCCATAATCATACCATCAAAATACAATATAATCATTCAAATCTTGCATACAGAAGCATAAGTGAAAGCATATGAAATGAATACCTGTGATGGTCCGGCTGTTCCCTCAGTGCATAAAGTGTGAGATGTGGCACAATGTTTAGAGTGTAAAAGAGTTTGGTTCACTTCTCTCAGGACTCTTGATAGAGACGCGTGCCCGTATTCCTGCCAGCCCCAACCCATGGCCATGCAGTTACTTGAGATTTTTGCTCTATTAGCTTCTGGCAGGGCAATGATGTTCACAGTCTCGCTCAGAGTTACTGGGGTTTTAAGCTAAATAGGAAGACATGTAAAGCTGCATAAAATGATGCGTCAAATGTCTTTTTTATTAAAGAAATGTTATTTATTACACATACATACAAACATACAAATGCATATTAAAATTGATCAGTTGTTGCTAAAATAAGACAAACCTTTAGTAGCATAATGTCATCACCTGGTTTGTCCGCAAAATCTGGATGTGGAAAGGCATTGACCTCTATACCAGCAGGTAAACGGTTTATGTCATTAACACCCAAATACACCATGAGATTACTAAAGCAAACAAAAATAAACCAAATGTTATAATATTTTAGCCCCAAAGAAAAGATTTACATAATTTTTTAACAATACTTTGGTGGTGCTGTTTATGTATACAACACACATTCACTGGATACTTTATGAGTGTACTATACGATTGTTTAATATTAATCATTAAATGGTTGTTAGATGTGTAAATGCATTGGTTACAACAATTCTGTTATCAATACCACATTTTTAATTATATTGTCCACAAAATCGTTTACAGTTCGTTGCATTGAATTCGGCAATCTGGAATGCTTTATTCTGATTGGTCAGTCACGACATTCAAAAAACAACTCGCTAAAACAGATAACACACAACTCTAATCTTGTCCTCCAGGCCTTGTGAGCCATTTTGGTAGGTGCAGATTAATAAAAAAAAAATATATATATAAATATGCAAGATAAATAACGTATGAGACTGTATTTACTATTGCTATTAAAGCAACTTGCTGATTGGTCTTGTTTGAACTGCACGTCTGGCCATTAGGAATTGTGGTTTCCTCGTGGAAGGTTTACATTTAGAAATGAAGTTACAAAATGTATCATAAATATTTTACAGACATGCAGATTTTGTATTTTTAACATCAAAGGTCACTTATAGCATATCATTTTACTCACTCTTTTTTGCAGTGGGCAGCCGTCATCACAAAATCTTCTCTTACCAAAAAACCACCACATGCTTCTGAAGGTGTTTGCGGGTCACGAATGTAGACCATGTATGGGCGGCTGTGTGGAATGGACACCTGACCGTTAACGATACCATGAACCACACTGACACCTGAAGAGAGATTGACAAAACCTCTGGTGATGTTTTTAGTTGTGTCAATGCATGTTAGTAATATTCAAAATGATAATAAGTCCATTTGCATGGTGAAAACACCAAGTACTTATTATCAAACTATTTAAATGGTTATGCGAAACTGTCTGCTGTTATTAGTGTAGTCTGATATGAAGTCTTTACCTGGGGTGCAGGAGTGCAGCAGTAGCAGTGTAGTTATAAACCAAGAGATGCTCATTGTAGTCACTGTTCAGTCCAGCGATGTGTGAAGCACAGTGAAGTCGTCTTCTGCTTTAAATACAGAGTCAAGGGAATCAGACCAGCAAGATGAAGCTAGAAATTTAACCATGCACTGACTTCAGATCAGTTTATTTAATTTAACATTGAAAAGTGCTGATCATCAGCGTCTGTTGATTTATCATGAAGTAACCACACTTTTGGTGATAAGATCAAACATGCATGCTTATGTCAGCGATATCCAATCTGTCTCCTGGAAGATCACTGACCAATCCTAATCTGATCCAAACATATCTGCCAGTAATGTTTAATCTCACAGATCTTTATTAACTGATCGAATTTAGGTGTTTTTTCTGTCCTTATGTAACTGCAGTGGAGTAAAATGATACTGAAATAAGATAAGTCAAGATCTGATAAGATGTGCCACTTGTGTCATGTGCCTTTAAGAGTTTAGAGAACCATAAAAATATTCTGCTTTATTTCTCAACATTAATGCATGAGTGTTTTCCCAACTCTTGTGCATAATAAACTGGGATACCTTTTTATTTTTAAGGCTGAAATGTTTTACATGCTGCTAGTTTAAAGGTAGAAGTTAAACTTTTGTGATGCAGACAGCTCAGTTTCATGGCAGTAATGGTGAGGTGTGTATTTGCTGGTAGCATAACATTTTTGAGAAACACTTTGGAAAACACCCTTGTAGCCAATCAGCAGTAAGCTGCGTGTCTGCTTACCAACATCTTTGCCTTGGTTGCGTATGTGTGGGGCGTGTCTATCAAAAGACGGTCCAGATTCTATTGGGGTAAGGGCGTGTTTGTTTAGGTGATTTCAAACTGTAAGATCGTCCCCCCCGCCTTTAAATCAATCAGATTCTATTAGGTCAAATCTAAATGTATTTTATGGCTAAATGTGCTTGGTAAGTATCATAAAATAACTTACTGATTTTACTGAACAAATCCTGGCACAGCCTATTTACCTTATTGTTTATTCTCCAGTTATTTAATGGTATAAATCTTCACCACAAGGTGACAGTGATGGCCTGCTGTGAACATTTGTAATACAGCTAGATTGTGTAAGTTTTTGCTACAGAAATCAACGGGCTTATGGAGTGATAAGGGTTCATCTTAAGGCGTATAAGCTGAATGATTTACAGCCAGACAGTTGCTATTTAACAGGGTGATACAACACCGTTCTGCTTCTTGTCAGGCTCCTGATCAATCGGTCAGGGTTTATGTAAGCAATAAGGTACGAGGAATCAATAAAAAGCATTCCTTCCACTAATAAAAATAGTCCCGGACCATGAACAAAAATGTGTTCCAATGTGTAATATGCATGAAAGCTCAAATAAATGCAAAAAAATTAAAATAATAAGTGTGGTTGCTAAGGGTGCTAAGCTTTTAATCATGAAGATTCACCTTTACTGAACAAATCCAAGCACATCAGCCTGTTTAGATGCGTAGATGCAAAAAATGTCTCCTCCGTTTGGGAAAACTTGCACGTTGAGAACATTGAGGTCAACTCAGGTTGTTTAAATTCATTGTCCAGGGGCACGTTCAATCTCACACCGGTGCGCAACGTTTTGCTACGATTTCCGGGTTGAACGACATGTTTCCTGGAAACGGTGTGCAACGGAATGCAACAGGTTTTAGAAGCGTTTTCTCTTGTTTGGTGGGTGTGTCAGAAATGTCGGTCCAATCGTTATAAATGTGTGTTTAATACTGTAAAATACCCTCGATGTTACAGTCACTGACCTTGCCGTCCAGAATGAAAGACAACATCCAACTTGAACCCATTGAGCGAGCTGTCTCTTTACTAACGCGTGGTTTTATACATCTTGCCGCTGGTTGGGCGGACATTTCTGACACACCCACCAAACAAGAGAAAACGCTTCTTAAACCTGTTGCATTCCGTTGCACACCGTTTCCAGGAAACATGTCGTTCAACCCGGAAACCGTAGCAAAACGTTGCGCACCGGTGTGAGATTGAACGTGCCCCTGGTGCATGAGGATTGGCAGTGTTGGCTACTTCCTCTTTCAGCTGCATGCTATAGATTTAAGAGATAGTTGAAGTATCTTTCTAATGTTTGGTTAATGTGGTTGATGCAAAAAGAGCTGTGAAAGATTGTGTGAAATCTTACTTCAGACCTTTCATGGAAATAATAAAAAAATAATAATCCAAGAATACTTTACTAAAGATTCAACAGGACCTCTAGATTGAAGTTGGGTTTTGTTGCTAAAAGAGCCTTATAGCTAATAAATAGTTTAAGCTTTGGAGTCAATACTTTACGGTATGATCATTTATTAAAACATGTTGTTTGTTTGATGCCATTTTTCCTGTTATATCAGTGGTAAATACTTTTACCCATAGACAGTAAAAAAATATGGACGTAGTGTCCCTGACGTCACCCATTGGCTTTTGAAGATCGTTTTTGAAGCTTAAAGTAGGCGTTGCCTCCCGTCGCCATCTTGGCCGCGCGTCAGCGCGAATCACTCGCGGAAAACCGAAAATGGGAAAAGAGGCGGGACACGAGTGAAGCTGGGGTGAAACCACGCCCGCCTAGCGCGAGTCTAGTGACAGCAGTGGCTGTTCAACCGTCACTTAAGCGGCCACGCCCTTAATCAGGGACAGACTGGGGCTAAAAAACAGCCCTGGACTTTTTCCCAAATAGGCCCATCATCCGGCCATTCGCCCCTAGCCGTGCGCAACAGACACAAGGATGTCCTGATACTATGCCACAATACTGTCAGACTATTAGACAAGGATATTTAATATTTTGTGCATGTCATATTAAACTTTGATGTATAATAAGGCTGTGAAATAATGAAAATAGCTAGGCCCTATTAATTTTGTCTGTACAGCTTTCACAAACAACCACCAGGTCTTTGCCAATTCCACAATATCTAAACACAAATATGAAAGACAAGGAAAAACTGCACTCTGATGGAAGACAGACAGAAAGTGCAAGCTAGGATTTTTTTGTTAAACTAATATTTGGTCAATTATTTAGCCCCCTTTCTTATTAGCACGTTTAGAGTGGTTGCAATGCATGCCTGATATTTACCCGTTTAATTCAATACCTTAGTCTTCATTGTAGCAGAAAATGTGAGCTCACTATAATCTCTCATATACAATAAAGTCAATGAAAGAAATGAAAACCAATGCAATACGATGAATGTCCACCCACAGACTGTTTTTAAACGGGGTTGGATAAATATTTTTTGCTTCGATGTGTGTGATTTTGGTTAGATGACAGTTGTAGGTTACAGTTTGACAAGTTTACAGTTTAACAAAAGCAAAATGTTTTGTTTTATTGCGACTGTATACAAATATAAGCAAACACTTTGCCGTTTGAATTAAGTCCCATATGAACAAAATGACAGAGTATGTATTGTTTTTATGTTTCCACTGTTCAATCGCGCCCACGCCTCTCTCTCTCTCTCACACACGCGTGCGTGCGCACACACTCACATCATGTCTTTCTCTAACACTAGTTGCGCATTACGTTTATTTTCACGCGAGTTTTTTATTTATTTTTATATCGTGTATATTATATTATAATGTCACATGTCCTGCTACTACTGGCACTTAGCTCTTGCTGATGTGAAGTTAACTCGGTCTGTCCCTCATCATGACCAGGCTGTGGATGCTCAGGCTCACAAACATAGACGCTCGCGAATTCCAGGAATCCGTGGACCAATCACGGCTAGTAGGCCGACTCTTCTTCCTTGTTTTTTACACGTAGCAGCATATAAGTGATCATATTAGTGCCTCTGCTGTTGGCTGTTCCTATTGCGTTATTAGACTTTTTTTGCCATCGGCCGGGCGACGGCCCTCCGTTGAACGGCCGTTCTGGACTTTTCCAGAACGCACAGATTGCCAATCCGTCCCTGCCCTTAATTATGCAGAATTTTAAGGCTTAATATAATTTAAATGGATGAGTTACAAAAATTTTTACCCCCCTCACAGTTTTCATGAAGGGCAAAATTAGCTATATAGACCAAAAGCACTTTTTGTACCAGGCTGTAAACATATTATTTTCTACTGTGAAGTTGGGCATTTTTAACATGGGAGTCTATGGGAATTGACTCCCTTTTGGAGCCAGCCTCAAGCGGCCAGTCGATGAATTGCAGTTTAAGTCACTTCCTATTGGCTTCATTAGAGCGATTGGAAGGTTGCCCCTCGCTTTTACCACAAGTTAAAGGACAAGTTCGGTATTTTAGACTTAAAGCCCTGTTTTCAGATTGTTTATGGTCAAATAGAATGGTTTTGACTGAAATTTCGACATTTTCGGCTGCCCTGAGAATTTTCGCGTGTTTGTGTTTCAGCTCAGACCTCTACAATGGGTTTATAGGTGCACTGGAACAATCCTTCCTAAAATGCATTAAACTTTCGTTTACAAAGACGTGAAACTCACCGAGTGGTCAGGGGTGTTCACTGATATGCTCACACAAAAATCGCTGCAAAAGATGCTTTCCAACAGCTGTTTTAGCATTCGTTGTTAACTTGTGGACCTATTTCCCCAAACGCCTCACACCCGTACATTCTTCCGCTTAGAGCTTGAATAATAAACACTCCAGCCCAGGTGGTGGCGCTAATCCGCCTTTGCCAATTGCAAGAATAGAAACAAAGTTCCCGGCGCGGAGTAATACCGTACCTCACAGGACGTCTAATACAGTCAATGGAGTTGGTAAAAACTACGATAAAACCTGTTGGAATGTGTCTTTTGGAGCGATTTTTGTGTGAGCATACCAGTGAACACCCCTGACCACTCGGTGAGTTTCACGTCTTTGTAAACGAAAGTTTAATGCATTTTAGGAAGGATTGTTCCAGTGCACCTATAAACCCATTGTAGAGGTCTGAGCTGAAACACAAACACGCGAAAATTCTCAGGGCAGCCGAAAATGTCGAAATTTCAGTCAAAACCATTCTATTTGACCATAAACAATCTGAAAACAGGGCTTTAAGTCTAAAATACCGAACTTGTCCTTTAAAAGAGGTGAGCTGCGGTAGCGTGAAGATTTGTAATATCACTAAAGCATGTAGGTTGTAGCAGCGGAAATGATTTTAACAGACTTCTGAAGTGATAAGGATTTGCCTTTATTTCAATTAAATTGCAGATGAAGAATTTTTAGAGCGTAAAAGTCTAAAAGAGTTTGGTTTTGAAAAATTTAGGTGTGGAAAGGCATCGACTATACCATCAGGTAAATGGTTTGTGTCATTAACACCCAAATACACCACGAGATGACTAAAGCAAATAAAATAGCAGTCAGCTACAGTCAGTGCTGAGGGAGGGTGACATGTCACCTCCGCTCTCAGGTTGTGGTCTGTGTCGGCAGTAATGTGGTTAATTGGAATTCACAGTCACATGTCAAGGTGTATTCGCTTCATCCTCGTTTCTTTCACACTAGCTATCCTGATGTGCATCTTATGTTACACCAGCAGATACAGAACACAAGTATGCTTGCTATTTCTTGCGTTGTGCTAGGCCTGGCCGTTTGGTCATTTGTTGCATTGTGTTTATCTGCTGCCCTGTGTAGTGCGGCGATAAGACCTATATGCTGGCTAAGTCTGTATGTACTCTGTCCTGGGATGGAACGAGTTCCTTATTGGGTCCCTAAAGGCTCTGGCATCCAATTTTTTTCACGTTGGCTTACCCCGGATTTCCACCGACTGCGGAACGGCTGCGGATCCGCTGCGGAACGGCGGCGGAGTCAATCGGTTTCCATTCAAGTCAATGTGTGTATTTCCACTGACTGCGCTCCGAATCCGTCACAGCTCCGGCCATCCGCAGCCCTCCGGTACAAATACGCAGAGCTTCTATTTTTGACGGATGCCGGACAGCTCCGCAGGGCGGAGCCATGACTTTATCGCGTGATCATACCTGAATACACGAGAACTCGTGTTTTTTTTATTAAATATTTGCAATACAAACATTACAAACACACACAAATAAAGTCATTAATACAAAAACAACAAATAATAGACAAGAACAGAGCCAGGGGCAGTTTCAAATAAATACATTAAAGATAGAGCATAAATAAATGTTTTAGCAGCCTTCTTATTTTTTGAATTTTGGATGGATTTGATGTACTGCTCTGTCTACGCGAGATCTCGTGTTGTGATCTAGGCTGGTTTGTAAAAACGTTATAATTCAACGGGCAGAGACAGAACTAGGTATCGCGCGATCATCACGTGAATTTGCGAGACCTCATGGGTCCTCGTCACTTCAGCACGCAGCCGCTCTGCAACAAATACGGAACCGGTGGGTATTGACGGACGGCGAAGTGCGGAGCCGTAACGCAGCGGAGCTGATCTGCAGCCGCTCCGCAGTCGGTGGAAATCCGGGGTTATGCCGACCGGGCTAGGACTGTGCTTTTTTTCAAGTACTTGGACATGTGCGGGCAACATTGACAAAAATACCAAATTCACAATTGGGTTTTTGCATGACGAGTCAATCCTTTTATGTCGATTATTTAGAAATGGCTAAAAATGGCTATTTTGTTGCCTGATGAGAGTAAAATTTACGTTTTTCGGGTCTAGTGGTTATCGTCAAAATGTCAGGTGATCACCGTGTACTAAATTTAAAGCACAGTAGTGTAAAGACAGTTGGTGCATGCATGGTAGTGCAAAAATCCTGGTATGGGGATGTATGGGGACCGAGGGGCAACCTTCCGATCGCTCTAATGAAGCCAATACGGAAGTGACTTA
Organism: Paramisgurnus dabryanus; assembly: GCF_030506205.2. Classification (NCBI taxonomy): domain Eukaryota; kingdom Metazoa; phylum Chordata; class Actinopteri; order Cypriniformes; family Cobitidae; genus Paramisgurnus; species Paramisgurnus dabryanus. The sequence goes on along the minus strand of NC_133360.1, from coordinate 13,346,727 downwards.
AAGTGCAATTCATCGACTGGCCGCTTGAGGCTGGTTTCAAAAGGGAGTCAATTCCCATAGACTCCCATGTTAAAAATGCCCAACTTCACAGTAGAATCTAATATGTTTACAGCCTGGTACAAAAAGTGCTTTTGGTCTATAGCTATTTTTGCCCTTCATGACAACTGTGAGGGGGGTGAATTTTTTTGTAACTCATCCGTTTAAATTATATTAAGCCTTAAACTTCTGCATAATTAAGGGCGTGGCCGCTTAAGTGACGGTTGAACAGCCACTGCTGTCACTAGACTCGCGCTAGGCGGGCGTGGTTTCACCTCAGCTTCACTCGTGTCCCGCCTCTTTACCCATTTTCGGATTTCCGTGAGTGATTCGCGGTGACGCGTGGCCAAGATGGCGATGGCAGGCAACGCCTACTTTAAGCTTAAAAAACGATCTTCAAAAGCCAATGGGTGACGTCACGGACACTACGTCCATATTTTTTAACGGTCTATGATGGGGACTGTATTTATCATACAAGGGAATATTGATGACTTTGAATACATCAGAGTACTTGAAGAGATTATGTTGCCCTTAATTTGCCGAAGAGGAAATGCCCCTAAGTGGGTGTTTGTTTCGACATGACAACAACAAACACACAAGCTAGTGGGTTAAAATATTGGTTCCAGACAAAAAGAATTGAGGTAATGGAGTGGCCAGCTTAGTCCCCTGATCTCAACCCCATTAAAACATTTGGAGGGACATTAAAAATGCAGAAGCAAAACCTAAAATTTGACAGGAACTGTGGATCCTGGGGTGAAATAGCTGTTTCTAGGTGCCAAAAGTGGAATAACTCAGTTTGACACAGAAAATAATGGTTATGCAACTAAATATTAAATCAATAGTTTAAATTCAAGATAAATCTTAAGAAACTTCTTTAGCTATAAATGTCTAATGAGAAAAATGTTGACACTTGTTGACTAAACATTAATAAATTTTCCTTACACTGAAAAAAATTATTTATTCAATTTACTTAATGTTTTTAAGGTAAGTGGTTGCAATCAATTTAAGCTACATTTAAACAAAAACGATTAGTAAAGTAAAATAAATTAAAAAACTTTTGTTTAAATGTAGCTTAAATAAATTGATTGCAACCACTTACCTTAAAAAATTGGTTAAATTGAATGAATCATTTTTTTCAGTGTACTTGCTTTAAAAGAACAAGGCAGACTTATAAAATTTTGTTAATGTTTTAATATGGTATTGAATGTATAATGTTTTCAATCGATTTTAAGGAAATAAAATCTTTTTATAAAATATTTGCACTTTATTCACTTTTAGCACACTGCTATTTTAAACACAACCTTGTTTATTCTCTAGTTATTTTAATCAGTGGTATAAACTTTCACCACAAGGTGACGGTGGTAGCCTGCTGTTAACATTTGTATTACAATAGACCATAAAGGTTTTTTCTACAGAAATAAACAGACTAAAGCCATCTTTCCACTGCACACAACATTCGGAAACGATTGTCAGAGTTTGCCCCCTAGTGGCGTCGTAATGAAGTTTCAGTTTAAACGTAACATGGGAGAGAAGCTCATTCCAGCGAAAAGAGGCTTCATTCTAATATTTACCATAGTGGAATAAATAAATGAATGCAAATGAATGAAACAATAAACATGCATATGACACAGACTGCCATTTTTTTTTGAGAGAACATTTGGAGACAAGATTAAAATAATAACGTATGTATAGGCTACATATTAAATTAATAATGTATTACTTACCAGTATCAATCGTTTTTATATCACGCTGTGCTATTTATAGCATACAAGTTTACTCACTCTCATTTGCAGTGTGCAGCTGTCATCATAAATCTTCTCTTACTAAGAAACAACTACATGATGAAAGTTTTTTAAGTCCTGACTGTAAACCATATATGGGCGGCTGTGTGTTGGGCAAGCTACTTGGAAAATATAGTGAGCTAAGCTACCAGTTACTTCACATTAAATGAAGCTTCACTACACTGAAGCTACCCCCCGGTAAATGTAACAAGCTAAGCTACATCAATTTATACATCAATTAATACCTGTTTAGATGCGTAGATGCAAAAAGTGTCTCATTTGTGTGTGAAAACTTGCACGTTGAGAACATTGAGGTAAACTCAGGTTGTTTATATGCATTGTCCTGCTGCATGAGGATTGGCAGTGTTGGCTACTTCCTCTTTCAGCTGCATGCTAGATTTAAGAGATAGTTGAAGTTTCTTTCTAATGTTTGGTTAATGTGGTTGATGCAAAAAAGTGCCGTGAAACATTGTGTGATTTCTTACTTCAGACCTTTCATGGAAATTAAAATTCTTTAAAAAAATCCAAGAATACTTCACTAAAGATTCAACACGACCTCTATTGAAGTTGGGTTTTGTTCCTAAAAGAGTCTTATAGCTAATAAATAGTTTAAGCTTTGGAGTCAATACTTTACAGCATGATCATTTATTAAAACATGTTGTTTTTTTGATAGTTCATGTCATTTTTTCTGTTATATCAGTGGTAAAAACGTTTCCCACAAGTTAAAAGAGGTGAGCTGCAGTAGCGTGAAGATTTGTAGTATAACTAAACCATGTAGGTTGTAGCAGCGGAAATTATTTTAACAGACTTATGAAGTGATAAAGATTTGCCTTTATTTCAATTCAATTGCAGAGGAAGAGCTCTCATAAATCAGACTCCTTTAATATCAAACATGTTGAGGTGATCCAAGTTTGCCCTCCATGGTTTGTGATGCTTTAAAGAAATCCATTCATGATTTCATGAATCCATGGAAGGTAGTGAGAGATTTTAGTATACATTGTAAGGTAGCTTGTAAAATCATTCGTTATGTAGGAAGACACAATGCCCACTGCTTCATTTCCACAAATAAGTGGACCGCCAGAGTCTCCCTATAAGAGAAAATGTGCTTTAATAAGCCATAAATATACCATTAAAATCTGACAGTTAACATAAGTGAAAGCTTATAAAATTAATACCCGTGCTGGCCCGGCTTCTGCCTTAGTGCATAAAGTGTGGGGTCTGGCACAATTTTCAGAGTCTAATAGAGTCAAGTTCACTTCTCTTAGAACTCTTGATAGAGATTCCTTATTATATTCCTGCCATCCCCAACCCATGGCCATGCAGTTAGTTGAGATTTTCTCTTTATTAGTTTCTGGCAGAGCAATGATATTCACAGTCTTGTTTAAAGTTGCTGGGGTTTTAAGCTGAATAGGAAGACATGTAAAGATGCTTGAGTTGCAAAATCCGCTAAATGCCACCTCCATAAAAAATGAAATAATGATATTATCTAAATGTTCCCGACACATATTCATCAAATACTTTATCTTCAAATCTGCTTAATCCTCAGGCCATTCAGAAATGCTGGCTTGTTGTCCTTTAAGAGTCTGATAAAAATGCTAATTTACAAGAAAACGTGTCAGACGCACGGAGAGGGTTTTGCATTTGAGCTCTTCATATGTTTTTTAAAAAGTAATAAATTGCACATACAAATGCAAAATCAAAATTATACAGTTACTGCTAAAATAAATTTGGAAGATAAAGACAAACCTTTAGTAGCATGATGTCATCACCTGGCTGGTTCACAAAACCTTTATGTGGAAAGACATCGACCTCTATCCCATCAGGTAAATTATTTGTGTCATTAACACCCAAATACACCATGGTATGTCTAAAGCAAACAAAATTAACGAAATATTAAAACATTTCCACTATTTCAACCCTACAGTATCGTTTACACAATAATTTGACAATACTTTGGTTGCATCGTGCATATGTACAAATATCATTCACCATTTTATTAGCATACAAGTGTTTATAGTTTAATCACAGTCAGTAAATGTTAATTACACCTGAAAATGCTTTGATTATAAAGTTTATGTTATCAAGATTACATTTCAATTATAAAAAATCAGCTTTTCATTTTACAAGTAAGGTTTTATAGTTAGTTATATTGATGTATAGACAAAGTTTGTGTTTTGATGTCACTGATAGTATATTATTTTACTCACTCTTTTTTGCAGTGGGCAGCCGTCATCACAAAATCTTCCCTAACCAGAAATCCACCACATGCTGAATGTGTTTGTGGGTCACGAATGTAGACCATGTATGGGCGGCTGTGTGGAATGGACACCTTACCATTAACGATATCATGATCCATGCCGACACCTAAAAAGAGATTAAGAAAACCCCTGGTGATGTTTTTAGTAATGTTAAATGTGATAATAAGACCATTTGCATTGGTAAAGACAGATTCACTTTATTTTCTCCTATTCTAAGTTCTTATTATGAAACTATTTAAAGGGTTATGAGAAACTGTCTGCTGTTATTAGTGTAGTCTGATATGAAGTCATTACCTGGGGTGCAGGAGTGCAGCAGTAGCAGTGTAGTTATAAACCAAAAGATGCTCATTGTAGTCACTGTTCAGTCCAGCGATGTGTGAAGCACAGTGAAGTCGTCTTCTGATTTAAATACAGAGTCAAGGGACTCAGAACAGGAAGATGAAGCTAGAAATTAAACCATGCACTGAATTCAGATCAGTTTATCTAATTTAACATCTCTAAAAAGTGCTGATCATTAGCGTTAACCACAATTGATGATAAGACCAAACATACAGAGGCAGATCCAAATGCCAAAGGCCAGGCAAAGGTCAGTTCTACCGATGGGTGGAATCTACCGATGGGTTTACGCAGCCCGGGTAAAGTCAACACATAACTCAGAACCGCGAAAAAGACCAAATGTCTCGTTGATGAATCAGTGGTCTATTCCTATAGTCTGTAAGCCAGTAGGCCTATTTTCCGTAAAATCTGCACCTCTTTGAGGCTTCAATTTTATAATGATCCTTACTCTAAAAGTAACAATGTGAAAATACTAGCCCATTTTTTGGTGATGTATTTGCAAGACTATTATGCTGTTTATAATAAAGGGTGTTTAAAGGGCTGTTTCCTGAGAAACTGTGACATTGTGAGTACACTTTTTTAGTCTGTTCACACATTAAAATTAGACAACTATTCTCTCACCTTGCACACAGTCTAGTGTAGTAGTTCTCTTGTAAACTATCTTTTGGAACAGCTGATTTGCAACAGATAGTGTAGGCCAGAGTATGCCAACATTAAATATTTAGGGGGACATTTTGCAAATATTACAGGTAGGCCTAATACATTAATAAAAGATATATGAATACTATATTCTAAAACATAAAAGATGAGGGAAGCATGGTGTTTTAAGAGATTAGTTCATGGTTAAAAAAAACTAATAATCTATAACTATTAACAAACTTTAATATAATTTAAACTTTGTAATGCATTGTAAGTTGCTTTGGATACAAGCCTCAATATTTACATAAAAATAACAAAAAAAAGTATTTGATCTTTATTTAAATACATTTTACGACATATGACACTCTTAACCCAATGCAGGGTTTCTAAATGGATGCTTATATATTTTAGTCAAGGAACATAATGTCAAGTACTGTAGTTGGGTAGTGCAACACTTATCCAAATATCTAAATGCCGAGCAAATTGTAATTTCGAGCACTGCGATAAGTTATTAACATAATTTACAAGTTCCTGTTATTTAAAAGTGCTCACTTTGGTTGATGTCTTCGTTGGAATCCGTAGCGGGACAGACTGCATCTGTCGGCATCCTCTCTGACTTGGGGTGTGGGAGGCAGATGTAGCGGACGAGGGCACTTGTCAATCGTTAGCTGAGCTGCTGGCTAACAACACTGATGTTGATTACTATGGTAAGCTTGAACTGCTAGCTAAAAACAGGATGTAGCATTGCGAGGTTGTAAATTCATCTTTCCTATTAATGATGCAGACAGTGAACTAGGTAGAGATTGACAGTTCTCTAATCCAATTACGTTGGACATTGTCAGATTGACGGCAACCTAGCCCAATGGCGTTTAGGCGAATCATATTTCAAAGGAAACTGAGTGTTTAAGGGCATATTTGCGTTTATTTACATCATGCAATTGGATTAGCTACAAGAGAAGTGGAAATACGCAGGATACCTGCGTATACCCTGCACTAAATCACTGTTTAGAAGTACTCCCCTCCCCTGAGCGTTTCAGCCAATCACAGCACTGGCACTAGATATCAAGCCTTCCGCCAGCTTCTGGCAGTTCAAGCTCACCGTCCATTGGTCAGGTGAGTAGCACAGATATGGTAAGATTCAGGATTCAAGTGTTACTGAAAAAGATTAACAAAAATGATTAAAAAATAGATTTGATTGATACATCACTTACAGACAGTGGTGTAGTCGCACAAGTTCAAAATGTTTAATGGAAAACAGATCCGAAATTACATTTCTACAGACGGTCGACACCTCACGCAGCCCCTTTGTTGCTCACCATAGGGAATTAATGACTTCCAGTTTATTGGCCGTCGATTGTTGTGTGCAGTGGAAAGGCGGCTTTATGGAGTGATATGGGTTAACTTAGCCGTGTAATAAGCTGAATAATGTACAGCCAGACAGTTGTTATAACACAGGGTGATACAACACCCCTCTGCTTCTTGTCAGGCTCCTGATCTGTCAGGGTTAAATCTGTGAAAACAACCGTAGGCCATTTATAGCATAACATTTTACTCACTCTCATTTGCAGTGGGTAGCTGTCACCACAAATCTTCTCTTACTAAGAAGAAACCACTACATGCTGAATGTTTTTTAAGTCCTGACTGTACACCATATATGGGCGGCTGTGTGTAATAAATACTCTAATGCCATCAATACCATGATCCATGCCAACATCTAAAGAGGAATTTGCGCTAAATTTGGTGTAATATTTAGCCTATCTGGTCTTAATTGATGCAAGGACAAAGCATGCACAAGCATAATCTGAGCAAGAGCAGAACCAATTCATATGAGAAAACTGTGCTGTATATTGTTTGGAAATTCCACTTCAAATGGCTTCCGCCTACAAAGCTTTTAATCATGAAGCTTTTCAGCGTCACCTTATTAGTTTGCCCAGTAGACATCATACTAACATGAATATAAACCTAGAGTAGTCAGAATGCATTGAATTGAGATCAGTTGATTTAATATCTAACAACATTTAAGAGGAAGTGTTGCTCATCAGCTATCGCTGATCTATCCTAACAGGGCTGTTTTAGATTGAGATCAGGTGTTTTTGTCAAACCCTGAGGTACACAGTAAACTTTTAGTGTTGTGAAATTGATCTTCACCGTGCTGACATGCTTTTATGCATTGATGCTGTTTCATGGTTATCATGCTGTGTATTTGCTGATAGGAATAAATCCATCCAATTATTTTAGGTCAAAGCTACTTTACGTTTATGGCTAATTTCTCAGTATTATAAAATTATTGACCAGTAGCTGAAGGTTTTTCTGAACAAATCTGAGCACATCAGCCTGTTTATATGCATAGATGCAAAAAGTGTCTCATTTGTGTGTGAAACCTTGCACGTTGAGAACATTGAGGTAAACTCAAGGTTGTTTTAATTCATTGTCCTGCTGCATGAGGATTGGCAGTGTTGGCTACTTCCTCTTTCAGCTGCATGCTATAGATTTTACGAGATAGTTGAAGTTTCTTTCTAATGTTTGGTTATTGTAGTTGATGCAAAAAAGTGCTGTGAAACGTGTGAAATCTTACTTCAGACCTTTCATGGAAATTAAAACACTTAAAAAAAATCCAAGAATACTTCACTAAAAATTCAACATGACCTCTAGATTGAAGTTGGGTTTTCTTGCTAAAAGAGTCTTATAGTAATAAATAGTTTAAGCTTTGGAGTCAATACTTTACAGCATGATCATTTATTAAAACAGTGGTTCTCAACTCCAGTCCTCGGGCCCCCCCTCCCAGAACATTTTAGATGTCTCCATATATAAAACACCTGATTCAGTTCATCAGCTTGTTAGTGTGTTAATTAAGAAAGTTTCAAACATTTTGGAAGGAGTCTAATGAGTGGAATCAGGTGTTTCATATCAGGAGACATCTAAAACATTCTGGGAGGGGGGGCCCGAGGACTAGCGTTGAGAACCACTGTATTAAAACATGTTGTTTGTTTGATAGTTCATGCCATTTTTTTTACCAAGGGCTCCAGACTGCGACCAAATCGAAACCGTGACAAAATACAAAATGCGCGATCAGGTTTTTACCGTATATTTTCATGACAAATGATAAAGGTCTTAGACATCCGTTGTCACAGTGTTAAACTGTGTTCTGTGTTTGTCATGGTGTTTTAGTGTTGTTCCCCGAGTAGCCACCAGATGTCTCTTCCCCTCACTGTCACTTGTGCCATGAACTGCATCTCCCATAATCCCTTCTGTTATCATTGATCATTGTACTCCGCTGTTCCCACTCACCTTGTTAGTGTTTGTGTATTTAAGCCCTGTCTGTTCAGTCTATGTTGTGGATTCCTTGTTTTAAGTCACATCGCCTTCTGTGCCTGTGTTTATTTATATATATGTTCTGGATTGTGTTTATGGATATTGACCTTTGCTTGGATGGATTATGATTTTGGATCACCCTTATTAAACTGCTTATGGATCTAACCTGTTGTGTGTGCGAGTCGTGACATCAGTGCCTAGTTAAAGGAGACATTTCACAAGACTTTTTTAATATGTCAAATAAATCTTTGGTGTTCCCAGAGTACATATGTGAAGTTTTAGCTCAACATACCATATAGGCACTTGGGTTTTTTTACCATATGGGTTTTTGTGTGTATCCCTTTAAATCCAAATGAGCTGCTCAGGTGGGCGGAGTCTCAAGCACAAGTGATTGATACATCACTTAAGGCCGTTTCACACGGTACGCGGCAACCGCGAGTGTTTAGTTCTTTTTCAATAGGAGACGTGCGGAAAGCGGCAAAACGGGGGCGGTTACAGAGGTGAAGCGGAGTTGGTCCACATGCCTTGCTCGTGCACCCAAAATCCTATTCCTTCTCCGGACATGGTACTTCATGACAGGCGCCGTTGAAGATAAACATATTTGGACTAAATACTGCACAAAACTCTTCCAATACAAGAGAAAAGCTGAAGCCGCGCGGCGATTTTGCCGCTTACCGCGTACCGTGTGAAACGGCCATTACAGTCAGCGGTGTAGTCACACAAGTTAAAAAAATTTAACGGATCCAACTGTCAAAACGGATCTGAAAATTACTATCCGCAGACCTCACGCAGCCCCTTTGCAACTCTATATAGGTAATGAATGGCTTCCGGTTTATTGGCCGTCGTTTGTTGTGTGCAGTGGAAAGTGAGCAGCTGTCACCACAAATCTTCTCTTACTAAAGAAACCACTACATGCTGAAAGTTTTTTAAGTCCTGACTGTAAACCATATATGGGTGTAATAGATACTCTAATGCCATCAATACTGTACCATGATCCATGTCAACATCTAAAGAGGAATTTGTAAAATGTTTGCTAAATATGGTGTAATATTTAGTCTATCTGGTCTTAATTGATGCAAGGAGAAAGCATCCACAAGCATTATCTGAGCAAGAACAGAACCAATTCATATGAAAACACTATACTGTATATCGTTTGGAAATTCCCCTTCAAATGGCTTCCACCTACCTTTCCTCATTAGTTGGTCCAATAGGCATCAAACATGAATATAAAGCTAGAGTAGTCAGCATAAACTGAATTCAGATCAGTTGATTTAATATCTAAAAGGCATTTAAGAGGAAGTGTTGATTATCAACTATTGCTGATCTATCCTAGTGCTTTTTTCAGCCAATGAGATTAACAGTGAATTTTTAGTCATGTGAATCTGATCCTCTTGATCATGCTGACATGCTTTTATGCATTGATGCTGTGTTATGGTTGTGATGGTGGGATGTGTATCTGCTGGTAGCATTAAATCAATCTAAATTTGTTCATTTTACTTTTATGGCTAATTGTGCTTGCATTTTTCAGTCTCATAAAAGTATTGACCAATAGCTGAAGGTTTTACTGAAAGTATCCCAGCACATCAGCCAGTTTAGATGTGAAGATGAAAAAAGTGTCTCCTCTGTGTGGGAAAACTTGCATTTTGAGAACATTGAGGTAAACTCAGGTTGTTTAAATTCATTGTCCCGCTGCATGAGGATTGGAAAGTGTTGGCTGCTTTCTCTTTCAGCTGCGTAGTATAGATTTAAGAGATAGTTTCAGTCTAATGTTTGGTAATGTGGTTTGTGCAAAAAGCTAATGAAAACAATTGTGTAAAATCTTATTTCAGACCTTTTAACGGAAATGAAAACTCTCATGAATACTTCACTAAAGATTCAGCACCTGTATGTTGAAGTTGGGTTGTGTTGCTTAAAGAGTCTTGTATAAACTCTGGAGCTAATAAATAGTTTATTAATCTTTGGAATCAATACTTTAAACATGTTTTTATTAAAAGTTTATGCTATATTTCTCCAGTTATTTTAATAAGTGGTATAAGCTTTTACCTCAAAGTAAAAGAGATGACCTGTATAGTGTGAAGAGGACTTGTAATACCACTAAACATGTAGGTTGAAGTTGGGGAAATAATTTTAACAGACTCATAAAGTGATAAAGATTTGCCTTTATTTCAATCTAGTACATTAAATTGCAGACGAAGAGCTTTCATAAATCAAACATGCTTTAATATCAAACATTTTGATATTTTCCAAGTTTGCCTTCCATGGTTTGTGATGCTTTAAAGAAATCCATTCATGGTTTTATGAATCCATGGAAGGTAGTGAGAGATTTTAGTATACATTGTAAGGTAGATTGTAAAATCATTCGTTATGTAGGAAGACACAATGCCCACTGCTTCATTTCCACAAATAAGTGGACCGCCAGAGTCTCCCTATAAGAGAAATTGTGCTTTAGTAAGCCATAAATATACCATTTAAATCTGACAGTTAACATAAGTGAAAGCTTATAAAATTAATACCTGTGCTGGCCCGGCTTCTGCCTTAGTGCATAAAGTGTGGGGTCTGGCACAATTTTCAGAGTCTAAAAGAGTCAAGTTCACTTCTTTCAAGACTCTTGATAGAGACTCCTTATTGTATTTCTGCGAGCCCCAACCCATGGCCATGCAGTTAGTTGAGATTTCCTCTTTATTAGTATCTGGCAGGGCAATGATATTCACCATCTTGTTTAAAGTTGCTGGGGTTTTAAGCTAAATGGGAAGACATGTAAAGATGCTTGAGTTGCAAAAGCTGCTATCTGAATGCTCTCGACACATATGTTCATCAGAAACTTGATTAAACTCTGATAAAAATGTTCATTTACATGGCAACATGTCAGGCGCACTGAGAGGGTTTTGCATTTGAGCTCTTCATATGTTTTTTAAAAAGGTAATAAATTGCACCTACAAATGCATTATCAGAATGATTAGTTGCTGCTAAAATACATTTAGAAAACCAAGACAAACCTTTAGTAGCATGATGTCATCACCTGCCATGTTTGCAAAACCTTCATGTGGAAAGGCGTCGACCTCTATCCCCTTAGGTAAATGATTTGTGTCATTAACACCCAAATACACCATGAGATGACTAAAGCAAACAAAATAAATTAAATGTTAAAAGATTGCTACTATTTCAACCCTACAGAAAAGATTTACACAACTAGTTAAACAATATTTTGCTTGCATCATGCGTATGTTCAAATATCATTCACTATTTAATTAGCATACATTAGCATGTTAATTACACCTGAAAATGTGTTGATTATAACGTTTATGTTATCAAGATCACATTTAAATAAAATTGTACACATAATAGAAAAAATGTACAACTAAAGTTTTATGCTTATATTGATGTATAGACTCACAAAGTTTGTTTTGATGTCACTGATAGTATATTATTTTACTCACTCTTTTTTGCAGTGGGCAGCCGTCATCACAAAATCTTTCCTTACCAGAAATCCACCACATGCTGCATGTGTTTGTGTGTCACGAATGTAGACCATGTATGGGCGGCTGTGTGGAATGGACACCTTACCGCCAACGATACCATGATCCATGCCGACACCTAAAGAGAGAATGACAAAACCTTTGCTGATGTTTCTGTTACTGCAAGCCACATTAATTGTGATAATAGAACAGTTTGCATGGGGGAAAACAGATTCACTGTATTTCCTCCTATTACTTATTATCAAACTATTTAAACAATTATGAGAAACTGTCTGCTGTTATTAGTGTAGTCTGATATGAAGTCATTACCTGGGGTGCAGGAGTGCAGCAATAGCAGTGTAGTTATGAACCAAGAGATGCTCATTGTAGTCACTGTTCAGTCCAGCGATGTGTGAAGTCGTCTTCTGCTTTAAACACAGGGACTCATACCAGCAAGATAAAACTAGAAATTTTCCCATGCACTGAATTCAGATCAGGTTATCTAATATATCAGCAAAGGAAATGTTGCTCGTCAACTTTTGCTGATTTATCATAATGTAACCACATTCAGGTGATAACATCAAAATGCATGCTTTGGAAAAACATCTTTTTTACCTTTGTGGGTTTGTTGTAGGCATCATACTGTCATGCACAGATAAATTTGGCAGTGACTTTTTGAAATCACTTAATGCACACATCAGACAAAATTTTTGTCGTTTGGGACATGCGTGGCATGGTTATGCACCATGGCCCAAAGTTAACCTCCGGTCTGTTTTTCTTCATCGGTTTTGCAAGAATGTGTCTTGCCCTTCTGTCTAACCACACTGTCTCAGATTGTTCAAGTTGGTTTGTGTTCAGTTGGTAACATTAAAGGTAGGGTAACACATTTTGAAAAATGCTAACGGTAGCCGCCTAGCAATGAAATCCCGATCCCCAGTGGCGGTTCTACACGGAGGCCAAGGGTGGCCCGTGCCTCTGTAGACATGTCCCTGGCCACCCCTGTGGCCACCCCGTGCTGACCAAATAAAAAAGTATGCATTTATTTTGATTTTACACGCGAGCGCCAAAAGCGGAACTAATGCGACGCAACGTTCTACACGGGCAAATTAGAGCGGCGCACCCAGTCACTGTAGCCGCCTGCGTTTGCTGCGAGTGCTGCCCGGCTAGTGTCTCAATTCGTTCCCAATCTCCTGATGTTGAGAATGTGTATGCAGGTTTGGGCACTGGTAAGGTCTCTAGCTGACTTGACATTGGGACACTGTTCACTTGCTCTCCTGTGACGTAGCTGCTTAAGCACGTTGTGATCATTCACAGCTGTTACTCATCAACAACCGGCAAAACCAACATCTCGCTAACCTTTTAAAGTTTACACATTGTAAAAAGCGCTGTAATTATGCTCCTACATATACGTGCATAAATTGGAGGAATATAATTAAATGTTACATATACAAATGTTTATATTTTAAAATAAATATTATTTTAAATACTGATTAGATTGTGTTCCCTAACTGTCTAGCAATGTGTGTTTAAATGTAAACTAAAACAAACGTTTGTCTTTATAAAAGTTTGCATTTTATAAACATTGTTGAGTAGGCTCGCATGATTTTCGGTTGGGGGGCTTTAGAAAAGAGCCAAGCTCCCCTTTTGCACCTGCACTCACTCTTGTATTAAATAAATATTTATCTGATTGTAAAGTAAAATAAAATTTACGGGGCAGTTTCCCGGAAAGGGATTAGACTAGTCCTAGACTAAAATAAATGTAAGAGCTGTCCAAACTGAAAACAACTTGTACTGACATATCTTAAAATACATCAGTGCCCTTTGTTTTGCTTCAAAATGCACACAAGTTATGTATTTAGTAAGGCATGTTTGTTAAAACTAGTTATATTTCCTAATTAAACTAAGGCCTAGTCCTGTCTTAAACTAATTCGTTTAACCAGCCCTAAAATCTTTAAATATAATTTCTTGCCATTTTTTTATGTGCCCCTCTGGTAAAACACTGGCCCCTCCTTGGCCCCCCTAGTGAAATTTGTCTAGAACCGCCACTGCCGATCCCACCCTCAAGTCAAATCGCCATCCAAAGTCACGCCTCTTTCCAAACACATGAACATGCACAGATCAGACGGTCACGTCTCATGTCTCATTCACCAGTGAGAAAACTTCGCAGTACAAAGTGAATAACACTTCCAAAATAACCAACATAAACAACTGGTTTACATCAGAATTAGTTTAAGCACACGTTCGATTGTGTAGACGTAGTAACTATATCGTTATGCTAATCCGGAAAACGAACACAAATTTCATAAGCAACACAACGTTTCATCAAAGTAGAATATCTGAATCCATCTCAATACAAACATATCGCGTACCTACCTTACCAAAATAAACAGTGCAACGACCCTTTCAGACCCTTTGCCTCCTGTAGCTGTTTGCATCTCGTGGTAAAGCAGTAAAGTTACAGATGTTAATTTGGGTTTTTGCTCTTGCTGATCCAGGCAGTTTTTGCTGTTGTTGTTATAAAAGATGCCTTTAGTTTTGTTGCTCCTGTGTAGGTTGTCAATTTAGCAGAAAAGTTTGCTGTTCTCGCTGTTTACAGACAGAGCGCACGTGAACGCGCCGATGACGTATGGTATCTGCGTGGACTCGCTGCACGGTGGGAATTCAAATTACGCTTACGTATGAGGGACATAAAAGGAAACGTCCGTTCGGACCGAAATCTATGATTTGTTGAACATTTTTTGGTCCTACGCCTTTCACAGATGACATAAATTTTTACAAATACATTTAAACAACTTAACACAGTGATTGCTATCAGAATGTGAGGAGACTTTTAACCAGCATAACTAAAAATGTTTTAGGATCAAATCTGTTACCCTACCTTTAAAACGAAGGCTAGTAGCAGCAAGTAGAAAGGATATAAGGCGTGTGTTACTCCCTGTCCTCGATTTTTCACAAACAAGGATACTCCCAAGCTATGTGTTGTCTGTTTGTGAGTGAAGCAAGCACATGCTTTCTTTGAGGGGAAGGCATGTAAACATTGTGAGAAGTTTCTACGATCAGGACAATTGCGCAGATACCTTTGTTTCCTATCGATATGGAAAAAACCCTGGTTTGTAAATCAGGGTCTGATGCTAGGGGCCCAGTGTCACAGGACAATAGTGACAACAGATGCTTCCCTCACAGGCTGAGGAATGGTGATGAAGGCAGCGCAGCCAGGGGACTATGGGAAAATCGCCATCTCCATTGGCATATAAAGAGATTGTCTGGAGATGTTAGCAGTAAAGCTCTCAAACACTTTCTCCCAGTCCTCAAAGGTCATTATGTCTTAGTGATGATAGACAATACATTCGGGGAATGAGGCCTGGAGAATCTCCCATTTATCTGGAATGAGTTTGGTAGAGCGGAGGTTGACCGATTTGCGTCTTGCGAGACGACCCATTACACACTGTGGTTCCTTTACACATCCAACCCCGTTGGGTCTAGACACTATGGACTGGACAGATATGGTCGAGGCGACATCTGTATGCTTTCCCCTCATCAATCTGCTACTGGGAGATCTAGGGAGAGTTTGCCAGGAAGGGATCAGTCTCAGAGTCTCAGAGTGTGGTTCTCGGACCTTCTAGCTTTACTGGCAGGTCAGCCATGGAAGATTCCCCTCAGGAGGGACCTCCTAACTCAGGCAGGGAGCACACTATATCACCTCCGCTCAGAGCTTTGAAAAATGTGGGTATGGCCTCTAAAGGGGATCAGTTTCTAAATCAGGGTCTCTCAACCGAGACCATACTTAATTTTGGAGCTCCTTCCACAGAAAACTTTAATAAAAAGTGGAGACTATTCACTTGGTCTATATTAAAATACTTGATCTGTATTAAAAAAAACAGATCCAGTTAACTGCCCAGTGGCTTTAGTTCTTGAGTATTTACAAGAAAAAAAAATTCTGGTCTATCTCCATACACCATCAGAGTATACGCTGTGGTTAAACTTCGATCAAATAAATTTGTTCAATAGAATAAATGGGTTTTTGGATTCTCCTGGGTTCTCCAGGGTTAAAATAAGTCTTCTTATTAGCCATTACTTCTCTAAGGAGAATTGGCAATCTGCAAGCATTATTAGCTTCGCCTTCATGTCTGGAGTTTGCTCCATGAAAAATTAAGACTATTTTATACTTGAGACCAGGCTATATTTCCAAAGTTCCTAGCAATGTGGATAGGACATTGGTTCTTCTGGCTTTTCATCCTCCTCTACATGAGTCAGCAGATCAACAGAGGCTACATATTCTATGCTTGTTAGGGTATTAGAAGAATATGCAAGGAAATATTTTATTTGGAGAAGATCCGACCATCTTTTGGTCTGTTTTGGTTCTCTGAGTAGAGGACGTTCGGCCTCTAAGAAGACAATCAGCAACTGGATTGTAGAGGCTAGGCTCTCCAGCCTATGGGGTGCACAATATGCCTTCAACTATATTAATTTAGGGCACACTTGACTAGATGTATGGCATTCTCTAAGGCCCTTTTGTCATGGGCCTGATGCTCAAGAAAACGTGGACAAAACTGTAAAATGTGCGAGTATAGCCCTGCACGGGCCTGAAATCTAGGCCCTCACCCGGCCCTGGCCCGAGATGCTTAAAGAGTAACTAAACCCTAAACCAACTTTTTTTAGTTAATGATCTGTAAGAATGATGCTTTATTAGTGCTGTTGATTGATTTTAGTAAGTTTTTTGACATTTGGATATAAAGTGTTTCAATACTACAATATATGGTGTAAAAACGTCTGAGTGCTGCCCTCTTCAGGTTGAACGGTGGGAACTGCAGTTGAATTTTCCTATTGGATGTTGGGTCCAAAAAATGACTCGTGACGTAAGCAGGTTCAAGCTCACCACGCCCTTGTTACGATCTCACCACACACTTGGTACGAGCAAGTTCGTCCCCTCTACCTCCGTTTGGGTCTGCCCACTTTTCTTGCATTTTTCAAATATTGCAGTGGGTGGAGTCAGGCTCTGACCAGGGGTTTAGTTACACTTTAAGCCCTAGCATTCTTCTTGCTAAAGAATGCTTCCCCGAGTATTTTGCCAGGCCACATTATATACACAGACGAGACTAAGAACCCCAAATTAGGATTTGGTGGGTCAGGTTCTCGTGACCAAAGGCACCAAATGGGATTGTTAGGCATCTGTAAACTAAATCTCCTTGAGGAACACACACCTCTCGCAAAAGTTCTTATATTTGGTACACTTTATCTTACAATAACAGAAATGAGACCTTTTTACCCATCGCACAATGACCTTTAAAATGATACCACACATGAATATAAAATTGCAATCTCAGAAAAACATATATACATAAGATCATATATACTCTAAAGATACCCAATGATCTGAGCCTGAAGGCTTGGGGGTAGATGTAGGCTAAGAGAATTTGAGCTGAAGAGATCAAAGGCATCGAATGCATATCAACAGTTTAACATCCGGCCTTACAAGATCTGGAGAATTTCGCAATCACTGAAGTAAACAGTGAACTTTTAGCCATGTTACACTGAACCCTTTCTTCGTGCTGACGTGCTTTTATGCACTGACTCTGTTTCACGGTTGGGATGGTGAGCTATATGTACGTGCTGTGAACATTAAATCATTCAAATACTTTTAGGTCCAAGCTAATTTTACTTTAATGGCTAACTGGTCTTGCAGTGGCTGATTATCATAAATTTTTTAACAATAGCTGAAAGTTTTATTGAACAAATCAGAGAAATGCATAGATGCAAAAAGTGTGAAACCTCCCTGTTTCAGCAGTGCTTTTTCAAACCTACTACTTGAAAAACTTTCAGAAAAGGGGCATTGTTAACTGGAGGTAAGGTGGGAGGGTAGAGTACACGAGCCACAACTCTTAACAACGAGTGATGACGCAAATGATACTTTACATGCATAAATACTGCGACAGCTAGTGCAAATAATGGCGCAATGATTGGATAAGACTGGTCCTTTCTTATGAATAATGCTCAAAAATCAGTGACGTGCATTCTGTAAAAAAAACTGCAGCATAAAGTTAAAAACAACTTGGTTTTGCAAGTAAATTCAACCTACTATTGTAAATTTGGACCTGTGATAAGTTGACTTAACTTATAAAAACAAGTTGAAATTGTTTAACTTAATTTTTAAGTTATATTATGACGTTGCTTCAACTGAACTTTTCAAACCGAAAGAACAGAATGATCCAAAAAGGTGCAAAAATAATACATCTCAAAACAATAATACATCCCAAAAAAGGTGTTGTGGATCTTCATGACCCTTTAAATGTATTGACATGCTATATAAGGATTAGCAGTGTTGGCAACTTTTTCTATCTGCTGTGCATAAACGTTGTATTCATTTAGAGATATTTAAAGTTTCATTCATTCAACTTTGTCATTCATTCGTCGTTTGAACCATGTTGGTTTAACAACATAGTTGATGATGCCACGTGGAAGGTGGAGTACTAATTAATCTGTGCAAATCGATTTAATGTCAGATTATTGCTGTAAATAGCGTAAATTGGATCGAAAGAGTGATTTTGTTATCGTGATTTAGTTATCTGTTGTTTTATTTCAAAATATTGAATTAATGCGCAAGTTCCCTCTTACATCACTTCTCCAAGGGATTCCCCAGGGTCTTAAAGCTCGTAGATCTACGCACATGCGCAGTGTTCAAATACAGTGCTTTAATTCTGTAAAATATTTAAAATGATGGATATAGAATACATTACAAGTTTTTTGCTTATTTTGTTCAAAAGCATTATCAACGTAAGTCTACATATTATAATAAGAAGGAACCATGCTTCTAACCAGAAGTTAAGAGCTGTCATTCAAACCACACAAGTTTGCAGTGATGCAGCTTGAATGTTTGTTTGAACTATGGTTTCGGGGAAACACCAAATTGTTGAACTTTGTCAGTAACGAAACTTATGACAGACAGTAGTTGGCTAATGATGCTTTTAGGAAACGCACCCCTGGTCTTTTGTTCTCTGTGGACTTTTGGTTTGTATTTTCCTGTCTGTTGTCCATGTTTGTAGTTCTTTGTAGATCTTTTGTTGATTGTCCCCCAGGTGTGTTTTGTTTGCTTGTTATCCCCTGTGTATATATAGCCCCAGTATCCCCCCCAAAAAGGAAAAATATACAAATGTGAGAGGATTTTGATATTGTAAATTTAAAATAAATTTGTATTTATATTAATATGTATACATTATCTGAAAGCTAAATAAATAAACTTTCAATTGATGTATAGTTTGTCAGGATGGGACAATATTTGACTGACATACAACTATTTGGAAATCTGGAATATATTTTGCTGTTTGCTATAGATATACCTGTGCTGGTTTTGTGGTCCAGGGTCACATTAGGGCAGGAGTGGGGAACCCTGGGTCCTGGAGGGCCACTGTCCTGCAGAGTTTAGTTCAAACCCTAATCAAACACACCTGAATTTAATTTCCACTGAAGACTTGAATTTGATTTTTCAGGTGTGTTTAATTAAGGTTGGAACAAAACTCTGCAGGACAGTGGCCCTCCAGGACCAGGGTTCCCCACCCCTGCATTAGGGTCTCTGACTAAAAACAAGATATCAGTTTTGCTATATTGAATGCAAAAACTTTGTAGCTCAATATCTCAAAACTACTCAGAACGTATAGGACCTTATAATATTAACGCGGCGGTGTGTTTAAAAACTGCTTGTTGAGTTTTGGTGAAAGTAAAGGAAATCCCCTTACAATTGGCATCAGCCAATAAATGTTTTACCTCTTTATCATGAAGCTTTTTAGCGCTGCCTGTCTTCGTTGGTTTGTCCAACAGGCAAATCTAAGGCATCATAACATGAAGATAAAGGTAGAAATGTCAGCATACACTGAATTCAGATCAGTTTATTTAATTTCTAACAGCATTTAAGAGGAAGTGTATGATCAGCTATTGCTTATCTATCCTAACAGGGCTGTGTTAGATTGAGATCAGGTGCTTTTGTCAACCCTTGAGGTGTACAGTGAACTTTTAGTCTTGTGAAACTGACCCTCTTCACTGTGCTGATATGCTTTTTATGCATTGATGCTGTTTTATTGTTGTGATGCTGTGTTTTTGCTAATAGCATTAAATCAATCAAATTATTTTAGGTCAAGCTAATTTACTTTTATGGCAAATCACTTTCTCGCTATTATTGAATTATTGATCAGGTTTTATTGAGAAAATCCAACCATATCAGTTTATTTAGATGTGTAGATGCAAAAAAAGTCTCTTCTGTGTGGGAAAATGTGCATCTTGTGAATATTGAGATAAACTCAATTTAAAATCATTGTCTTACTGCATGAGGATTGCTAATTACTTTTTCTTTCAGCTATGCATGCTTTATGAATTCATTTATTTATGAGATTGGTTAATGTGGTTGATGCAAAAACCCAGAAGCAAATCATTGGAAACTTTCAAAAGAATTCAAGAATACTTCACTAAAAATTCAACAGGTCCTCTAGATTGAAGTTGGGTTGTGTTGCTGAAAGAGCATCAAAATCTCTTGCATAAACTCTGGAGTTAATGTAATTGTTTTATAACATATCAGTACTTTACTGCAGTATCAGTTATTAAATTAGTTTGTCATTGGTTGGATATTGATAGTTTAAGCTGTTTATTTTCCATTTATTTTAATCAGTGGTATAAACTTTTACCACAAGGTGACAGTTGTGGCCTGCTGTGAACATTTGCAATTCAACTACTGTAGATCATGAAGATTGTAACTGTGGAAATCATTTTAACAGACTTATGCAATGCTAAGGGCTTGTCTTTATTTTAATCTAGTACATTAAATTGCAGATGAAGAGCTTTCATAAATCAGAAATGCCTTAAAAACAAACATGTTGAGTTTATCCAGCTTTGCCTTCCATGGTTTGTGCTGCATTAAAGAGATACATTTATGGTTTCATGAATCCATGGAAGGTAGTGAGAGATTTTAGTATACATTGTAAGGTAGCTTGTATTCATATAGTAAGACACAATGCTCACTGCTTCATTTCCACAAATAAGTGGACTGCCAGAGTCTCCCTGTAAGGAAAATTGTGGTTTAGTTAGCCATAAATTAAAATACAATAACAATATAATCATTAGATTTTTCTATTTAACAGAATTAGTTGAAATAAATACCCCTGCTGGCCCGGCATCTTCCTTCGTGCATAAAGTGTGAGGTGTGCTACAATTTTTAGAGTCTAAAAGAGTCAAGTTCACTTCTCTCAGGACGCTTGATGGAGTCGTCTCATTGTATTTCGTCCGGCCCCAACCCATTGCCATGCAGTTACTTGAGATTTCCTCTTTGTAAGTATTTGGCAGGGCAATGATATTCACAGTCTTGTTCAGAGGTGCTGTTTTTTAAGCTAAATGGGAAGACATGTAAAGATGCTTGAGTAGATGCTCCATATGTGGGTTTTTTTTATTTTTTTTTTAAAAAAGGTTATAAATTGCACATACTAATGCATATCAAAATTGATTAGTTTGGTTTGGTTTTAACATTTATAAAGCACACATAAATACAACCAACACTATGTCACGAGAAATCGTACATATTTTATGAATTCGTCCCCTAGGAATTATAAGGTTCTATCTAACATATTTGTCAAAATTGAGTTATTCACATATTTTTACTCTGTGACAACTTATTTACATTATGTGATGTTTTATTTTAAGTTTTGTACATTTTGGGACGTTTTATTAAAAAAACAAAAAGGTTCTATCTACAAAATCGAACTCTAACTTGGCTCTATAAGGTTCTACCTGCGTGAGCTAATCGGCACTTCGAATGCACAGAAGGGGACCAATCAGGATCAACTTTATGGGGTGGTTTCTCAGACAGGGATTAGCCTAAGCCAGAACTAGAACTTAGTTTCATTAGAAAATATTTAACAAACATGCCTTACTAAAACTATTACTTGTGTGCATTTTGAGGCTAAACAAAGGGCACTGATGTATTTTAAGATATGTCAGTGCAAGTTGTTTTCAGTTTTGACAGCTCTTACATTTATTTTATTCTAGGACTAGTCTAATCCCTGTCTGTGAAACTGTCCCTGTATGTGGTGTTGCCGGCTTTGTCCTTGACGACAGGAAAAATCACAGACACACAATATCTGTGAGGATTATGGCACGCAACGCAAAGTTTTTAAGAAACCTTAAGATCGACAGCCCGAATTTTAGGCAAGTTCACCCTACTGTAAAATCCAGCTTAAGCTGGTGATATGGTTTTAGCTGGTCTCTCAGCTTGGTTTTTGCTGGTATTGCTGGTATAGCAAGCGAAAGGGGTATAAACGGAGGTCGGAGCCAGCTGCAAATGGGTGGGTTAGCAGCAAGTGGGTGGAGCTTTAGCCGCAAGTGGGCTGTACAAACTTCCAGAGGATTCACCACCGTCCAATTTGAAGCGTAAACTCCTCCTACTTGCACATTTCTGAAATCCCTCCTACTTGCGGCATAAACTCCTCCCACTTGCGGCATAAGGTCCTCCCACCTGCAGTCTCCGGGCTGCAGCGATATATACTTGTAGCAAGCTGGTCTAGCTGTGTTTTGGTCACTTTTTAGGCTGGTCTAGCTGTGTTTTGATCATTTTTTAAGCTGGTCTAGCTGTGTTTTGGTCACTTTTTAAGCTGGTCTAGCTGTGTTTTGGTCACTTTTTAAGATGGTCTAGCTGTGTTTTGGCCACTTTTTAAGCTGGTCTAGCTGTGTTTTGGCCACTTTTTAAGCTGATCTAGCTGTGTTTTGGTCACTTTTTAAGCTGGTCTAGCTGTGTTTTGGTCATTTTTGAAGCTGGTCTAGCTGTGTTTTGGCCACTTTTTAAGCTGGTCTAGCTGTGTTTTGGTCACTTTTTAAGATGGTCTAGCTGTGTTTTGGCCACTTTTTAAGCTGGTCTAGCTGTGTTTTGGCCACTTTTTAAGCTGATCTAGCTGTGTTTTGGTCACTTTTTAAGCTGGTCTAGCTGTGTTTTGGTCATTTTTGAAGCTGGTCTAGCTGTGTTTTGGCCACTTTTTAAGCTGGTCTAGCTGTATTTTGGTCACTTTTTAAGCTGGTCTAGCTGTGTTTTGGTCACTTTTTAAGCTGGTCTAGTTGTGTTTTGGTCACTTTTTAAGCTGGTCTAGCTGTGTTTTGGTCACTTTTTAAGTTGGTCTGGAAGACCAGCTGACCCACCAGCTTGACCAGCTTTGCCAGGCTGGTTGGACCAGCTTACACCAGCTACTGCCACCTCAAACCAGCTAAAACCAGCTACCAGCTTATGCTGGTCTTTGCTGGATTTTTCAGTAGGGGCAGTCTTTTTTTTGAGGTCTTGCTGAGGAGATTGTTTTCATAGTTAGACACCACACTAGCCAGAAGTGCTAGCTTCTTAGTTCCTAATATTAAGAGGCAAGTACTAAGATAAAAAATACAGAAAAAACGAACTAACCTATCCTACCCAAAAAAAGTGTGTTTACAGTAAGTTATGATAGTTATGTCAAAATGTAAACATGTGAAAGATTGTTAAAGCAGTTACCTCAGTATTAAAATGATTTCAGAATGATTGTAGCCTGTAGCTGCTCAATCCTACTGAAAAATCCAGCAAAGACCAGCATAAGCTGGTAGCTGGTTTTAGCTGGTTTAAGGTGGCAGTAGCTAAGTCCAGCTAAACCAGCTTAAAAAGTGACAAAAACACAGCTAGACTAGCTTACTACACCAGCAATACCTGCTAAAACCAAGCTGGGAGACCTGCTAAAACCAAGTTTTGAGACCAGCTCATGCTGGTCTTAGCTGGATTTTTCAGTAGGGAATGGTATAACATGCTAAAACAAAATTGTCTATTTTTTAATGAACCCGACATATACAGGAGGATGGCAGAGAAACTGAGGCAGAAGAGGGAAGAAGCAATGGTGTAAAGGAGCAATGTAAAATCAGACTTTTAGAGATAAAAGTGCTAAAATAAAAATATAAAATGTCATAGAAAGGATTAAAATGTTACTTTCTAACACATGTTAAAAAATTGTTACAACATTAATTTTATATTTAATGTTTAAATAATGTTTTGGCAGATAGAACCTTATAATTCTTAGTGAAAAGTGTTGTTTTAGAATTAGAAGGTTCTATCTGCATTTGACCCCTTCCAAAAATTCACATTTAGAAATTTGAGAGGATTTTGATATTGTATATTTAGAATGCATTTAGGGTCCCTGTTATTTTCATGTTTGAAAGAAACTTCTTCCCCATGTAAGTTTTCCTATATGTAATGCAAAAACTTTGAAGCTCAATATCTCAAAACTGCTCAGAACGCAGATAGAACCTTATAATTCCAAGGGGACGAATTGTCTAATTCGTATCAATTCATATGACCACATTTGCAAGTTTTGATACGATTTGCCTTGACCCCTGTGACGTTGGAGTTAGGTGCGGGGTTAGGGGTTCGTTTTTTTTTTCTTCATGGGAATCGTACGATTTTGCACGATTAACTTCGTATGAATCGATATGAATTAGCCAACTTGTAAAATCTGTATGATTTCTGGAGAGATCAGGCTATTACAAATACTGTTGCCCAAGGTGTGCTGTACATAGAATAAAAGTAAAAACAATTATCACACATAAAGCACAATTCATTAACATCCATTATTACACAATAGAGTTGAAAGCCTTTCGTAATATATACGTTTTAAACCCTGTTTACAACTAAATATTGTTAAAGCTGCTCTCATATGCGAAGGTAAGAGATTTCATAGTCTCAATGCAAGCTCGAACTGATTTTGCCAAGTGAGAGACATATTGTGTTGAACCAAGGACAACATTTTTCTAAATAAAACCTAAACCCATCCCAAACCCCAACCATAACCAAACCCTAAAATCAGAGGGACATGATAAGTGAAAAACAATGGTCTAGAAACAGCTAATCCTGGTTGTAAGCTTAAACTGAAAACAAACTGTAAACTTATTTCTGAAATCTGATTGGTTGATTGAAATGTCTTCCCAGGGTCAACATAATGTTACCCTGAGGATATCAATCGCTTGGCAAACGTTTTAATTTGGACCTAAGAACAATTAGAAGCAGCCAATCAGAGGAAGAGATATATTAGGCATGTGCCATTTAAAAAGGTCTGCAAGCCAGTATGAAGGTGCCAGCCCATTTAATGATTTAAAAACCATGTTGAACCATATGTGGTGCTATAGTGGTGTTATATCACCCCGTATATGGTCCTTCAGTGCAATATAGCACTTAAAATGGTTCCTCTATAATTACGAGCTTTTAGTGCTATTTAGTACCAATTTTTTTATAGTGTACTCAAGCCTTGAAAAAATGAAGACAATATCTAAAATTCTCAGGTAGAAAAATCTGAATTTAAAAACAGCATTGATTTGCTTATCAAATTTAAAAACTTTCTCAAATAAAACAACCAGATCTTTCACCATGAATTTGTTATATGAGGCCAAAGAGCCAAGATTAACACTATCATTCAGCCCCAAAATAATAATCTGTCATTTAATGAATTTTTTTTTTTTTAAAGACATCCACATTATCTTTCCTAAAGATAGACCTGGCATTCATAAAGAAAAATGCAATAGAGCAAGAATGGGACCCAGGTGAGAGACGCTTATAAAGGACGATAAAGATTCCCCAACTTTTAGAGCAAAGCTCCTATTTGACAGATAAGACTTATCTGCAGAATCAACTTAAAATACTCGCATCATTAATAATCATACACTTACGTGTTTGACATCATTTGAAACTGTGAAATGTCCTCTTTAATTAGTGTACATTCACAATAACAAGAGATCTTTGTGTTTTTGTCAAATAAAGAAAATAAACAGGGTGTGCATTCAGACATTTCTGTCTCTGCCAGCTGTCTCTCAAAACACGTTACAAAAATCAGTTGAAACTCCGCGAATACTCGTCACACAAACATGATATACATATCCAAAGAAAGCCTGAAATGTCTACTTTTAAACAAGCTAATTATAATTGAAAACAAATATTGCCTGTTTCTATAATCTGCATTGATGTAAAGATATTCCTTTTTTTTTGACTGACTTCATTATCTTTAATGCGGTCACGCCCACAGGTGGTACACGCTGTTGACATGGTAATGAGGAGCAGCTTACACATAACAAACCGAAGAAGTAAAGTTTATTCAGATTTAAAGACTTTACCGCATGTTTAGATTATAAACTTTATACACACACGTGAGGAAGATCTTATGTCTGGACATTGAGGAAGAGAAGCATTTATCTTTAACGTTACCTAAGAAGAACAATGGAGGACACAGGAGGAGGATATTTAAAGTAAGTAACAGTTCATTTGTACCATTTATATTTGCTATCATGTAATATATGCTTATGGCTTCGGATTGAAAAACTTTCGCATTGTTTACAAACGAGGACGCGTGATCTCACATAATGGCGGATTTCACTGTTACATGCTGTAGAGTGTTAAACAGAGTTATTATATCCTTAATGGCAACTTTCAGTAAGGCTGCACTGCTGTATCTTTTAAGTGTGTGCTGTAATATGATTCCATGTTTACATGCTTATTTACAAACGAGTACGGGTGACCTCCTGTAATGGCGGATATCTGTTACATGTTGTACAGTGTTAGATACAGTTATTCACTTTCGTATCCTTCATGGCAACTTTGATTAATGCTGCACTGCGGGATCTGCTGTAATATGATTCCATTTTGTTTACATGCAATGCAATTCCACACATTGCGCTTTACACACGACACTATTTTTATGAGCGCAGCGTTGTTTACACGGAGACGCGAGATCGCGCACATGGACACCATATGCGATGTGTAAAGTTCATACGCGCTTACAGAAATGCGTTATAAACAGAAGCTAGACGATAAGGGGATTGGCATCTGAAAACAGTCATCTGAAAACAGCTTTTTATAGAACTAATCACTGCAGATGTTTATCTGAGATACTAATTTAGTTTATGTACATGATAGTTTATCTGAATGTAGTGCTATGCTATCAGTGATAATTACCCATCAGTTATGTATGTAAGGGTATTTCTGTGGACAATTTATGCTAACAGCTGTTTATAACTTTCTTACAGGTCTGCATCCCTCTCATCAGTACAAAACTATAAAGTGGAAAAACATATTCACACTTTTTGGACATAAAGTTATATCCACACATGAGCCACATGAGCAGCTCTGTTGTGTTTAAGTTTCTTAGATTATACAAGTTAAGTTTTTGAATAGGGTTTGTTTCCAAATAAACAGAAAATGTCCTACTGACCTTTATTTCTATTTTGATTATATTGTTAATAAACCTCAAACAAACAAGTATACATTTGTCCTCACATTCTTTACTGTAGTTCCCTCTCACATTACTGCCTCATTATGCAGCTCATTATGCAGCTCATTATGCAAGCCTTTGTTTGCTAGCTGTCAATCAATCCTTCTCGTATACGGCCCCTCTAAACAAAAAGTGTCTTACAATTTCTAAATCAATATATTGTTTTATGTGAATGAGTAAGCAAAATGATTTTCACATAATTTTAAAGAAAAAACTAGACTACTAGATTCTGTTTTGAGAAGTCTTGTTAAAACATGTTTAGTATGGGTTTTGTGGACTTATATCAGCGACTTAAAAATGTTGCTTTTTCAAAAAACACGCATAAACATTTTTCTCTCAAAAATACAAACATGTGCATACATGTAAGCTCATATAATATTTTAGCCAAGTTTGTGAAGAACACAGTGGTATGAGACACTTGCCATTATTATGTTTTAAAACAACTGAAAAAAGATGAAATGTAAGAGCATGTCACAACCTCTGCCAGTGTCCTAAAATGGTTGGACCCCAGAGGGTTAAACCACTGTAGAGTCACTTCTTGAATGACTACATACTGCTCAAGATGAGAGATCAAGATCGTGTGGTCAACAGTATCAAATGCCGCACTAAGATATAATAAAACTAGAATTGCAGAAGCACCAAAGTCAACCGTTAACAAAAGATCATTATAAACTTTTAAATGTGCCGATTCAGAACTGTGTTTTACTCTAAAACCTGACTGGAAAACATCAACTACTAAGTTTTTCTCTGAAAAGGTCTTTAATTTGATAAAAACTTGAAAAGAAGGCAATTTCGAAAATCGGTCTAAAATTGGAACAAACTGAAGGATCCAGGTTAGATAACAGGCTGCACTATTGCATGTTGAAAATAAGCAGGCACAGAGTCTGATACTAAGCAACAATTTATTATAGCCAAAATGCTCGGGCCGATAACATGAAAAGCCTGTTTAAAATTTGAGTAGGAATAATATCTCAAGGGCAGGCTATAAACATCCAACGCTATCTCATGCGAATTTGTACATATTTAACGAGTTGGCTAATTTGTATTAATTCATACGACCACATTCGTAAGTTTTTGTACAATTTGCCTCGACCCCTGTGATGTTGGGGTTAGGTTCAACGATAAAGGTTTGGTTTCGTTGTTGTTGTTGTTTTTTTCATGAGAATCGTACATTTTTGGATTAACTTCGTATGAATTCATACGAATTAGCCAACTCGTAAAATATGTACGAATTCTCATGAGATCAGGCTGGAACATCAAATGTTTAACAATCTATGTATGTATTATACACAGTAGTTTTTTTTTTTTTTTTTTTTTTTTTTGCTTATCTACTTATTTTTGTCGGGTGGGGTGGGAAATTCTGTAACCATTCTGTATATTCTGAATTGTTCTTTGGGGATTTTATAACAAAAATTAATAAATACAGAGTTTAAATTTTTTTTTAACAATCTCCGAGAAACAGTCTCAAACTGATTAAAAATGGCCAAGCAATAGAGACAGAGCGCAGTTATGCAAATTTGAAAAACACGCCCACCGGGAGGGAAAACAATCCAACCGTCTCCATTGACTTTGTATTGCGAGAGGCTGCCTCCTTGTCATTTCTGGCTTATAACAAAAAACAAATAATGCCTAAAAGCTGCTGTGAGACAATACAGCTAACAAGCCAAAGAGCCCAGAAATAAGTTTTTATAAGCTGTCGAGCAGTAAAACCCAACCTTTAAGGAGAAAAGTTCTACTAATAGGAGTACTATGAAAAGTTGCCTGTTTTCCACTTTTGTGTCTTTAAACGCTCGTTTTTTGAGGTCGACATCTTATAAAAACTTATTTCTGGGTTCTTTGGCTTGTTAGCTGTACATATTGTCACACAGCAGCTTTTAGGCATTATTCTGTTTTTTGTTATAAGCCAGAAATGACAAGGAGGCAGCCTCTCGCAATACAAAGTCAATGGAGAAGGTTGGATTGTTTTCCCCCCCGGTGGGCGTGGTTTTCAGGTTATGACGCGCTGCGCTCTGTCTCTATGCAGATGAAGCCGATGGATCATAATCTGGTAGTTCAATCGATGATCTAGTATCTTCAATCTTCTTAATAAAATGTTTTTAAAAAATGACACATTTGTAAGGGAGCATTATGACAAACTGAAACATGTGCTGCTAAAATAAATTTAGTAGACAAAGACAAACCTTTAGTAGCATGATGTCATCACCTTGCTTTTTGTTCACAAAACCTTTATGTGGAAAGGCAACAACCTCTATACCCTCAGGTAAATGATTTGTGTCATCAACACCCAAATACACCATGAGATGTCTAAAGCAAACAAAATAAACTAAATGTTAAAAGAATGTCACTATTTCAACCCTACAGAAAAGATAAGTTACACAATTACTACACAATTAGTTTGACAATACTGTTGTTGCATTATGCATATGTACAAATATACATTCATCAGCCACTTTATTACTGTATGAGTGTATGATACTGTAGCTTAATCATAGTTATTACATGGTTATTACATGTGTAAATGCATTGATGGTGATGATTCTGTTATCAATACCTCAATTTACTTACATTATAGTATACATAATAGAAAAATCATACTTTTGAATGTTGAACTAAGCTTTTATAGTTAAATATAGTAAAGTATTAAGATTATAATGATGTCACCTTTTGATACGACTGATATTATATTATTTTACTCACTTTTTATTACAGTGGGCTGCCGTCATCACGAAATCTTCTCTTAACAAAAATCCACCACATGCTGAATGTGTTTGTGAGTCACGAATGTAGACCATGTATGGGCGGCTGTGTGGAATGGACACCTTACCGCCAACGATCCCATGATCCATGCTGGCACCTAAAGAGAGATTGACAAAACCTCTGGTGATGTTTTTATTTGTGTTAATACAAACAACATGTGATAATAAGACGGTTTGCATTGGAAAAACAGATTCAGTGTATTTTCTCCTATTATAAAAACTTATTATCTACTGTTATTAGTGTAGTCTGATATGAAGTCTTTACCTGGGGTGCAGGAGTGCAGCAGTAGCAGTGTAGTTATAAACCAAAAGATGCTCATTGAAGTCACTGTTCAGTCCAGCGATGTGTGAAGCACAGTGAAGTCGTCTTCTGATTTAAATACTGGGTCAGGGGACTCATACAAGGAAGATATAACCACACATTTTACCATGCACGTAATTCATATTAGTTTATCTAATATATCGGCATTTAGAAGGAAGTGTTGATCATAAAGTTTTGCAGAATCATCATCATGTAACCACAGTTTGGTGATAAGATAAAAATACATGCATGGGAAAAACATCTTTAAGTTTCAGCCATAGGTTTGTAAAGTATATGTCAGTAGCAGACATCAGTGTCATGCACAGATAAATTCAGCAATGACTTTATTCAGATTTTCTCACAATACTTAATGCACACATCAGATTGATTTTCTCAAGGCATGAATTTAACAAAGTGCTGAAAACATTGCCAAGACGTTCTGATCCATATCGACAGTTGGACGTTCATGTTATAAATCTGACATTTCTTCACAGAGTGAAGTGCTTTGTTAGATTGAGATCTGGTGTTTTTTGTGGTCACTGAGGTACAAAGTGAACTTTAAGTCATATGAAACTGAACCTCTTCGCCAACATGGTCTTCTTTGCTTTTGTTTCATGTTTGTGATGTTGAGGTGTATATTTGCTGATAGAATTAAATCTATTAATTTTAAATTGTATTTGTTGAAACCTAATTTTACCTTTTTTTTCTAATTGGGCTTGCAGTTTGTGATTATCAAACTTATGGACCAATAGCGTAAGGTTTTACTGAACACATCCTGGCATCAATGGGCAATCTTAGTGTTTAGACCAAGCGTGCCGCACAAACCCTGAAAAGTGAAAGCAAAACATCTCGATCGCCCCCCATTGACTGGTCCCAGTATAGGTCATAAACCCCGCCTCCCCCATGTTATTCAATGGGACTTGAGACCAACTAAACAATTTAATTACACTTCAATTATCTTTTTTCCGAAGCTGGTGTCTGTCGTTTACTGTAGTTTTTATCACGCTGATGTAAATTCAAGTGTTTGTTTATAAATAAGTTTGTTTTTAGTTCTTTATTTAATGCTATAGAAACGGTGGTGTGACGTCATGACTGACAGCTTTACTTTACAACAGCAGAAGACCCCACTGTGTACCGCTCATCTCCACTACAAATAGGAAAAAGAGGCTACAATTTGCACAAGCTTACCAAAATGAGAACATGGATCCATCATGCCTTGTCACCACTGTGCAGGCTGGTGGTGGTCGTGTAATTGTGTGGGGGATGTTTTCTTGGCACACTTTAGGCCCCTTAGTGCCAATTGGGCATCATTTAAATGTCACGGCCTACCTGAGCATTGTTTCTGACCATGTCAATCCCTTTATGACCACCGTGTACCCATCCTCTGATGGCTATTTCCAGCAGTATAATGCACCTTGTCAAAAAGCACGAATCATTTCAAATTGGTTTCTTGAACATGACAATGAGTTCACTGTACTAAAATCAAAAATGAGCATAGCGAAGGCCAGTCAACAACACGAAAATACTCAGCATAAAACCCTTAACAATGTCAACTGCACATGTAACAGTCCTTGCAACACCAGCTCAACCAAATAGTGCCAAAGCACATACTGTAGAAAACATCAGAGCGTTAAGTCAATGATTACAATGAAATTCATTACATATGTAAAAGAAAACACAGCATAAGCATACAACGCAACATATGTGACCCTGGCCCACAAAACCGTCGTAAGTCGCATAGGCATCACTTAATTTTAACATTTTAACACCGACACCTAAGAGAGATTGTTCTGACCTTTGCTGTTGTCACCATTTATGTTAAGACTTATATGCAACATTTAATGTGATAATAAGCCGGTCTGCATGGTTAAAAACAGATTCACCTTATTTCCTCCTATTCTAAGGGTTATGAGAAACTGTCTGCTGTTATTAGTGTAGTCTGATATGAAGTCATTACCTGGGGTGCAGGAGTGCAGCAGTAGCAGTGTAGTTATAAACCAAAAGATGCTCATTGTAGTCACTGTTCAGTCAAGCGATGTGTGAAGCACGTGTGTTTAATCTCATAGATCTTTATTAACTGATTGAATCGAAGTGTTTTTTCTGTCCTTATGTGACTGCAGTGGAGTAAAATGATATTAAAATAGGATAAGTCAAGATCTGATGAGATGTGCCACTTGTGTTATTTGTCTTTAAAGGGCGTCTCTGTGGAAAACCATACAAATATTCTGCCTTTTTTGTGCAGTTTTTTAATTCTGCATTTTTATTGAGAAATTGTTAATGCTTGACTTTTTTCTCAGATCTTCTTTATAATAAAAACCTTTTTTTCAGTCTATAATGCCGAACATGCTGCTAGTTTAGAGGTGGAATCTAAACTTTGTGATGTAAACAGCTTTGCTTCATGGCAGTGATGGTGAGGTCTGTATTTGCTGGTAGCATTAAATCAATCGAAATTTATTAGGTCAATTTATTTTTATAGCTAAAAGTGCTTGCTCAGTATTGTAAAATAACTGGTTTTACTGAACAGATCCTGAATTATTTACCTTGTTTATCTCTAGTTATTTTAATCAGTGGTATAAACTTTCACCAGAAGGTGGCCTGCTGTGAACATATGTATTACAGCTAGATCATGTACTGTACTGTAGGTTGTAGTTGCAGAAATAATTTTAACAGACTCGTGAAGTGATAAAGATTTGCCTTTATTTTGATCTGGTACATTAAATTGCAGACGAAGAGCTTTCATAAATCAAACATGTTGAATTTGTCCAGCTTTGCCTTCAATGGTTTGTGATGCATTAAAGAGTTGGATTCATAATTTTATGAATCCATGGAAGGTAGTAAGAAATGTTAGCATACATTGTAAGGTAGTTTGTAAACTCATTCATTATGTAGTAAGACACAATGCCCTGTGGGACATTTCCACAAATAAGTGGACCGCCAGAGTCTCCCTATGAATGAAATTATGGTTGAGTTAGCCATAAATTATACCATTAAAATACAATAACATTAAAAACATTATATGTTTCCATTTAACAGAACAAGTAAAAGGTGAAAACTTATTAAATAAATACCAGTGCTGGCCCGACTTCATCCTGAGTGCATAAATTGTGACGTATGGCACAATATTTAGAGCGTAAAAGAGTCAAGTTCACTTCTTTCAGGACTCTTGATGGAAACTTCCCATTGTATTCTTGTAAGCCCCAACCCATGACCATGCAGTTACTTGAGATTTTATTTTTTGGCAGGGCAATGATATTCACAGTCTTGTTCAGAGTTCCTGGTTTTTTAAGCTAAATGGGAAGACATGTAAAGCTGCTTGATTAGATGCCTCGTGTGTTTTATTAAAAAAGGTTATGAATTGCACACACTAATGCTAAATGCTACTTGCTGCGAAAATAAAACTTGTAGACAACGTCAAACCTTTAGTAGCATGATGTCATCATTCATTTTCTTGGAATCAAATTTTGGATGTGGAATGGCATCGACCTTTATACCCTCAGGTAAATGATTCGTGTCATTGACACCCAAATACACCATCAGATGACTAAAGCAAACAAAAATGTAAAACAAATGCCACTATTAAAACCCAAAATAAAAGATTTACACAATAGGTTCATCAGCAACTCAATAAGTGTACAAGTGTATATTCCAGGCAATAAAGGATTTTAACTATAGTATATTGTTAAATATACTTAAAAAAAAAACTTTCGACAAACACAATCTCTCTCTCTCACCCTCTCTGAATAATTAAAATAATTAAAATAATTAATTTAATTAAATGTAATTTCATGCCCTACCTTATGTCTTTCTGTACCCGATTTAAAGTAGCCAGATCCACGTGCCATAACTGACGAAAATAGCTGTCATTTTTACCCATTCGATTAAAAATTGTACTCACTCTCTTTTGCAGTGGGCAGCTGTCAACACAAAATCTTCTCTTATCAAAAATCCACCACATGCTTTATGTGTTTGTTTGTCACGAATGTAGACCATGTATGGGCGGCTGTGTGGAATGTACTCCTTACCGCCAACAATACCATGATCCATCCCAACACCTAAAGAGAGAATGACAAAACCTGGTGATGTTTTTATTTATGTTAATACAAGCAACATGTCACAATAAGTCCGCTTGCATAGTGAAAAACACATTCACTGTATTTCCTCCTATTGTAGGAACTTTTTAAACTATTTAAATGTTTATGAAAATCAGTCTACTGTTATTAGTGTAGTCTGATATGAAGTCATTACCTGGGGTGCAGGAGTGCAGCAGTAGCAGTGTAGTTATAAACCAAGAGATGCTCATTGTAGTCACTGTTCAGTCCAGCGATGTGTGAAGCACAGTGAAGTCGTCTTCTGATTTAAATACAGAGTCAAGGGACTCGTGCCAACAAGATGAAATCAGAAATTTAACCATGTACTGGATTCAGATCAGTTTGTCTAATTTAACATCTCTAAAAACTGCTGAATATAATTTTTTGCTGATTTATCGTAACATAACCACAACTTGGTGATAAGAGGGATCTCTGTAAAAGGGAAATCTATAAGATCTAACTTTGTGTGCGTGCATGCGTGCATCTGTGTTGGAGGGCTAGTCTAGGCCCTAAAAAAACATTTGGTATTTTTTGGTTCATGTAGCCCACCACTATGATCCAATATCAGTCTGGTTGGAATATGCATACACAGTTGACCAAAATAAACACCCCAAACACTGTTTATGTGTGTATACATTCTGTACAAAGTTTAAGCATGCTCATGCAATATCTGAGTAAGAGCTGAACCGATTCAAATGAGAACACTGTATGTTTATAAACTGCTGGTTTTGAGATCCCTTTCAATACGTTTCACTTTGCATTGCATCAGTAGCTAACACTACGGCGTAAACTCCTATTTACTCTGCTATTGAAGCCTATTGGTTAACTCTGGTCTGTGAAATTTACAGGCTAATAGCGTCGAGCATGCCAGAAAGGGCGGAGCTTATGCTAAAAAAAAGCAGCGGAGCCACAATCCGGAACGGCGGTCTGACGAAGAGCTCATGCCATCAAACGTGTCCAGTTTACCTGCAAACACCCTCGAAGATCCAGTGTGTTTTAGTACCCGAGGGCGCTGTAAACAAAGTCAGGACTGCCCACACCCAAAAAGTCACAAAAAGTGACTTTGGGTGGTTCGAAAGCGCTGTCTGTAAGGGGGTCCACTCATCTGTTCCTTTTGGGCACAGAGCTCGGTTTTGTATGCAGGAGGAAAGTGGTGACCATGGATGCGTCGATGATGGGATGGGGTGTACACTGCAACAGTGAGTCAGCCTTTGGTATGTGGAACGCTCACCTGTCTCGGCTACATATCAACCATCTCAAAATGGTTGGTTCGGCACTTCTGGCCGAAGATCCAGCACCATCAAGTCCTGGTTCGGTTAGACAGCATGACGGTGGCACGCCTTCTGTATGCATTTCCCCCTGTAGCCCCTCTTGCACAGGTTCTCAGGAGGGTCAGAGAAGACAGATGTGCAGTGCTGCTGATTGCTGATCTGACCCAGATGCTAAAGTCAGCAATGTGGCGGATGCTGCTAAGGAAAGACCACCTAGTTTGGGGGAGAGGAATGGTTTGGCATCCTCAGCTGGAACTGTGGAGCCTGCATGTATGGCCCCTCGATGACAGCCTTAGCGTATATCGAGAAGGTTTTATGAAAAATAACAGATGCTAGGGCCCCTTTTACAAAGCGCCTATACAGACAAAAGTGGTTGATCTTCAGTGACTGGTGCACTGCTAAGAGCTTTGACACCCTGAGCTGTGACTTTTTCCTTCCTGCAGGAATTACTGAATGGCTACCACCAAGGGCGTAGGTTTGATTCTGGCATTGGTGGGGACATAAATAAAATGGTTGAATTGCAAAAACTGTTTATCACCGTTTACTTGACACAAACAACAGACAACTCAGTATGCACTTTACTCAGTAACATCTGACTCGCCACCCCCGGCCATCCCAAATTTATAATAAACAATTGGTTATGTCCTAGAGCCTAATAAACAGTAACTGTTTAAGTCTTTGTCAAAAAAAAAAAGAAAATCACATTGTAAGATATAACCATATTTACTTTATAACAATGAAGAATATGCAATTAATATTTAATTCTTAATTTAATTTTGCCAAAAAAATCCCAGTGTTGAAGTTGGTACGTATATCATGCTGTTTCCTGAACAACGTTTATTAACGTTTCTGTAGTTCACATTAAATCTTCTTTTCATTAACAGACAGTTAATGGGTGTGAAAACAAATAATTTTAAGTTTAAAATGCAACCTTTCATTATGTCTACATCTGTGCAAGTAATGACCAAAGTGCAGTAAAGTATTCAGCAATCATGACATGAATTCATGTTTTTACCATGTTGGGGTTATTTTCTTTCATGGATTAGGGACCCCCTAAATAACCTTGCTACCCCATTTATAAAAGGTTGACAAAAGTTTGCAACTCCTCAGGTTAACATGGGATTGTCGTGTATTGGTGAAAACACTGTCCTTGAATCATTATGTGACACAACTTGTTCTGTATTTTGTGCATGAAACAGTTACAGTGGGTATAATAATACTTTCTTCCTCACGTAGCGAGTAAAGACAAGCCCATAAAGTGATGTGATTTAGAGAGGCGGGACTCAAGAAATGCTAATCCAATCATATTAGCAATGTGATTAGAGAGGCGGGACTAAAGAAATGCAAAGCCAATCATATTAGCGATGTGAGTTACGGAGGCGGGCATTGCAGAGAACGAAAGCTGTTAACCGTTTGTGTACCACATTGAGCGTCATTTTTACAGAACGGGATTGCAAAAGGTTTCTAATCTCATTTAAATGATTCCTGAAAAAATATATAATAAGTTAAAAATAGAAAACACAAGAATAAGAAGGACATTAGTGGTTATATATAAATAAAGATTAATTGTTTGGTCGAAATTATTGCTAGGGACAATTCAGTCTTCCCTGAATATTGCTAGGGACATGTCCCTAGCGTCCCACCCTAAATCTACGCCCATGGCTACCACACTTCCTCCAAGCTCAAAGTTTACGTGACGACCATAGCAGAAAATTATGCTCCTATTGCCAGCCAATCCTTGGGGAAACACAACTTTGTTATTAAATTTCTCAGAGGCATGAGGAGGCTAAAACCTCTCTGACAGTGCACAGTCCCATCATGGTCATGAGAGCTCTGCGCTCGAGTAGATGGACTTGCTATCCCTCTTGTTCAAAACCGCTCTGCTTCTGGTGTTGGCATTGGTTAAACGGGTTGGCACTTTGCATGGCTTTATTGTAGACCCTTCATGTCTGGAACTTTGTCCTAATGACAGCAAGGCGGTCCTTAGGCCAAGGGTGGGATACGTTCCTAAAGTCCTCACAACACTGTTTAGGGTACAAGTGGTTTCGCTGCTCACTCTCCCCTTGGTAGTGGCAAACAGTCAACAAGCCCTGTCAGAGCTCTTTGAGTTTATACAAATCGTTATGCCTCTTTTAGAAAGTCATATTAGCTGTTAGTGAGATTTGTAGATCGGTCAATCTCTGAGCAGAGGCTATCCAAATAGATCGTTGAGGCCATTACATTGGCATACACTTCCTTAGACGTGCAGTGCCGTTGGTGGTTAAGGCCCACTTGACGTGAGGTATGGCTTTCACTTAGGCATGGTCTACAGAGGCTTCTAATGCAGAAATTTGTGCGGTGGCCTGTTGGTCCTAATGGTCCACATTTGTTCAATTCTATAGTTTGGACTTTTCTGCCTTGCAACGCAGGTTCTGTTGGTTTAATTGGGAGTTAGCTGCATGTATTGTTATGTATCCTAGACAGATGTCTCGTGTCTTACAATCCCGAGCTCCGAAGTTCCAAACTTGCACAAAAGGACTTTGTCTCACGTTTCTGCATATGTCACCGAACAAGTAGCAGTGTAAATCCAGCGTAAAGCCTCCTTAGATGTTGTTTTACTGTAATTTAGGGGTTTTCAGTACACAGAAAGCATCGAGTCACAACATTAAATCCCGCTTCATTTCACACTGCATGCGTTGGGCACTGCAATGCTTGGTTAACCCCGCAAAAGCAGGGGTAACCTTGCTTCAGAGAAGGGTTTCATAACCTAGGTTAATTTCGGAGATAGCCTGACTTCTGTGTGAAACGCTTCTTAACCCAAAGTTAAAAGCAGTGTTTAAAATGAAGATAACTCTGGGTAAAGTGCAGCATGAAAAGCCTTTTCATGTGGTTTGATTGTCAGAAAAAAATGGCGAATAGGGTTGGTGGTGCATGATAATGACTTTATGATTGGTTAGGTCACCTGTCAATCAAACTTCAGCAAAGGGTATCAAAGATATTGATAGTTTGTGCTGTTTCAGTTATTTTAAACAGTGGTATTTCACCACAAGGGGGCAGTGGTGCACTGTAAAAAATACTTAGCTGCCTTAAAATTTTTGGATGAATCAACTCGGATTTACAAGTCATTTCAACTTACTATTATTTATCTTGACTAGAGATGAGTTGTTATAACTACAGGTGAGTTGTTATAACTTATAAAATTAAGTTGACTATTCTCAACTATATTTTATAAGTTGTGACAGCTCATCTCTGTTGACATGACTTGTAAATCTGAGTTGATTTAACAAAAAATGTTAAGGCAGCAAAGTATTTTTTACAGTGTGACCTGCTGTAACATGAAGGTTTGTAATAGAACTAAAGCCCAAGTTATAGTGGTGCGTAAGGTCTATGCCGTAGCTACGCTGTAGGTTATCAGTAGCTTGTGCATAGCTCTGCGTAGCCTGACGTGCGAAATTTTAACAGCGCATCAGTTCTACACAGGCCAAAAGCGCTGTGATTAATCCACTAGAACTCCTCCCGTCAGGTAAAAAAAGTAAAAAACGAGTAGCATACGCCATCGCGGCTATGCCTTAAGCTGCATTCAGGCTAGCAGTGACTAGCAGTAGCAGAGCGACGCAATCTCATTGATTTCAATGAAAGCTTGGCGACTTCCGGCGACACGTGCAACAATAACCGTTGGCGACTGTAGTTGAGAAATTTTTAACTTTATGCAAATTATGAGCGACTTTTGGGAGCGACTTCCAATTATAATGAAGCAATGGAGTTCACATCATCCGCCTCTCGTCAGTTACTGGAGTGGACGTTACTCATTTGTTTATGACAAACAGATATAGAAACGCCTCTTTTGAAAGAGACGAGCGACACACAGCGACAAAGTCGCTTATAATGTGAATGTACCTTTAGGACGGACGCACAACTATAATAAGCCCTTGTTGCTGCAGAAATAATTTTTACAGACTTATGAAGAGATATGGGTTTATTTTAATTGAGCCTTTATTTGAATTCAATTGCAGATTAAGAGCTTTCTTCTTAAATCAAACATGTTAAGTTTTTCCAGCTTTGCCTTCCATGGTTCATGGTGCATTAAAGAATTTCATTCATGATTTTATGAATCCATGGAAGGTAGTGAGAGATTTTAGTATACATTGTAAGGTAGATTGTAGACTCATCAGTTATGTAGTAAGACACGATGCCCTGTGGGACATTTTCACAAATAAGTGGACCACCAGAGTCTCCCTGTAATGGAAATTGTGGTTTAATTAGAAATAAATATACCATTAAAATACAATAACAATATAATAATTAACTGTTTCTATTTAAAGAGTAGATGAAGGTTGAAAGCTTATGAAATAAATACCCGTGCTGGCCCGACTTCTTCCTTAGTACATATAGTGTGAGGTGTGGCACAATTTTCAGAGTCTAAAAGAGTCAAGTTCACTTCTTTCAGGACACTTGATGGAGAGTTCTCATTGTATTCCTGCCATCCCCAACCCATGGCCATGCAGTTACTTGAGATTTCCTCTTGCATAGCTTTTGGCATGTCAATGATATTCACAGTCTTGTTCAAAGTTGCGTTTCTTTTAAGCTAAATGGGAAGACATGCAATGTTCTTGCTTAAGTAGATTCCTCATATAATTGTTAATAAAGTATACATTCAAATGCATATTAAAAATGATTAGTTGCTGCTAAAATAAATTCTGTAGACAAAGACAAACCTTTAATAGCATGATGTCATCACCTGGCTTGTTCACAAAACCTTTATGTGGAAAGACATCGACCTCTATGCCCTCAGGTAAATGGTCTGTGTCATTAACACCCAAATACACCCTGAGGTGACTAGAGCAAAGAAAATAAAGTGTTAAAAAATGCCACTATTTCAACCCTAGAAAAGATTTACACAATTTGTTTAAAGCGTAACTAAACCCCTGTTCAGAGCCTGACTCCGCCCACTGGCAATATTTGAAAAATGCAAGAAAATTGGGAAGATCCCAACGGAGATAGAGGGGACGAACTAAGCTGTACCAAGTGTGTGGTGAGATCGTAACAAGGGCGTGGTGAGCTTGAACCTGCTTACGTTACGAGTTCTTTTTTGGACCCAACATCCAATAGGAAAATTCAACTGCAGTAGCCACCGTTCAACCTGAAGAGGGCAGCACTCAGATGTTTTTATACCATATATTATAGTATTGGAACACTTTATATACAAATGTCAAAAAACTTACTCAAATCAATGAACAGCACTAATAAAGCATCATTCTTACAGATCATTAACTAAAAAAAGTTAGTTAAGGGTTTAGTTACTCTTTAACAGTGATTTGGTTGCACCATCCATATACAGTTGTGGTCATAAGTGCAGAATCTGGAAAATGTTGAAAATGTAAGAGTATAAGAGTACAACCCCAAATCAGAAAAAGTTGGGACACTGTAGAAATTGTGAGTAAAAAAAGGAATGGAATAATTACAAATCTCATAAACTTAAATTTTATTCACAATAGAATATAGATAACATATCAAATGTAGAAAGTGAGACATTTTGAAATGTCATGCCAAATATTGGCTCATTTTGGATTTCATGAGAGCTACACATTCCAAAAAACGTTGGGACAGGTAGAAATAAGAGGCTGAGGTAGGAACACGGATATAATTCGAGACACTCGAATTATAAACTCTCTTTTTCAGAGTACTTACTTTTACTTATGTATTGGTATATAAAGACAGTTTAAACAAATTTGGGAAAAAGTTTTTTAGACAATTCCTGCCTATCCTGCCTTTAATGTCATGTAAACACACTGCTTTTTCAGATAAATAAAAATAAAGTTTTTTAACTGTTGCATAAACTTCTTAAGCAACTCTCACAATACATTTCTGAACATCTTTTTGTATCCATGTAAAAAGTTGAAGTTGCTTATCATGCACCTCAATAATCTACTTTCAGTTTTATTCTAAGTTCTTAGATATGTTTGATAGAAGAATATCTATCAAGAATATATCAAATATAAGAGAAACTAAAAAAAATTTTTGGGTATTTTGGGTTTTTGATTGTAGTAATTTCCCGAAGAAGTTATTTTACATAACAAATATTGTCAAAGGTCACCTATGTAATTTTACTCACTTTCTTTTGCAGTGGGCAGCCGTCATCACAAAATCTTCTCTTACCAAAAATCCACCACATGCTGCTTGTGTTTGTGTGTCACGAATGTAGACCATGTATGGGCGGCTGTGTGGAATGGACACATTACCGCCAACAATACCATGATCCATGCCGACACCTGAAGAGATATTGACAAAACCTCTGGTGATGTTTCTATTTGTGTTAATATATGAGAATAATATAAAATAAATGTGATAATAAGACCATTTGCATGGGGAAATAAACAGATTCACTGCATTTCCTCCAATTTTAAGAACTTATTATTAAACTTTTATGAGAAACTGTCTCTACTGTTATTAGTGTGGTGTGATATGAAGTCATTACCTGGGGTGCAGGAGTGCAGCAGTAGCAGTGTAGTTATAAACCAAAAGATGCTCATTGTAGTCACTGTTCAGTCACGCGATGTGTGAAGCACAGTGAAGTTGTCTTCTGTGTTAAATACTGAGCCAAGGGACTCAGACCAGTAAGAAAAAAAGAAAGAAAATGTACAATACACTGATCATATGTTTATCTATACATCAGCACTTGAAAGGAAGTGTGCATCATAACCACACTTCAGTAATAAGACCAAAAAACAAGCCTGCAAAAAATGTGTGCATTTTCATATAAAGCTCTTAATAATTACTCTAGATCAAGCTTTTTATTAGTTTATACTGTATGCATCTGTGTGTAGTTGTCTGGAGCTAGGCATCATCCTATTATGCAGTCACATTATTCAGATTTTCATATCACTTAAAACTAAAGTTTTACAAAGACTTCTTTTTTATGAAATCTTTCTGTATAAATCATGTAAAATTACCTAAAATGTCAAATTAGTTAAGCCTACACTATAAAAATATATATTGCGCTGCACAATTAAATAATGGCAACAGTTCACAATAGGTGAACTTCTTTTTAGCACATTATTGCATAAAATGAAAATGATAAGCAAGTAAGAAGATACTGATCTCAGTACTGGCATTAGCCTAGCTATCGCTCATTGAGTGATTAACACACGTGATGACTCACAAACCCTTTGCAAGCACTAACCACAGAAGTCAAAAATCTAACAGAAGCTCTTTTAAATCTCAAAAATAAATGAACATTAAACACTAACAAATCTGAAAAACATCAAATAACACTAACATTCAAAAACTACTTTCCAAATGCAGTCTCATGCAAAGCACTGCTTAGTTATGTCAACAAAAATCATTCATGTAGTCCCAAAACAAAATTATTAAGTTAATTTCATTTTTAAAACAACAACAAAATAAGACGACTTCATTCTACACAAATTTTTATTTAATTATTTTAATTCCAATTTTGGTACAATCCTCATTTCAATTCATTAAAAGTGTAAAGTTGCTCAAGTGCATCTGTACTTTATCAGCTTTTTACTTCACAAATTGTTTTTTTTACCTCCAAAACAATGGTTCATTTTTTATCCTTTGTCTTTTGGTAAATGAGTAGGCTTCAGTGTAGATACTATAGATTACAAGTGAAATAATTTACCATTGAATGTAACTTATCTCCAAACATTTTGTTTAATTAGAAATTCTATTTAAACATCTTTTGTGTTTTTCAGTATATTCCCATAAAAGGTTTGAACTTTATTATTACATCTGCACGAATGCGCCCCCCATTATAGTTTAGAGTGGATCATTCCATGCATTACCGGCGCAAATACGCGCGAAGTCACTGTCAACAAGTTTTAGCGAGCAGAGCTGCAGGCAGCAGCGAGTGAGTATAATACATTAAAAGAGCGAAGCTGCAAGGAAATAAACTAACAGTGAAACGTAGCTACACCAATGGAGCAGAAAAAATGCCAAAGTGTTTAGCTAGTCTCCACGCAAACACCACTACGGTCTGTGGTGCTCTCAGCAACCTCTTTTCCGTCAGACACAACTCTCTCTCAGCCACGGACACTGATTGTGTGCCGGTGAGTATGCTCTGCAAATAATACAGGTTCTACAGTTTGTATAATATAAGCGTGTAATCTCAGGTACAGTAGCCTTTAGGTAAGCTTTAGTCCGCCGAAATGTCTGCCCAGCGCCACTAAAGATTGGAAATCATTC
The DNA here is from genome assembly GCF_030506205.2 of Paramisgurnus dabryanus. Taxonomy (NCBI): domain Eukaryota; kingdom Metazoa; phylum Chordata; class Actinopteri; order Cypriniformes; family Cobitidae; genus Paramisgurnus; species Paramisgurnus dabryanus. Next base: position 13,303,020 of record NC_133360.1, on the reverse strand, counting down.
CCCAATCTGCACACGAATTCGTTATCGCTTTAGTCTCATTTAAATCTCATATGTAAATGGTTGCATGCTTTGGCTTTGCCCTGTATTTTACTAGCGAACGTCAAAGTACAAGATGTGTACATTAACTGATAGATGTATAGTTCATTGATATAAAAACTGTTTACATAAGGTAATGCAGAAGCAATACATGACGCTTTACCATCCACTGTATAAAGTCAAATTTCATCCCTTGTTTATCTTATCTCGAGTTCTTAACACCTATGATTGCATTATTTTAAAACCATATGTTTCTTCTCATCATATTATGTTCATTTGAATACAAAGTATTTTATTAAATATATTGTGGATGCAATGTGGCATTAAATGAAAATTAAAGAAATGTTTTACACATCTTTTTACCATGTAGTACTGCGGTTAGTATAGAATCCAATCATATTATTCAAACAATATCTATCTATCTATCTATCTATCTATCTATCTATCTATCTATCTATCTATCTATCTATCTATCTATCTATCTATCTATCTATCTATCTATCTATCTATCTATCTATCTATCTATCTATCTATCTCTCAACCTCATTGGGGGCTAAAATGTATGTAACCTTGAGAAAAAAGAGATAGAGATAGCGATGAGAAAGAGATAGAAAAATACAGTAAAGGGTGCATAGATAGGGCCCCGACACATGGTTTTGCCTTGAGCCAAATCACTAAATCCGCCCCTGACGATGCACTTAAGAATTATCTTCGATGATTTTCAAGTGCTACTTAAGTTACGAAGCTTTTGGGAAATGGCCCGTAATTCTAAGATGATTCGTACGATCGTTTTTACGATATACTTAGCCTTACGATGCTTTTGGGAAACCCGGCCCAGATCAATAAGTATCATAATCTGTTACTTCTGTTGTATTATGGTGATTAATTATCTGGCATTTCAGCATCTTGTCGTCTGATTCTCTTGTATTATGATGCTTTTCTGTCCTGCTTGATGTAGCATTGAAGCTGTACCATGCTAAGTGTAACATCCAGGCTGAGGTGGAGGAGATGCAGGATAAGCATCAAACTTTGATATCTGTGAAGACTGTCTCAGTATTTCAGCTCTTTAAGGATTTGTCAGTGCGCTGCCAACTTATCACCATCCAACACCCAAAACTACCTTAATTTATATTAACAGGTGTTTCTACTTAATCCATAGCGCCCTCCGGTGGTGCAATAAAAAACTACATCTTGGCTCCAACATTAAATCGCAGCAATTTAGTGTTTTTTTTCAACCTTGTTGTTTTACTCAGGTCCTAAGATATTTCGCTGTCAGGTTGATTCAACTGTTTAAAATAGTTTTTTTAATAATCTTATTTAAAGCTGTTAAGTGTCATTGTTTTTTTTAATACTTCTCTTAATATGCAAAGACAACTAATAAATTAATTTCCCTAACACAAGCCTTATATGACAGCATTCACTTAACCAATGGCCTGAGCTTGAGGCTGGATTATCTGTCTGACACGTGACACTGCAGCAGCATAGGCGGGTCCAGGCCCACATTGGCTAAAATAAGTTTTTTTATATATATATATATATATATATTCCACAACAACATATTAAATTAGGTTCTTATAGATTTTAAACGTTTCTTGTAAGATAATGTGTAAAACAATTGTTAATGTGGTAATAATATGTATTTATCAAAACGTGGCGCTCAGTAACGTCACTTTTCTAGCTGTCCAATCACAATGAAGGAGAGGCGGGACAAACAGTACATCGACCAACCGGAACATCTTTCAATTCAATTTTATTAATATAGCGCTTTTCACAATTTGGTAATTGTATCAAAGCAGCTTTACATAATAGATGTAGTGAAAAGCACAGAAAATCGACAGATAGCATAACATAATACACGATAGCACAAGCAGCTAAATTTGCTGCGGCTATAAATCAACATTATAAGCAAACGTATTACTAATGTTACGTATAGAAGTTAAGCCCAAAAAGGCTTTCCTCTACTATTGAACAAAAACATAAAATTTAATTAATTAATATTAATATATATAACACCACAATATGAATACGCTTTGATGAAAAAAATCAGTACTTCATCGGAGGTTTGTATAAAGCGCCCTCAAGATGGCATTTTTAGAACAGCGCCTGACGCGTTCAGCCTTTGGTGTTTAATTTAATAAGCGCCCCCAAGCGGCCATTTTAAGAACAACACCTGGCGTGATCCCCTTACGAAAATTAACCATGGTTTTACTACAGTTAAAACCAAAAACCATAGTTACTGTAGTAAAACCATAGTGTTAGGTAGGATTTAGACTTATAGGCTCTGGCTTGAAATGTATACAGTGAACACTCCTGTGTGTCGGTCAGAACACTTTAATGATGAGGAGACGGGAGCTTCTTTTTCAAAGTGTATTGAATCATATTTTATTAGTCATGTACTAACACTTGAACACCAAATCACCAACGATAAACCAGAAGGACAGGCAGGAGAAACTTAAGGTTAAACCACTGAGGTTCTCTCAGTATTCAACTATAGACCTTTTGCGTGTTTGCAAACAGAGATGACGTTTTTTGTGGGCGGAGCCCAACTGGTGGCAGAAAGTGAATGCTTCTCAATAGCTGTGTGAAGTGTTTTAGCATTAAACTGTGATTTTTAAGGATCCGGTGTTCTGTAGAAGTCTGTTTCCCCTATATTTCTCTTAAGTGTAATGTTTCTTATAACGTTTTCACCAAGTTACGTTTATTTTTTAAATAAATTAAAAGTTTTAATGGCTTGGCCACTGATATGCTTGCATGTATGTAATGTATATGTATTGTTCTTTATTGGTAAATCAATTATTTTTACAGTATGAATCTCTGAAGTACTTATAAGAGCAATACTATCATGTATTCTGTATAATATCATTTATTAAACATTTAATCATTTCCTGTTTTCAATTTCTTCCTTATATTTTTATCCTACGTGTTTGATCTAAAACTATTATGTTTACATACAAATTAATTTGTATAGGCCTGTTTATATATTATTAACACTTTACATCGTGTGTGTGTGTGTGTGTGTGTGTGCTTGCGTGCGTGCGTGCGTGCGTGCGTGCGTGCGTGCGTGCGTGCGTGCGTGTGTGTGTGTATATGTTTATTAGTAAACATCATAATTTAGAACAAACAGAAAGAAGACATAGGCTAAGATATATGGTAAAAAGAAGTAATAGAAAATGAAAAAAAAAAACGAAAACTTTAATAAATTGTAATATTATTGATATTATGAACTAATTAAAATCTTTAATCTTTCTAAATAAATTATAAACGTAACGTGATGAAAACGCTATAAGAAACACATAGAGGGATCAGACTTCGACAGAACACCGGATATCTTCTCTAATTATTTTCTATTCTAATAATTAAAAGATGTTCAGATGATTTCATCACTCCAGTCTGTCCGTTTGAGGGCTTTTATTGCAATCATAAACACCTACGTTTATCTTCAAATGGTGTCTTCGACGACGATATACTATAAAAATGAAGGTCATCTATTTTGGCATTCCTATTCTGACAATCAACAGCACAACAACACATTTTCTAGTGAGTTATATTGTTCGTTTCACTCGTGTCTCATTCATTTCCACTGTTTTTCTGCCACCACATGCGCGCGTGACGTAACTGTGACGTCGACTCGCAAAAGGTCTATTCACCTTATTCCGCCACGCCCCTTTTCAATTCTTCGCTCTTCCGCATTTTGTCAACCGACTTCCGCTGCTAATATGGCACAGTGCATTCGGGAGCTAGTTTGGTGGTTAAAAGATTGTTCGTAGTTCACTATAACTTTAGCTAAATGACAAATATCGCAACTGCTGTAAATGTTTTGAATTAGGAGCACGGAGAAAACTTGATACGACGCTCGGATAGTCTTATAATGTCCCATCAATCGTCTCGTGGTTAGAAGATATGAAGCAGCCGCGGCAAGTAACCTATGGGACATATTTTATTACCTCGTCGTGTCAGAAGGAGTTCATGGAGCAGCATTATTAAAGTAATTATGCTTACCAATATTTACACAGTGATTTCGTCTTTTTTTAAGCAAATGTGCAACTTAGCCAGTCCAATATCTATTTCGTTTTTATGTGGTAATGTACCATGATAGAATTCATTTGCAAACTTGCCAAAACTTATTCCTTCAAATCAGGAGACTTAAATCCTTTTAAGTGGAATCTACAAAGCTCACATATGGTTTAAGAAATTCCTTACAGATAATATCTGATCACACTGTAAAGGTTTATATAACTGCATGACAGGTAACATCTGATCACATTGTAAAGATTTAATATAACTGCACAATATCTGATCACATTGTAAAGGTTTTATATAAATGCATGACTGGTAACATCTGATCACATTGTAAATGTTTAATATAACTGCACAACATCTGATCACATTGTAAAGGTTTAATATAACTGCATGGCAGGTAATATCTGATCACATTATAAAGGTTTAATATAAATAATGCACAACAGATCACATTGTAAATGTTTAATATCACTGCATGACATCTGATAACAAACTGTATGAAGGTTTAATGTAACTTTACAACAGGTAAAATCAGGTCAAATTGTAAAGGTTTATAAAAATAACTATGGACTAAGAAACAACTAACTTTTCAGCAAGACCACCCTGCAATGAATTAAGACACAGCTTTATCAGAGTCATCAGGAGCTGATCCCAAGTGTTTATCTGGAAGCTGTATGTGTATGTACTGGTGATGTGCTTAGCGACTGAATGTAATGCATGCAATATCAACCCTGTGTAAAGCTGACAAAGATGGTTGTTTCTCAGCAGAGATATGTACTCTTGTGACACCTCAACACATGAAGCAGAAGCATTGAAGCAGTTTCTCAGACAGGGTTTACAGGACTAGGCCTTAATTATATTAGGACATTTTAGTTTTACAAACAAACCACATCTTGTGACAAAACAATGGCACTCATATATGTTGAGGTATGTCAGTACAAGGTGTTTTTAAATTATTGTAGCTCAAATAAGCATTTTAGCCTGGGACCGGCATAAGGCCTGTCCGGGAAACTGCAAGGTTGTTTTCCCATATCAGATGTAGGTTGCTTCAACGTTGAGTTGTGATTTTTAAAGTGTAGTTGTGTTCAGAGACGGATTGATCCTCCCATTGTGTTTCTGCATCACAGTTTAGGAACACGTTGATTGTATCATCTCAGTTGTCCATTGCATCACTAAACATCAATGCATCTGTGAAAATAATATAACCATAAACATTTTTATGTTAGTATTTAAAAGAAACTTGCATCATGAGAATTAATTTATAAATGACATCCATACTTAAACAGAACAGTGTGTGAGAGAGAGATGCATTAAAAAGAGACAGTAACATTATACACACAACCTCTAACTTCAATGTTAAATAATATGTCGTTTAATAGGTCATTATCATCAATATCTGAATGAGAAACCTCCTAGCATCTGAAATCTCTGTAACTTGTATGAATCACGTGAGCTACTGTAAGAATGTAATGTACTATAATATATTGCTGTCTTATCTTAAATATAAAAATACAGGTGGGCAATGAAAATCATTCAAAATAGTTGCATTTTATAAACTAACGTTACTGATCTTAAGTTTATTCTTAGAACGGACATCACAAATCTAACGTTAGGCGAAAGAGCACATTAAGCTAAGATAGCTTACCTGAAACTGACCACCTTTTCAACACCCGGCGTGGTTTAAAGTTACCGGAACATCGTAGTCGAACCATTACTTGGGATTAGGGTGTTCCTCAGTCGGCTCCCCGTCCATTAAAATTGGTAAGAAACAAACATAAAGGCGCTTGAGTGAGCTTTTTAAGTTTAACGCGTCGGCTTTAGCCACTGCCTCAGCTGCTCATCATATGCAGCCGGAAGTACGTTGACAAAATGAGCGCAATGGCGCCGCCCTTGTTGTCGTGGAAAATAAGGTGAATAATAGCAACCAAAGCACATAAGTGCTTAAGCGCCATCTAGCGGTCATTTTTAGAACAACGCTTGGCGTTAAATGTACTGTTTACTGCATATTAATTTTCCGTTTTGTTTTTACTTGTGTTTTGAATTAAATTGTGTTGTTTTTAGAAGTTAAAATCTCATAAAATGAACTATCCCTGATTTTTTTCTTGAAGTTTAGATGATGAAGATATATTGATAAAATATAGCTGTAGACAGCGATACGGGGCCAAGCAACAATGGTCCTGCAACACGCAACGAAGCTGAAAGGACATGCAATTGAAGAATGCAATGTAGCAGATATGTATGGGAACTATCAGCACACAGGACTCAGAGATGAGAATGAACATAATGAAAAAATAAAAATTTTGAAGTATAATATTTATGTGCATGTGGAAAGAAGGACCGATTAGTCCAATGCTGACCTAGAAAACAATTGAACCACTAAAGCATCATACATGTTACACATGAGACTTAAACCAAAAGAGCACAAACGAAATAATACCTGTTAAAATAATAAAGTAAAATACAAATAATGAATTGAAGCTTTTGACTCTAAAGTAAGAGACTTCAATTGCTGCCCTAGCCAGGATTTGAACCCATGATCTCCAGGTGTCATGCCTGTCACTCATCTGGTTGAGCTACAGGGGAGACATACATACAGACAGCTGCTTAAGTTAGATTGCTGAAGTGACAATGTGTATGTTCAAGTTTGGAGAGATTTTTCTCAAGAAGAGAATATTTTTTAAAACCCCTGTAGGTAGTCAAACCTGTTCGAACATTTGACTCTACATGACACAAATTTGTCAACCATTTTGATTGCCGCCGTATGGTGGATTTGAACCCGCAACCTCTGGATTTCATGCCCATCACGCATTTGGTTGAGCTACTGGGAAGGCATAGATTACCCCATCAAATATTCTCCATAGAAGTTTAGTTGATTAAATGGTTTAAAAGTTATTCCTGTTGACAAATGTATTACTTTTGAACAAAGATAAATATCAAAATTATGTTTGGTCATTTCTATGTGGCTCAGTCCAAAGATAATCTGAGCCAAATTGTGTAACAATTCAACAAACACTGCAAAAGTAGTAGCAAAAAAACTGAATACTGTACTTTTCAAAATGGCCGCTACTGCATATTTGAACTGGTGATGATGCTTGGCCACCATATTACTGCAAGCCGTGCAGAACATGGAAAACAGACTGGTTGAGAATAATAGGTGAGAATAAACTCAAAACAAATATTAATAGAAAAACATAACACATGCATCAGACGGGATTCGAACCCTCAACCTCTGAGTTTTGATGCATGCGTTTAATAGACTGCGCTACACAGGCAGTGTAGCTAGCCAAGGTTTTCAGAGCTGCAAACATTCAAATGGCCCAATCAAGGAAGGTGCAGACATGACATTGCAGAGCAGAAATAACAAAATTACAATTTATATGAGAATCAGATAGTTTAAGTGAGAACAGTTAAAGTTTAAGTCAAGAAAAACATGTTGTATAGGAATGCACAACATGTTATAATACAGTCATAATAATTTTAATGAGACAATGTCACAGGGACAGTCAACTTTGGACAGGTATTTCTCGGGAATGGCAGAGAATATCAAAAATGTGTTTGGTCATTTCTGTGCGGATTGCTCCAAAGTTTATGTGAGCAGAGCCTGGCATAAAATAGACTTAATTTGCAAAAGTAGTAGCGAAAAAACTACTTCACATATGCTATGAAATAAGACATGAACAGAATGTTGAAAACTGACAAATGAGATATCGTTGCAATCGACATAAACCAGTGAATAAAAATTCACAAAGAAAATGAATATCAGACAAAGTTTTCAGAAGTTATGGGCTGTTTTATATAGTTTATGAACCCTAGGTGGCGCTGTCTTCAGATTTCCCAGGTACCTTCAGGACATCATACCAATGCTTCCTACCGATTTTTGTGCCGATACATTATATAGAATAATAGTTATCCCAATTTAAAACAAAATTCAAAATGGTGTACAGGCGGTTTGGTAATTTCTGGCATAATATATATCGACAGATTTGTCATGAGCCAAGGAATCCATAGACACCAAGATCATAATTTTCTATCAAACATTTCAATAGTTATGGGCAAAAATAGCCATTTTTCATATCTCATGACCCATAGGTGGCGCTGTCCTCAAATTTGGCATGGTACCCCAGTTCATGGTCCTTATGAAGGGTACCAAGTTTCATTTCAATTGATCAAAGAATGACCGAGATAATGACTCAGAACGAATTTTGGGTCGACATCGTTAAATGTACGCATTTATAACTTTTGAACAAAGATAAAAATCAAAATTCTGTTCGGTCATTTCTCTGCGGCTCCGTCCAAAGAAAATTTGAGCCAAATTGTGTAACAATTCAAGAAACACTGCAAAAGTAGTAGCAAAAAAACTGAATACTGTACTTTTCAAAATGGCTGCTACTGCATTTTTGAAATGGTGGTGGCGATTGGCAACCAAATTATGACAAGCAGTGCAGAACATGGAAAACAGACTGGTTAAGAATAATAGGTGAGAATTAACTCAAAACAAAATCTTATTAGTAAAACATAACACATGCATCAGGTGGGATTCGAACCCTCAACCTCTGAGTTTTGATGCATGCGTTTAGTAGACTGTGCTACACAGGCAGTGTAGCTAGCCAAGGTTTTCAGAGCTGCAAACATTCAAATGGCCCAATCAAGGAAGGTGCAGACATGACATTGCAGAGCAGAAATAACAAAATTACAATTTATATGAGAATCAGATAGTTTAAGTGAGAACAGTTAAAGTTTAAGTCAAGAAAAACATGTTGTATAGGAATGCACAACATGTTATAATACGGTCATAATAATTTAATATGACAAAGAGACAATGTCACAGGGACAGTCAACTTTGGAGAGGTATTTCACGGGAATGGCAGAGAATATAAAAAATGTGTTTGGTCATTTCTATGCGGATTGCTCTAAAGTTTATGTGAGCAGAGCCCGGCATAAAATAGACTTAATTTGCAAAAGTAGTAGCGAAAAAACTACTTCACATATGCTATGTAATAAAATATTAACAGAATGTTGGAAACTGACAAATGAGATATCGTTGCAATCGACACAAACCAGTGAATAAAAATTCACAAAGAAAATGAATATCGGACAAAGTTTTTAGAAGTTATAGGCTGTTTTATATAGTTTATAAACCCTAGGTGGCGCTGTTTTCAGATTTCCCAGGTACCTTCAGGACATCATACCGATGTTCCCTACCGATTTTTGTGCCGATACATTATATCGAATAATAGTTATCACAATATATGACAAAATTCAAAATGGTGGACAGGCAGTTTGGTAATTTCTGGCATAATATATATCGACAGATTTGTCATGAGCCAAGGAATCCATAGACACCAAGAGCATAATTTTTTATCAAACATTTCAAAAGTTATGGGCAAAAATTGCCATTTTTCATATCTCATGACCCATAGGTGGCGCTGTCCTCAAATTTGACATGGTACCCCAAGTTCATGGTCCTTATGAAGGGTACCAAGTTTTATTTCAATTGATCAAAGAATGACCGAGATAATGACTCAGAACGAATTTTGGGTCGACATCGATAAATGTACGCATTTATAACTTTTGAACAAAGATAAAAATCAAAATTCTGTTCGGTCATTTCTCTGCACCTCGGTCCAAAGATTATCTGTGCCAAATTGCGTAACAATGCAATGAACGCTGCAAAAGTAGTAGCGAAAAAACAAAATACTGTACTTTTCAAAATGGCCGCTACTGTAATGGGTGGAGTCTTAATGTAAGGTGTTCATTGTAATGAGCGTGAGGAGAGCAATCAGATGTACTAAGTAGAATTTTTGTTGATCAAATTATTCTAGAGTTATAACCATTTGAATATTGAATTTTTGAAGTGTTGGTGGCGCTATAGAGTTAATGCTAGAGACCCCATATTTGGTCACATAACTATTTAGGACCACCACTACAAGTGTGGCAAATTTTTTTCATTTTCCTATGTACGGTTCATAGGGCTGCCATAGACTCCCATTGGGGAAGAAGAAATATAATAATAAATATAGCTGCAAGCAGCAACTCGGGGCCAAGCACCTTCAGCGCAAAAATTAGCACCAAAAGCATGCACACAAAACACAGCAAGCTCACAAATCACAGCAAGCTCACAAAGCACAGCAAGCACACAAAGCACAGCAAACTCACCAAGCACACAAAGCACAGCCAGCACACAAAGCACAGCAGGACAGCACAGCAAGCACACAAAGCACAGCAAGCTCACAAAGCACAGCAAGCTCACAAAGCACAGCAAGCTCACAGAGCACAGCAAGCTCACAAAGCACAGCAAGCTCACAAAGCATAGCAAGCACACAAAGCACAGTAAGCTCACAAAACACAGCAAGCACACAAAGCATATCAAACACACAAAGCACAGCAAGCTCAAAAAGCACAACAAGCTCATAAAGCACAGCAAGCTCACCAAGCACAGCCAGCACACAAAGCACAGCCAGTACACAAAGCACAGCAAGCTCACATAGCACAGCAAGCACACAAAGCACAGCAAGCACACAAAGCACAGCAAGCACACAATGCACAGGAAGCTCACAAAGCACAGCAAGCACACAAAGCACAGCAAGCACACAAAGCACAGCAAGCACACAATGCACAGGAAGCACACAAAGCACAGCAAGCTCACATAGCACAGCAAGCACAGCAAGCACACAAAGCACAGCAAGCACACAAAGCACAGGAAGCTCACAAAGCACAGCAAGCACACAAAGCACAGCAAGCACCATAAAGTGCATCAAACACGCAAGGCTCAGGAATCACAGAGCAGAACCACCACAATGAAGCGCAACAACAGTAAACATGGAAAAATAGAACATATGTGAACTACAGACAGGTTGAGAAGAATTGATGAGGAAGAACAAAACATTAATAGAAAAACCTAATACATGACTCATGTGGGATTCGAACCCAAGAACTCAGAATCTCAATGCAGGTAATTAACTGGATGCGCCACTCAGTTGACACAGTTCATGGGGCAGCAGAAAAAGATTAGATATCTGCAAGGATTGACATATGTCAATCACCAAAAATGCAGAAAAGACACAGCAGAAGCAGAAATAACAGAAATACAATGAACATGAGCTCAAGTGAAATTGAAGACAAGCAGATCATTATGTATAGTAATGCTATACAATGTAATATACAGTCACATTAATTTGCTGTGACAAATAGACAACGTCACAGGCACGGTCACCTTTGGAGTGGTTTTTCTAAGAAAGAGAACATAATATCAAAAATCTGTTCAGTCATTTCTGTGCGGATTTCTTCAAACATTATACGAGCAGAACCTGGCAAAAAATAAACAAAATTTGTAAAAGGAGTAGCGAAAAAATCATATACCATATGCTTTACAATAACACATGAACAGAATGTTGGAAAATGACAAATGAGGTATCGTTGCAACCGGCATAAACCAGTGAATACAATTTCACAAAGAAATTAATAACAGACAAAGTATTCCGAAGTTATAAGCAGTTCCATAAGAACTGTTATAGTTTATAACCCCTAGGTGGCGCTGTACTCTGACTTCCCAGGTACCTTCAGGACATCATGTCAAAGCTCCTTACCAAATTTTGCGCGGATATCTCGAATAGTTCAAAAAATATAACAATTTATGTGAAATTTCAAAATGGCGGACAGGCGGTTTGGTCAAACCCGGCATAATACACATCGAAAGATGCGGCATGAGGTAAGCAATCCAAAGACATCAAGATCATAATTTTCTGACAAACAGTTCAGAAGTTATGGGCAAAAATAGCCTTTTTTCATATCTCATGACCCATAGGTGGCGCTGTCACCAAATTTGATATGGACCCCCAGTTCATGGTCCACATTAAGTGTACCAAATTTAATTTCAATTGATCAAAGAATGACTGAGGTACAGCTTCAGAACCATTTTTGCATCAACCTCGTTAAGTTCATGCATTTCTTTCTTTTGAACAAAGATAAATATCAAAATTCTGTTCAGTCATTTCTATGCGGCTCACTCCAAAGATCACCTGTGCCACATCTCATAACATTTTAATCAAATTTGAAGGAGGAGTAGCGAATAAACAAAATACTGTACATTTCAAAATGGCCGCTACTGTAATGGGAGGAGTCTTACTGTAAGCTATTAAAAGCAATAAATGTGAGAAGGGCAATCACGTGTACTAAGTAGTTTTTTCATAGTTCAAATGTATCACCAGTTATAACAGTTCGAACATTGAATTTTTGATCTGCTGGTGGCGCTATAGAGTTACTGCTAAAGACCCTATTTTTGGTCACATGACTTTTTAGGACCACCACTACAACTGTGCCAAATTTCATCATTCTACTACTTACGGTTCATAGGGCTGCCATAGACTCCCATTGGACAAGAGTAAGAATAATAATAATAATACTAACAATTGCAATAGGTGTCTCAGCACCTTCGGTGCTTGACCCCTAAATATAGCTGCAAGCAGCAATTGCGGGGTCAAGCACCTTCAGCGCAAATAGCACCCAAAGCACAGCAAAAACGGCACGACGCAGCAAATGCGCAAAGCGCAGAAAGCGCGCAATACAGAGCCCGAACCCGAAGCAAAGCAAATGCAGAGCAGAACCACTGCAGTGCGGAGCAACAACAGTAAAGATGGCAAAAATATAATATCAGACAAAGTTTTCAGAAGTTATAAGCAGTTCCATAAGAACTGTTATAGTTTATAACCCCTAGGTGGCGCTGTACTCTGACTTCCCAGGTACCTTCAGGACATCATGTCGAAGCTCCTTACTAATTTTTGCGCGGATATGTCCAATATTTCCAAAAATATAACAAAATATAGCTGCAAGCAGCGATTCGGGGCCAAGCACCTTTAGCGCAATGAGCACCCAAAGCACAGCAAGCAACATAGAAGGTATCAATCACCCAATGCTCACTGACCACCCAAGGTGCATCAAGAACACAAAGCGCAGCAAGTACCCAAAGCGTTGCAATGACAGAGCAGAACCACCGCAGTGCAGAGCAGCAACAGAAAACATGGCAAAAATAGAACATATGTGAACTACAGACAGGTCAAGAAGAATAGGTGGGAAAGAACAAAACTTTAATAGAAGAAATTAACACCTGCCTCAGGTGGGATTCGAACCCATGAACTCAGGATCTCTATGCATACGACTTAATGGATGCGCCACTCAGCAGACACAGCTCAAGGGGCAGCAGGAAAGAGATTACAGAAATGCAAGCATTGACATATGCCAATCACCAAAGATGTAGAAATGACACCGCAGAGCAGAAATCACAGAAATACAATGTATATGAGAATCAAAAAGCTCAAGTGAGATTGAAGACAAGAAGAACATTCCGTAGAGTAACGCTATAAAATGTAATATAAAGTAATTAACTATGACAAATAGACAACATCACAGGGACGATCAACTTTACAGAGGTTTTTCTCAAAAAATTCCTAGGTGCAAGAAAAATCTGTTCAGTCATTTCTGTGCGGATTGCTCCAAACATTATACGAGCAGAACCTGGCATAAAATAAACAAAATTTGTAAAAGGAGTAGCGAAAAAATCATTTACCATATGCCTTACAATAACACATGAACAGAATGATGGAAAATGACAAACGAGGTATCGTTGCAATCGGCATAAACCAGTGAATACAATTTCACAAAGAAAATTAATATCCGACAAAGTATTCAGAAGTTATGAGCAGTTCTATAAGAACTGTTATAGTTTATAACCCCTAGGTGGCGCTGTATTCTGACTTCCCAGATACAATCAGGACATCATGCCAAAGCTTACTACCGATTTTTGCGCCAATATATCCAATACTTCAAAAGTTATAACAATTTATGACAAATTTCAAAATGGCGGACAGGCGGTTCGGTCAAACCCGGCATAATACACATCGACAGATGCGGCATGAGGTAAGGAATCCGTAGACACCAAGATCATAATTTTCTGACAAACGATTCAGAAGTTATGCGCAAAAATAGCCTTTTTTACTATCTCATGACCCATAGTTGGCGCTGTCACCAAATTTGGCATGGACCCCCATTTCATGGTCGACATGAAGCGTACCAAATTTCATCTCGATTGATCAAAGAATGACCGAGATACAGCTTCAGAACCAATTTTGCGTCAATCTCGTTAAGTTCACGCATGAATTACTTTTAAATAAAGAAAAATATCAAAATTCTGTTCAGTCATTTCTATGCGGCTCACTCCAAAGATCACATGTGCCAAATCTCATAAGAATTGAACCAAATTTGAAGGAGGAGTAGCGAAAAAACGAAATACTGTACATTTCAAAATGGCCGCTACTGTAATGGGTGGAGTCTTACTGTAAAGTATCAAATTCAATAAGTGGGATGAGAGCAATCACGTGTACTAAGTAGAATTTTCATAGATCAAATGGTTCACCAATTATAACAGTTTGAACATTGAATTTTTGCACTGCTGGTGGCGCTATAGAGTTACTGCTAGAGACCCCATTTTTGGTCACATGACTTTTTAGGACCACCACTACAACTGTGCCAAATTTCATCACTCTACTACTTACGGTTCATAGGGCTGCCATAGACTCCCATTGGACAAGAGTAAGAATAATAATAATAATACTAACAATTGCAATAGGTGTCTCAGCACCTTCGGTGCTTGACCCCTAATTATGTGAAACTTCAAAATGGCAAACAGGCGGTTCGGTCAAACCCGGCATAATACACATCGAAAGATGCGGCATGAGGTAAGCAATCCATAGACATCAAGATCATAATTTTCTGACAAACAGTTCAGAAGTTATGGGCAAAAATAGCCTATTTTATTATCTCATGACCCATAGGTGGCGCTGTCACCAAATTTGGCATGGACCCCAAGTTCATGGTCCACATGAAGTGTACCAAATTTCATTTCAATTGATCAAAGAATGACTGAGCTACAGCTTCAGAACCATTTTTTGCGTCAACCTCATTAAGTTTGCGCATTTATTACTTTTGAACAAATATAAATATCAAAATTCTGTTCAGTCATTTCTATGCGGCTTACTCCAAAGATCATCTGTGCCAAATCTCATAAGAATTGAACAACATTTGAAGGAGGAGTAGCGAAAAAATGGAATACTGTACATTTCAAAATGCCCGCTACTGTAATGGGTGGAGTTTTACTGTAAGGTATTAAAAGCAACAAGCATGAGGAGAGCAATCACGTGTACTAAGTAGAATTTTCATAGATCAAGCGGATCAGAAGTTATAACCCTTTGAACATTGAATTTTTGCACTGCTGGTGGCGCTATAGAGTTAGTACTAAAGACCCCATTTTTGGTCACATGACTTTTTAAGACCACCACTACAACTGTGCCAAATTTCATCATTTTCCTATGTACGGTTCATAGGGCTGCCATAGACGCCTATGGCTAAGAAGAAGAAGCAGAATAATAATAATAATAATAAATATAGCTGCAAGCAGCAACTCGGGGCCAAGCACCTTCAGCGCAAAAATTAGCACCAAAAGCATGCACACAAAACACAGCAAGCTCACAAATCACAGCAAGCTCACAAAGCACAGCAAGCACACAAAGCACAGCAAGCTCACCAAGCACACAAAGCACAGCAGGCACACAAAGCACAGCAAGCACACAAAGCACAGCAAGCACACAAAGCACAGCAAGCTCACAAAGCACAGCAAGCTCACAAAGCACAGCAAGCTCACAGAGCACAGCAAGCTCACAAAGCACAGCAAGCTCACAAAGCATAGCAAGCACACAAAGCACAGTAAGCTCACAAAACACAGCAAGCACACAAAGCATATCAAACACACAAAGCACAGCAAGCTCAAAAAGCACAACAAGCTCATAAAGCACAGCAAGCTCACCAAGCACAGCCAGTACACAAAGCACAGCAAGCTCACATAGCACAGCAAGCACACAAAGCACAGCAAGCACACAAAGCACAGCAAGCACACAAAGCACAGCAAGCACACAATGCACAGGAAGCTCACAAAGCACAGCAAGCACACAAAGCACAGCAAGCACACAAAGCACAGCAAGCACACAATGCACAGGAAGCACACAAAGCACAGCAAGCTCACATAGCACAGCAAGCACAGCAAGCACACAAAGCACAGCAAGCACACAAAGCACAGGAAGCTCACAAAGCACAGCAAGCACACAAAGCACAGCAAGCACCATAAAGTGCATCAAACACGCAAGGCTCAGGAATCACAGAGCAGAACCACCACAATGAAGCGCAACAACAGTAAACATGGAAAAATAGAACATATGTGAACTACAGACAGGTTGAGAAGAATTGATGAGGAAGAACAAAACATTAATAGAAAAACCTAATACATGACTCATGTGGGATTCGAACCCAAGAACTCAGAATCTCAATGCAGGTAATTAACTGGATGCGCCACTCAGTTGACACAGTTCATGGGGCAGCAGAAAAAGATTAGATATCTGCAAGGATTGACATATGTCAATCACCAAAAATGCAGAAAAGACACAGCAGAAGCAGAAATAACAGAAATACAATGAACATGAGCTCAAGTGAAATTGAAGACAAGCAGATCATTATGTATAGTAATGCTATACAATGTAATATACAGTCACATTAATTTGCTGTGACAAATAGACAACGTCACAGGCACGGTCACCTTTGGAGTGGTTTTTCTAAGAAAGAGAACATAATATCAAAAATCTGTTCAGTCATTTCTGTGCAGATTTCTTCAAACATTATACGAGCAGAACCTGGCAAAAAATAAACAAAATTTGTAAAAGGAGTAGCGAAAAAATCATATACCATATGCTTTACAATAACACATGAACAGAATGTTGGAAAATGACAAATGAGGTATCGTTGCAACCGGCATAAACCAGTGAATACAATTTCACAAAGAAATTAATATCAGACAAAGTATTCCGAAGTTATAAGCAGTTCCATAAGAACTGTTATAGTTTATTACCCCTAGGTGGCGCTGTACTCTGACTTCCCAGGTACCTTCAGGACATCATGTCAAAGCTCCTTACCAAATTTTGCGCGGATATCTCGAATAGTTCAAAAAATATAACAATTTATGAGAAAATTTCAAAATGGCGGACAGGCGGTTTGGTCAAACCCGGCATAATACACATCGAAAGATGCGGCATGAGGTAAGCAATCCAAAGACATCAAGATCATAATTTTCTGACAAACAGTTCAGAAGTTATGGGCAAAAATAGCCTTTTTTCATATCTCATGACCCATAGGTGGCGCTGTCACCAAATTTGATATGGACCCCCAGTTCATGGTCCACATTAAGTGTACCAAATTTAATTTCAATTGATCAAAGAATGACTGAGGTACAGCTTCAGAACCATTTTTGCATCAACCTTGTTAAGTTCATGCATTTCTTTCTTTTGAACAAAGATAAATATCAAAATTCTGTTCAGTCATTTCTATGCGGCTCACTCCAAAGATCACCTGTGCCACATCTCATAACATTTTAATCAAATTTGAAGGAGGAGTAGCGAATAAACAAAATACTGTACATTTCAAAATGGCCGCTACTGTAATGGGAGGAGTCTTACTGTAAGCTATTAAAAGCAATAAATGTGAGAAGGGCAATCACGTGTACTAAGTAGTTTTTTCATAGTTCAAATGTATCACCAGTTATAACAGTTCGAACATTGAATTTTTGATCTGCTGGTGGCGCTATAGAGTTACTGCTAAAGACCCTATTTTTGGTCACATGACTTTTTAGGACCACCACTACAACTGTGCCAAATTTCATCATTCTACTACTTACGGTTCATAGGGCTGCCATAGACTCCCATTGGACAAGAGTAAGAATAATAATAATAATACTAACAATTGCAATAGGTGTCTCAGCACCTTCGGTGCTTGACCCCTAAATATAGCTGCAAGCAGCAACATGGGGTCAAGCACCTTCGGCGCAATGCACACACAGCACAGCAAGCACACAAAGCACAGCAAGCTCACAATGCACAGCAAGCACACAAAGCACAGCAATTACACAAATCACAGCAGGCACACAAAGCACAGCAAGCACACAAAGCATAGCAAGCACACAAAGCACAGCAAGCTCACAAAGCACACAAAGCACAGCAAGCACACAAAGCACAGCAAGCTCACAATGCACAGCAAGCACACAAAGCACAGCAAGCACACAAAGCACAGCAAGCACACAAAGCAAAGCAAGAACCACCACAATGCAGAGCAACAACAGCAAACATGGAAAAATAGAACACATGTGAACTACAGACAGGTTGAGAAGAATTGATGAGGAAGAACAAAACGTCATGACTCAGGTGGGATTCGAACCCAGGAACTCAGAATCTCAATGCATACAATTAACTAGATGCGCCACTCAGTTGACACAGTTCATGAGGCAGCAGACAAGAGATTAGAGAGCTGAAAGGATTAACATATGTCAATCACCAAAGATGTAGGAAAGACACAGCTGAAGCAGAAATAACAGAAATAAAATGTACATGAGCTCAAGTGAGATTGAAGACAAGCAGATCATTCTGTATAGTGATGCTATACAATGTAATATACAGTCACATTAATTTATTACTATGACAAATAGACAACGTCACAGGCACGGTAAACTTTAGAGTGGTATTTCTAAGAAAGAGAACAGAATATCAAAAATCTGTTCGGTCACATCTGTGCGGATTGCTCCAAACATTATACGAGCAGAACCTGACATAAAATACACAAAATTTGTAAAAGGAGTAGCGAAAAAATCATTTACCATATGCCTTACAATAACACATGAACTTAATGTTGGAAAATGACAAACGAGGTATCGTTGCGATCGGCGTAAAACAGTGAATCCAATTTCACAAAGAAAATGTATATCAGACAAAGTATTCAGAAGTTATAAGCAGTTCAATAAGAACTGTTATAGTTTATAACCCCTAGGTGGCGCTGTACTCTGACTTCCCAGGTACCTTCAGGACATCATGTCAAAGCTCCTTACCATTTTTTGCGCGGATATGTCCAATAGTTCAAAAAATATAACAATTTATGTGAAATTTCAAAATGGCGGACAGGCGGTTTGGTCAAACCCGGCATAATTCACATCAACAGATGCGGCATGAGGTAAGCAATCCATAGACATCAAGATCATAATTTTCTGACAAACAGTTCAGAAGTTATGGGCAAAAATAGCCTATTTTATTATCTCATGACCCATAGGTGGCGCTGTCACCAAATTTGGCATGGACCCCAAGTTCATGGTCCACATGAAGTGTACCAAATTTCATTTCAATTGATCAAAGAATGGCTGAGCTACCGCTTCAGAACCATTTTTGCGTCAACCTCGTTAAGTTTGCGCATTTATTACTTTTGAACAAAGATAAATATCAAAATTCTGTTCGGTCATTTCTATGCGGCTCACTCCAAAGATCATCTGTGCCAAATCTCATAAGAATTGAACCACGTTTGAAGAAGGAGTAGCGAAAAAACGAAATACTGTACATTTCAAAATGGCCGCTACTGTAATGGGTGGAGTCTTACTGTAAAGTATCAAATTCAATAAGCGGGATGAGAGCAATCACGTGTACTAAGTAGAATTTTCATAGATCAAATGGTTCACCAGTTATAACAGTTTGAACATTGAATTTTTGGTCTACTGGTGGCGCTATAGAGTTACTGCTAAAGACCCCATTTTTGGTCACATGACTATTTATGACCACCTCTACAACTGTGCCAAATTTCATCATTTTCCTATGTATGGTTCATAGGGCTGCCATAGACTCCCATTGGGGAAAAATAATAATAATAATAATACTAACAATTACAATAGGTGTCTCAGCACCTTCGGTGCTTGACCCCTAATAATAATAATAATAATAATGATAATAATAATAAGAAAACCATCAATTGCAATAGTGGCCTGCCGCCCTGTGGGCTTGGCCCCTAATTATGGCAAGCACACAGCTGACTGACTTCCATAGTAGGAAAAACAAATACGATGGAATTCAATAGGTACTGTCAACTGTGTGCTTACCATCATTTATCAAAATCTTATTATCTGTTCATAAAAAAACTGGTTATTAATTTATAACCACATGAGTGTGAGTAAATTATGACAGAAGTTTCATTTTTGTGTGAACTTTCCTTTTAAGCCTACTATCTTTAATATAATTGTTGTTTATATTTACTATCAAACTGCAATTCATTATGATTTAGGACGCTTCAGTATTTGATCACTGTTTATAGCCTAATAAAAATGGTTACAGTGAGTAATTTTACTGATTAAAGTAATATTATTAATAAAAAATACAAATAATTGTCCTCATTCTTTACATTTAACCGTGTGTTACAGTTAAAAAAATCAAATCCATTATCATGTTTTATTTCTATCTAAAATTCAGGCTATGATATTTTAATGTAGTCAACAAAAATATATTTCATTAATTTTAATGATCTAGTTTGCTGTAAAAATCATAGCACATGTTGCGGTTTAGATATTATGACAGACCCCCCATCAAGCTCACCTATGATAGTATGCCATCATTATTCTGCCATGTCGTGTTGCATAAGACCCATACATGTTTATTTTATAATCACATACTTTAAAAACACATTGTACAGTTTCATGCTTTTTAAGTGGAAATTAAGGTGTTGAATAAAGTCTTTTGTATTAGAATCAAATTAATTACAAATTTTACACATGAAAGATTGCAAAATTCACACTCCTCAGTTTCCTGTGAGATCTGTACAGATGTGTAAAGTACACAGACTACCCCATGTCTTAAAGGAGCAGGAACAGTTTAAAACACAACTTTTAGCTTTTATTCTTTACACCATCATCCTTAAATTTGGCTTTCATTAAAGACATTGTTTTTGTTATTGCATTAGGACATAAAGTCACTAAGTAACATTAAAATGCATTTTAAAGTCTAGAAGCCTGTTTCACCAAAATGACTACATAAGGAGTGAAGTCATGTTTTTAAATAGCATGCAACCTCAAAATATAGACAAAATATTGCATAATATATTTTATTAATTTGCAATTGTGGTCGATGTATTGCATTGTGGTGTGATTTCTACCGAAAATTAATGAAAAATAGTGTCGTTGACTACATTAAAATAGCAGCCTGAATTTTAGATAAAAATAAAACATTATAATGGATTTCATTTTTTGTTAAAAGTAAAGAATTATGTTTTTATTAATACTTAATAATATTTGAAATTTCTCCCGTTGTAACCGTTTTTATTATAAACAGTGATATAATATTGAAACGTCCTAAATCATGATGAATAACAGTTTGACAGTAACTATAAAAACAACTATATTAAAATTAAGAGGCTTATCTTTTCCAATGACTAAGAAAAAAAATCTCAAGGTTTGTTAAATTAAGGACATTTTCTTCACACAACTAATTCAAAACACAGGTAAAAACGAAACGGAAAATTAATATGCAGTGAACAGTACTTTAAGTCATTCATTTATTCAATCTCTTGAGGTAAAAATGCTGAACGCGCCAAGCGTTGTTCTAAAAAATGACCGCTTGAGGGCGCTTAAGCGCTTTGGTTGCTATTATACAAACCTCCGCGGCGTTCTGGTTTAACCGATATTCTCCTCAAACGAGTGTTCCGTTTCTGTGGTAGATTCTAAGGTAGGTTTCCTTACATTCGTGGTTAGTTTAATGAAATTACTTCATAGTGATGTTTATTCAGCTGTTAGTATATTTCGATATAACTAACAAAGATGATAAACTTGTTGACGTTAGTGTAGCTCGAGCTCTGACATCTTAACTAAGCTCGTGGCGCAGCTGTGAGCTAACGTATCCTAGTGGAGATCTTTTATTTGTCTTTGTATCTTCTATAAAAAACGTGTTATGCTTGTTCTTAAATGTATTTTAAATTATTTGGTTAATTATAACGCAAATTAACTCCAATTATTGCAATCTGGGTTAGCTTGACTGAGCTGGTGGCGCAGTTATGCGATTGCGCAGATGTAATTTAGCGTCTTTCATTTTAAAAGAGATTATATTTGAAGAAATTAATTATTTTGTAATTCCATGTATTTTTATTATCCTTGCATCTCATATTAATTCTTGATTTTTTTTTTAAATGGCAGGGTAAATGTTTTGTGGAAAATAAGCATAGTTTAAGTGACTTCACTTAGTGACCGCGTCAACTCTCGTTCTGCTGCTGCATGTGACTGGAGAGAGTCAGGTTGGTTTTTGCATATGAATAAAACTTAAAATTTGAAATTTCCTAGCTTTTTTCATGATAACTATGAAATAGGTGACCATATACGTTTGAAA
This sequence comes from Paramisgurnus dabryanus, assembly GCF_030506205.2. NCBI lineage: Eukaryota > Metazoa > Chordata > Actinopteri > Cypriniformes > Cobitidae > Paramisgurnus > Paramisgurnus dabryanus. Next base: position 13,280,695 of record NC_133360.1, on the reverse strand, counting down.
ACAAACAAACCCCCAAGGAATATTGCATCATGTTGAGAAAGCGCTGTTCAATTGATGTGACTGAAGAGAGTAATTTGACAGATCGTTAATTTGAGGATGTTTGTATGTGTGTGTGATCACTTGTCTTATGTTTTATTAAACTTTATTATTAAACTGCAGACGTATTTCACCAAAGAGCCTGGAGTCGGTGGTTCTTTTGTGATGCTGGGTGAAATCCGCTACAGACAGATGATGAAGACCATGATTTGAAGATGACGAGGGATAACAGTTAAGTAGGTAAAGAGTCTGTGTGTGAGAACAGCACACGAGGGAAGGTGGCAGTTCTAACAAGACCGGACAACTGTGAATGGAGGTGAGGATGCTTTTATAGTGCACTGTGATGAGGATCAGGTGATGGTGTTGATCAGTTTGGAGAGTACGATGGTTTTGGGTGAGTGTGGGGATTCTTCTCGTTTCCTTTCCTTGCTTCCATTCCTCACGTCTTCGCTACACCCTCGTATAATGCCAGCGAGGAAAAGACGCATGGACAGAAGAGACAAGGCATTAAAGCTCCCATAACACAAGCTGTTTATGCATTTTTGATGTTAATCTGGAGTACCTATAGAGTAGTATTACATCTTTTATATATGCTTACAATCCTGAAGTAGTCCCCCTCCACCTAATTTGCCAGGCAACTTGCTAAGGATCTAATCATTAAGGCTGCTAGAGCTTATTGCTGTATTGAAATTTACAAGGATAAAAAAGACTCATGTAAAGATTCATGCCACAAAAAAGCTTGCACATTTTTTTTACGTAAAGGTGTGGCTATAAAATCGTGATTTAAGATGAAAATGACTTTCTGCCTTCTGTTTAGAAAAATAGTTTACTCTCAAAGCCCTAAATGGTCGTTTGCCAGTAATGTCAGTCATTTTCTACAGTTTTAAAGGGGACGAGTTTATTCACAATCGAAGATGTTGATAGCTCTCATGTTGACAGGGAAAGACTAGGACACAAAAACCAGTGAGGAGCCCAGGGAAGATCCGAAGTGCAATATGCGTCGGGGGCCAAACCCTGTGGTGAAGACTCCCTCATAGGTTTTCCCCTCAAGTAGTTCATCCCCACCTCACCTGGTCCCTTAGGTGTCAAACTACATTAGACTAGGGTAAAAACACACACTATATGATCAATGACTCTTTTATGTATGATTATAAAAAAATGTATACGATCATAAGGAAGTTAAAGCTTAGGGCGTATTCACACCTGTCTTGTTTGGTTCAATTAAATCGAACTCAAGATCGTTTTCCTCCTTGGTGTGGACCTTTTGGACACAGCAATCGAACTTAGGTGCGATCAAACATCCTTTGTTTTTTCCGTACATGTTAAAATTAATGTCAAAATGTTCCATTCTTTATTGTGGTTGTCCAGTGTTTGTCACAAGATGGCGCCAAACAGTAATCTTTAGTGGCGTGGAGCGATTTTAATTGTACAAGTAGTACCGGCTATGCGTTATTACTTTGGAGCGGTTATTATCTGAAAAGAACGAACCTGCAAATGTCTCAACTGACCAATCAGAATCAAGCATTCCAGAGAGCCGCGTAATAAGTTATTATATTACATCACTTCTTACGCACTAGTGGGAAACGCGAACATTAAAAAGCAGTTTATGCTGGGTTTTTTGCAATCATGCATTATTTGTTATTTCATGCCAAAATAATAGCAAATGTAAAAAAATCTTTTACTAACGCACATAAACAATCTCTCTCTCCAGCAACCCAGCGCCCCTCAATTAAGTCAATCACAATCTCCCGTGCACATATCACGACATAATCTTCTTTAATTCTACAGTTTTTAATTGTAAACTAGTATAATGCATTATTTTCACGAGGATACGTACGTAAAAAGGTATGTGTGAAACTTTTTTGTGTGTTTGTTGTAGATATAGGACAATTGCCTCAGTGATGTTGAGGTGTTTGGTTTCATAATATTCCTCGTATTTAAGATCATCTGAAGAAATAACGAACATTCGTACTTTATTCAAAAGTAAATGACATATTCATCGTGTCATCGTGTAAACCTAATTTGTCAATGTATAATGCAAATACTGCTAAAATCATTGTGGCATCCAATATTATTTTAAACGTTATATTATATAATAATATAAATAAATATAATAGTATTGTGTACCCGACTGCGCAAAACACATACAGCAGGGGAAAAAAGTTAAGCGATTGCGCAGAAGTAAAACTGGCCATGATCACAGTGATGCTCAATGCCAAGCACACACCTGCGCTTTTTAGACTCATGCGAGACGAGGCTGGTTGCCAACGCAACGAAATTACATCCACAGTGGATCTGATAGAGTCCGATACAAAACATGCAAATACGGTTAGCATACTGAAAGCAAAGACCCTCTCTAGGGAAGCCTGCAAGCTTAGTATAACAATGCTGCTATAACTGCTAAACACAGGGAAGGAGACAAGCTGTTTTTAGAAGAACAGATTAAAATGTAAAGTGTAACATGTAAACTGTAACTTAGCAGGGCTCGCAAAATTTTTAAATCCCTGGTAGCCCTTCGGGCAGGCACTCTTTCATTTTTGGTAGCCCGAAATGAATACAACTAGCCAGAATAAAAAATACTCTGTTTAATGTAGAATATTGATAAATACTGGATTTCCATGTAAGCCAACTATTTCTGCCCATCCCCAGCTAACAATTTGGTTCCCAAAACGTTCCCCTAACATTAGTTTTTGGTTTCTAGAATGTTGCTTTCCAAGGTTTTTGTTTAATAGCAAGGAATGTTTTCTTAAAGAAAATAAACATTAACCTAATGTTATTTTTAGGTTATTTTAACGTTGCCCTAACGTAGAATAATTGAATTGTTATATTACTGAAATATTATATGAATGTATTATAACACAGGTTATTTTTAATATAATTTAATATAATAAATACCTCAACATATCACATATTTTATTTAGATAACATAGTATTTTATCAAATATATAAACAATCAGTGACTTTAACACAATATAAAATACTTAAAACAGATATTTATTAAAAAGGAATAAACATTTATTTCCCTTTAGGTTAATAGATCTTACCATAGCCGTTTATTTTCGCTAGAATAATGTTAGACTCTGAGGAAAAACGAAATGACAAATAAACATTATATTCGCTTTAGGTAAAATATCTTACCACTGCTGTTTAGTCACCTATCAAAAGCTTCTAACATTATATTCTCATAATAGCGTAGACGTTTCAAATCGATCGGAAATCCCTCAAATATATTTTCCTTCTCACATATTTAAGTTACTAACTGAAGAAAGAAAAAAGAAACGCTAAAACAATGTTAGTCTATGAGGTAAAAATGAAGAGTTCGCGCTGAGCACAAGGGCAAGCAGGTGCTCGTGAAGAGCGAAGCCGGGAGAAGCGCGTGCAGAGGGTCGCGCGCATTTCAGACGTGCACATTAAAGGATGGGTTTATTTATGCTTTCACTTCATTTCCTGACAGTTTCACTTGTTACGTGAGGATAATGACTGACAAGAGGACGCGCGGCCGAAATACATACAATATAATTACCCAACTAAATCTGAGACAAAGCAAAAACATTAAATTATTATTTCCTCCCCAAGATAGCCCGACGGGCAGGGTGGAGATACATTTCGGTAGCCCGACAGGAATTAACAATAGCCCCGGGACGTCGGGCTAGCGATTTTGCGAGCCCTGCTTAGTGTCGTAACACTCTGAACGCCCGCAACAGATATCACTGATCATTATTGACTGGCTAAGGCGTTGCACGCTAGTCAAATTGACTGTAGCAGGTTTTCTAATGGTAGAATACTAGAGGTTGCTATATCCATAATTAAAGTTTCTTGCCTGCACTCACTCAGCAGCCCCACTCGTATAAATCCCATCGCAGAAGTTTGATCGACAGGAGACCTGACCAATCATAATTCTTCCGGTCAACAGCTAATGTTAGTTGTATTGCGATCAGACTGGATCAGATTTAGGTTTAAAAACATTATTGTCATCTACAAGCTTCTGAAATGTGCACTATATAAAGCAATGGTGAAAGTTTAAGAAACAAAATCTTATTATGTGAGAAGTCACCAATACTGAACAGAAGCTTTGTGTGCAATTAACAGTGTATGTTTTGTTAGTGCTGTTGTCTTACCTCTGGATATATTGCTAGACAGTTATTTTTTTGTTAATTTTGTGATAGGGTTTAGACTGATCGTATCCATGCAGCATTTTGTACAGTAAAACGCCTAGACAATCGACCGCCTGTGCAACCGTAAAACCTTGCTCTGTAATGTAAACACAACATAATGAACATTCCATTACTACAGTCATCCAAATCATAGTAAAATGGGATCCACTCCATCCCTGTGAATTACAATGGTTTGCTATTAGGACTCTTGTGTTATTTGCTTTGAATGCCACAAGTTTCAACAAGATCTCCATGAGCTCCATCGTCTCTGTATTAACCAGGGCTTTATTAATGTTCAAGTCACCATTGAAGACACTGCAGTCATTGCAGTGTTTAGCTCTGATTTCTGTTTGGTGCATTAAATGACGTGCCAGTGGTTCAGAGAGATGACCATCATTGTCTTTCATCAACTTAGCCAAAGTCACGCAGGGATGTGTATACTCTAATACAAGAATGTGCTTATCTTTCTTGAACCAGTTCAACATTTCTACAACATGTGGGCTTTTTCTCAGGTTTTAGTAGCAGCAGATTTATGATGATTTACCCAAAAATAGAAATTGGAGCATATTTTACTTGCCCTCATCCCCGATGGAAAAACAAACCACAAGTTATTTCATTGTCAATGCTGCAGCCAATGTATAAAAAATCTTATTGCACATTAGGGCAAGATTTGTGTTCTTTCTTTAATAGTCTGACTAGAAACATAGCATAGCTGTCTGATGAAGGAAGACAGCTGTTGTGTTTATAAAAGTGACAATGAGCTTCAGATCTTGACTGACATCTAATGTACAGTGCAGTCACAGTGCATTCAGAAAGTATTCAGACCACCTTCATTTTTCAATTTTATGTTGTTGCATGAACAATTGTTGATATTTACACCATGACAAAGTGAAAACAGAATTTTAAAAACTTTTGCAAATGCATTCAGACCCTTTACAACAACACCTGAAATTTTGCTCAAGTTTACCTCCCATTTGTCTTGATGGTTGAGGAGATGTTTCTACATCTTAAAGGGTTCTGACGAACACAAAGGAATATATTTTGAATAATGTTTGTAACCAAACTGATCAGAAGCACCATTTACTTACATAGTCGGAAAAAATTATATTGAAGTAAATGGTGCTTCTGATCAGTTTGGTTACGCAGCAGGCTTTGCAACACCTGGATTTGTTTGTCAGACCTGAGGCTGTAACTGCTGCTTCAACTAACTACTGAGTAAAGGGTCTGAATTCTTAGGGGTTGTTTACCCTTGGTATTAATGTGTTTTCATCGATCAGATCACAAGTGGACGAGAGAGACACATTACGTTTACACCTGGTATTTAAATCCGTCTCTTTTGTCCACTTTCGAACGCTTCTGTCCTGAATACTGTGAGGGGATGGTCTGTGAGACGGTGGGCGAGTCTCTCTGCTGTCATTCAAACCCGAGCGGGAGTAATAATGAGTTTATATGGATGCAAACTAATATTAAGTCGAAGGCAGCGCTGCTTGTTGAGCAAGTAAACATGCTGCACAGTGTTTTGTACGTTTATATGTAAGAGCTTTCTCTGAATTTTCAGCGTAATTGATGAAATAGGATCGCGCAACTTTCACGCTTTCAAAACGAAACTACGGAGAACACCCGCAGTAGTTTTATCAATGAAAGGCTAAAAATAGCACTGTTCACCGTATGTTCACGCCAGAAGTCAAAAAAGACATAAAACTTGTGTTTAATACCTCAGATTAGATAAATGGGCGGAGAGAAGGCGGTCGCGTGTGGCTGTTGGAACACATTCAACCACATATGCGTTCCGCAACTCCAAAGCGATCCGATCGAAAGTGGTTTCGACTACCTCTGGATGTGGTTGAAAGTGGTCGAAAGTGGACGCGTTCAAAACGTTTTGAACAACGTTTACACCTGGCATTAACGTCGTCCACTTATGATCCGATCGACGAAAACGCATGTTAATGCCAAGTGTAAACAGCCTCTTAGATGAAAGACTATTTTTTCAACCCCCCAAAATAACATGCTAAACAAAGCAAACTGACTGGTGCATGTCGGTCAAACAGCCTCTTGTGCAGTTAATTACCAATGAAAGCTAAGATTGACTTCAGGCCTTTTAGACCATCTGTGAGAGACTTCAACTCACCAAGACTGGCAAGGCATCACGTTGGCAGACATCTTGACCTGATCAAAGAATTTAGTGTGAAATGTGATTGAATATCATTTGCTCTATGACTTATTTTGTGACACACAAACATTTTGGGGGGCACTTACATTATGCTTAACTGGGCCGAAGCGTAGTGCAATCGTCCCCACTCCCTTGCTGGTCTGCACTCACACTACACTACATGTACAAGATGTGATTGTTTTGAAGAAAGCGTGAAGATATGTGTGATGGATTTAATCGTAATTATAAATTCATGACTTATTAAAAGGACCAAAAAATGAAAATACTTTGTTACTTTAACTTTTTTTTAGCAGTTCATCACTGATGAGAAGTTAACATTTTTAAGCTTCTTGACTTTTCATGTCATTTAAACATGCATAGCCTGAAGTGTAAAAAAAAGACAGACGCACTTGTCCTCAAATGTTCTGGTGCTATTTTTAATATACGTTCAACGAACTTACCACCGATGATCTGAAAAGCAGAGATGAAACAGCATCTTCTCACATTTCCCCTCAGGCTCATCTTAGCTATCATGGCCTTCGATAAAATTGTAAAAAAGAAATACAGATTTTATTAGTAAAGAAACAGAACCCTTAAGGTGGGTTGCACCAACAAGGGTTAAATTAAGTAGAGTTTAGAGCTAATTTAGTGTTTGTTGATCTTAGTTCAATTTAAATTTGATTTGTGCAACTAAAACCACCAAATCAGAAGACAGAGCAGTCACTTCAGTAGAAATCAGTAGGAAATAATGAATAGCAATGGCAGTTCAGACCCTGAGGAAATATTAAATGTTTATTTAAACGCATGTGTTGGACCACAGCCATGCAATTATTAGTCTGCTATGCCGCCAAAAGTGCTGGGACAGGTCAGGATTAAACATACGGTCAAAGGAGACAAATTGAGGTGTTGTGTGAGGAGAACAGGACAGATGTCGCTTAGGTTACTCACGTAACCCCGGTTCCCTGAAATAACGGGAACGAAGCATTGCGTAAGTTAGCTGACGCTATGGGGGAAACTCCTGTTTACTCCGTGACTGAAGCCTATTGGTTAACGTCTGTACAAAGTACAGACCAATGACGTTTGAACCCGCGCGCGGGAGGAACGCGTCCTTATATAAACGCGGTTCAATCGTCAGGAGCTCATTATTATTCGACTGAAGCGCGCAGCCGAATAACACTCGCTGCGTAGACGTTTGTAGCACGGCAAGAGACGCAATGCTTCGTTCCCGTTATTTCAGGGAACCGGGGTTACGTGAGTAACCTAAGCGTTCCCTTTCAATACGGTTCACTTCGCATTGCGTCAGTTAGCTGACGCTATGGGGGAACGTAATCCCATCACGCCGTGCATACACAACGTACTGAAGTGCCTTACTGGAGAGACACTGCGTGTGGCCCTATACCCGGCATATTCACAGCTTTAAAAGCAAATGTGTAAGCACCATATAAATTGTTGACGCGCACACGGTGGGGTTTTAAACGCACCGGGGGCACATAACATAGCACAAGACGGCGAGGTACCGAGCGCGCCGCGGCTGTGCGAGATAAGTAAATTCAGAGTCACGTTGGTGAGCTCGCTGAGCGCACCGTGGTGTACACATAAAACACATGAGCGTGCATGATTGAGCCGAGAGAACCTGCGCTCGTAGGGCAGGGACGTCTAAGCTGTACAATCTGACAACGTAGACGGCGAAGACCAGCCGGCCGCGTAGCAGATATCAAATATAGATATAGATACCCCTGTAGACCAAGTTCATGAAGAAGCCAAACTCGCACAGAGTGGGCTCTATATAGGACATAGCTCATAGAGGGGCGTGAGCCAGTGCGATGGTTTCAACGATCCATCTAAATAACCACTGTTAGCAACAGACATACGTATGAGTGATCTGCGCAGCTCACGAACGGCCGATCTGACTATAATATGCGGCAGAACGGTTCGTAGCGTGGGATTATACAGATACCACAATAGTGTGAACCCAGGTGCACCCTCGAGCGCATCGGGATGCATATAGGTAGTATTATAGTGCACAGATCGGTGAGCTTTCCAAGCGCGCCGTAAATGTGTATTGACTATAAATTGCACGGGCACAGGTGAACACTTGAATACATCGTGAATGCATATAGATGAATCAGAGTGTTATAATGCACAGGCCGGCAAGATTCTCGAGCGCGCCGTCATGTGTTCTGATAATAAATTGTGCGCACACGTGTGAACTCTTCAGTGCACCGTGAATGCGTATAGATAAATCAGTGCACAGAACGCGCCGTGAATGTGTACAGATATGATTGATGAACGTAACGGTGGGCACCCAACGCACCGTGAACGTACACAGATGAACAACAATGTATGTGTCACAAAGCATAACACAGCTGTGTATACAGGTGAGCTTTCCCAAGCGCATCTTATTGTATACCAAAATGTTATAGCGTGTACATGTGAGCTTCTCTAAGCGCACGGTGGACGCATATAATTAAAAACCATATCGTGCATACAGGTGAGCTAATGGGCGCACCTTTAATGCAACAACCCTCAGTAGTGCGAAGCAGGGATGTCAAAGCTGTAAACTGACAACGTGGACGGCGGGGACCAGCCGGCCGTGTCACAATTGTCAAATGAGAAACCTCTAAGACAATGCCCCTGCTCTAAGACAAGTGAGCATAATTGTCACGGGAGGTGATAACGTCAACGATCCATAAATAACCTGTATTGACAGGTGCTCTAGTGAGTGATCTGTGACGCAGATGAACAGCTGATCGTCTGATGTACGTCAGACGTATGTGTCATACAGGACCTTGGACAGTTCCAGAGCGCTGTGCCTCGGGCACCGTCCGCATCTGAGAAATGACAGGCTTATGAATAAAGTGAATGGCCAGCCGTAAAAGCATGGTTCGCTGTTACCGCCGCCGTCCGCATCTGAGAGATGACAGGCTTGTGAATTAAATGAATGGTCGGTCGTAAAAGCGTGGTTCGCTGTTATCACGGCCACATAGATATAGGTAGGGGAGAGAGCCGCCGTGCCTCTGTAGTGAGGAGAAAGTGTTCCACCCACGATTCGCGGGGGTTATTGACTTTCAAATGTCACTAGACAGAATGGATCAGACTTTGCATAAGGACGTCTCGTGAAAGGGGTCCTAGCAGCTTGTGTCAATGTGTCATAAGGCACGTAATGTAGGTCGTGTCCCACGGATGCCATCTTTTATATATATAATAATATAATATTGGTAGTTTAAGCATGAGATGCGTATCACTCTGATTGAACATAGCTTATAAAGCGATGCAATGAGTTTATAAAGGAGATGACTCGTCAGCTTGTTCAGGGGGCGAGATCTCAGTCTGGTTCGGTAAATAATGAAACCACCGTAGATTGCCCGACCGCATTATCACAATAACACGGTCGAGAGTGCTGCAGTGCTAAATCATCCTCTTAATGTACCGTATTCACAGTACAAGGTGATTTATATGAGACAAACGGCGTTCCACGCGCCGAAGGCTGATTGCCGTCGTAAAGCGTGTTCAACCCACAGCAGATGCTGGGCTAGCTCGTAATGACAGCACTTCATGCAGCAGTGTGTAACTTAAGCAAGCTTCCCGGCCGTCAGCTCGGGGCGGGACCTTTGCTTAGTCAAACTGAAGTGGACTTATGAACAGAATGCCACGATATTCAGCTTTCTGAGGCTCGTTAGAGGGGTACGTGCGCCCGTCTTAAACGAGATGCCGCGCGCGTCTGACTGTGCGCGCGCTTTAAGCTTTGAAACTTATTGTGGCGGGTAGCAAGCTCACTTGAGGTTGATATTACCCTTAATATCTCCGAGTATTGGAGCGGAGGTGTGAGCGTCTTCGGATCCGCTAATATAAATCAGCTATATGGCCGAAAAACGTCATAAACCGCTTGGCTGTAAGCCTTTGAGTGGCCGTCCGGAGAGGGCGCGATTCAAACGCTTGGAGCCATGCAAAAGTCTGAGGCTGTCCTTCCTCTAGGAAGAGAGAATAACAGCCGTAAGACCGTGCTCGTTTGCGCCATCAGCATCGTGGCGCAGAAACTGAGGTGGGCTGCGAGCGAATTTGGCAGAAAGGTGTTAGAGACACCGTACAGTCGTGGGGTGTCAATACACAGTATATGGCCAAACCGGGGTTTTTTCGGCTAGCGTCGATAGAATTATGGACAGCGGGCCGTGTGTGCGTATTACTGATTGCTCGTCAGTAAGGCGATAAAGTGTTTAGAGACACCGTTCAACCGTGGGTGTCAATACACAGTATAGTAAGCACGGAAATTACTCTTTTTAGAGGAATTAAATACCGTTCGCCACTATAGTGAGGTCGCATAGCCGACAGTATTACACAGTATGTTTGGATAAACAGCACACAGAAAACATTTCAGGGCAGTCCACCCGAGGCGCGACATAACCCCTTTTTCCCAGACAGTTTCGTTCTCTGTTGATGCAGCTATGCTGCGGAGACCAGAGCTCAGCCGTTCAGGTGCACAAGCCTAAGTAGTGACGGTGACCGAACGGCTCACGGAGCAGGGTAGTATGTCTAGGTGGTTTAATGTCAGACTGAACCCATCGCAGAGAGGAAGTCTGTCGTGAGGCCCGCGGTTTTGCCGTTTATTAAAAGGGCAGAAAAACCGGGTATATATATAAGAATGTACCAATATTCAGCGCACTGATATAGGACGGGACTGAATAAAGGGAGGTATTCGGGCCTCAGTATATTATAAACAAATTCGTTCTGCCTCTGATTCCGTCTAAACCAGAGAGAAATTACCAGGCAGACGAAGAATGAGCTATCTGAAGTGAGATCGTCTCAGGCCAGTAAAGCTCTATAATAAGTGTTTTAGCGCTCCAATAGAGGCGTGTCCGCCTTATCGAGCAGACGAATGAGATCGTGCCGCTCCAGGAGGGGAGGGGCATGAAGCTCTCTTATAATGAGTGTTCTTGGTGCTCCAATAGCGGCGAATCGGCCCTATCGAGCAGACGAATGAGATCGCGCCGCTCCAGGAGGGGAGGGGCATGAAGCTCTGTAATCGTTGAACACTGGACAGCTGCATTTAGAGGCAGCGAGCCGTAATACCGCGTGCTAGCTAAGCCGTTAAGAGACCTCACCACTGTGGGGAAAGGAGCGAGGGACTCCGCGAGCGTGGAGCACGAGTGGCTGTGCTATGACAGAGACAGGGGCAGACCGCCTGTGTTTGCTTGTCGTATGCATCTATCCAGGTCTACGGTTCCCCGCTTGTTCATCTCAACAAGAGAGGAACGGCAGAGGGGAGCAGCAACACAGACAGAACAGCCATGCGTCGTGACGGTATCACCCGATGCACTCGGGGGATTAATATATGTGCCAGAGATCTCGCCACTGAATGTGAGAGGAGCGAAGGGACTCTGTAAGCATGAACGGTTGCAGTGTGACAGAACCCAGGGGGGGTTAGTCCGTGTGTGCTTGTCTATGCATCCATCTAGTCTCATGGCTCGCCGTGTGTTCATCCCGGCGAGAGAGGAACAGCAGGGGGAGCACGAAACATGGATAAGACAACCAAAGCATAAGCGCGGTCCCGGCGTGGGAGGTGCCAGACCGGTAACGCGCTCGGAGGAAATTCATAGCAGAGAGGCTCACCGAGCCGCTGTGCTGGACGCTATTACAACAGCGCCTGCTCTTTTAGCGTATAGCTTTATATTAAAAATATTGATCTTACCGGGCGGCCGCAGGGGAGACCTCGTCAGGCGTGTGTCCGCTGCACAGGGCTCGTACCACGGCAAGCGAAGGCTATTTTTGGTTCTCGGCCGGAAAGCGGCAGGGGAAGACGCTAGACCTGGACTCTGCTATCTTCGGTTCTCAGCCGGAAAACGGCAGGGGAAGACGCTAGGCCTGGACTCCGCTGCAGGGCTTTTGTCAACGGCGAGGTAAGGCTTCTTCTTTTTCTTCGGAGCAGCGAGAGGTTCGCGCTGAAGGAGAAAATAATGAGCTCCTGACGATTGAACCGCGTTTATATAAGGACGCGTTCCTCCCGCGTGCGGGTTCAAACGTCATTGGTCTGTACTTTGTACAGACGTTAACCAATAGGCTTCAGTCACGGAGTAAACAGGAGTTTCCCCCATAGCGTCAGCTAACTGACGCAATGCGAAGTGAACCGTATTGAAAGGGAACTTGGTTATTCATCTTCTGAAGTTTCTGAAGTAACAAATGACAAAATCAGACAGAAGGATTAATACACAGAATGATGCCCATTATAAAGTGACAATGAAGTCCAGTTAAGATCCTCCATTGGCGCAAGCTTGGAAGATTCACAGACAGCCTTAAAAATTAAAAGAGCAGTCTCAAAGTTTAGACTGTAAAGTTCATTATAAACAAATATATTGTTTTACCTACAAAGTGTAAGAAACAAAATTCAGATTTCTCAAATCCACACAGTTACTAAGTTTTGAGTTTGTTGTTAAAATGTAGTTTAAAAAAAAATTCAGCATCAGTTTAAAAGACAAAAAAGACAGAGCAAAATTTAACCTCACATTTTAGCAATTCCTAAATGTTTTCTATGTTAATAAAAAACATACCAACCAAAATTACCTTTTCCCTCTCAGAGTCTGGCAGCTTCCAGTTCCTCCCTTTCAAACTTTGTTCGTGCAAGCCTCTGTGTCAGGCTACTTAAGCAGCAGAGCACTCTTGTGAAGCTCCAGCGAGGTCTTGCAGAACGATTACGACGACTTAAACGTCTCCTGCTGGCTTCTACTCCATAGCTTGCAAACAGTTTGTTTACTTCAACTGTAAATTTGAAAACAATGTAAATATAAACTTATCCCATAAAATATTGAATCAAATTTTTGGCAACCTGCAGCCACGGACGTTCTGCCACTTGGCCTCTCCTGAAGTCTGCAAGTTCTTCGAATTAAAACTTAGAAAATTGCATCAGGTTAGAGCTTTCCATGATTGTGCAGAAGCTGTGCTTGCGTTTAACAATGAATTGTTTTGTTAGTGCCATTCTCTTATCTTTGGATATCACAGCAGTGCTATCAGTGGTTCTGCTTCTAAACACATGTCCATGCAACATTTTGAACAATGAAATAGCCAAAGCATACACAGTCTGTCCATTAGCAAAACACAGCCCTGTAACATAAACAAAAGGTTAGAAAATATTTCATTATTCAAAAGTAAATGTAATTGTAAATTTCAGTATTGCGCTTCCAAGAAAACAATACAGAAAGTCAAGTTACCACTGTATGGTGCGCCTTGTGTCCCACAATCTTTCACAAGTTCGCAGACTCCAAAGTCTATCAATTTCAGCTCCATCGTGTCTGTGTTGACCAGGATGTTGTCGAGCTTTAAATCTCCGTGATAGACACCACTGTCAATGCAGTGTATAGAGGCGAGCACTGAATGGACCGTGTAAATGAACCAGCCTGGCAATAGACTGGTTCTTCATGGCTCGCTTGCTTAAGTCCGAAGGGACTATTTTGCTCACGGGCACCATGCAGGCCGAAAGGGTCTGGCTTACAATCAGTCTGATCAGGTTGAGCACGAAGCTCCGCCGGGTCGAATGGACCTTGGTTAGGATCAGTCTCTTCTTGGATTTCTGTTTTCTCCAAGGTATATGAACCAGACAGGCAGTAGTCTGGTTCTTCATGGCTCGCTTGCTCAAGTCCGAAGGGACTATTTTGCTCACGGGCACCGTGCAGGCCGAAAGGGCCTGGCTTACAATCAGGCTGATCAGGTTGAGCACGAAGCTCCGCCGGGTCGAATGGACCTTGGTTAGGATCAGTCTCTTCTTGGATTTCTGTTTTCTCCAAGGTATATGAACCAGAAAGGCAGTAGTCTGGTTCTTCATGGCTCGCTTGCTCAAGTCCGAAGGGACAATTTTGCCCACGGGCACCGTGCAGGCCGAAAGGGCCTGGCTTACAATCAGGCTGATCAGGTTGAGCACGAAGCTCCGCCGGGTCGAATGGACCTTGGTTAGGATCAGTCTCTTCTTGGATTTCTGTTTTCTCTAAGGTATATGAACCAGCCAGGCAATAGGCTGGTTCTTGAAAACCCGTATGCTTGAGTCCAGATGGACCTTTCTGCAGATCGGTTGAATCTGCATGGGTACTAGACGGCAGGTCGGATGGACCTGGCTGAGGATTATCTGGATCAGATGACTCCAGGTCATACTCATTTTGGCGGATACAGCAAGCATGCTGTATAGCCTGGAATGTTCTGTGGAAAAAAGCACGGATGCTCTTTCCCTTTCGTTGTTTTGGTTTTTTATCTAAAAGACAGAAAAGACAAATAATAATGTTACCAACAGATACCAGTAATATATTTCTTAACTCTTTCCCTGCATAGCTACTCTTTACTCTCATTATTGTGTAATAATCAAGGACTTTGCTGCTGTAACATGGCTGCAGGAGGCGCAATGATATTACGCTGTGCCCGAAAATAATCCCATTAGTAACTTTCAATAGCAGGGGACTATTTTGGAGGGGTGATGCTCTCTTGACTAGCTGCAGGTGTAGAGAGGAACAGACCAGACAAGAACATCACATTATAAACTGTAAAATCTAACTCATTTTACTGTATAGTTATTGAGGTATTTTGACAAACATTATGAAACATTAAACAAAAATTGTATATAGTGCATGCTACAGTTACTTTATATTATTCCACACCTCTTTTGAGAAACTTATTCCATATGTATACATTTGAGGTGTCATTATAAATGTACACTTGACTGAAAATAAGTGTCAACTTTATAATTAGTAATATTCTTAAATAAGACACTCTTGATCAGGGGCGTTGTTATAAAGCTCTACTGGGGCACATGCCCCCTATTTTTTTCTGACTTTTTTGAAAGCCTAAAACTTCTATACAATCATTTGCTTAACCCACTATTCCTACATGTATTTTAAAATATTTAAGTATTATGTTCATTATACTGAACGTGAACATTGTTAACATGTTTGGAGGCATAAATGGCATAAAAGGTTTGGAAATAATGACAGCAGAGAACATATTTTCTTGCACATTTGCATTTTACATTATACAATTATAGCAATGATTAATAACTTTTTTTACAAGAATATTTTTACAATAACACTATTTTAAGAAACCATTCATTTTATGACTGCTATACTAAAATAATATCTGTCATAGTTACTGCCAACTATGTCCTACAGTTAGTGAACTAAATATTAGTTTCATATCTGAAAATACAGATTTTTCCTCTAATGTTTAAGACCTGACTGTGTGAAGATAAAACTCCCTTAAACTCATCATCTCTCATTTCTGCTTCCCTTTCCCTGCTTTGCGCAAAACATTTCTTATGTCCATCGACAGGAGGCAATAGTGATCGAGTTAAAATAAGATTATGATTATTATTTATAAACTTACGTTAGTATTTCACCTGTACTTTTGTAAGCGCCTGTGCGCGGCTGACCGAACAGAAGCGCGCGTCTGGATATGTCTTTGTGCGTGCACGCGTCGGTGTGATTGATTAAGATTCCTGTCGAGTGCTATGAAAACAAAATGCTGCGAGACGTTGGACTTAAAAGATGACGGGGCATTCTATATCAATTTCTGTTTCTACCAAAGTCATGTTTCTGACCTTCAGTTCAAGCTGCAGTTGATTCAAGCGATGTCTGTGTGACTGCGGTGAAGCGCAGGTGACGCTGGCGCTGAGTAGTTCGCGTGTTGACCAGTCAACGAATAAAATGAAAATAACGTCATTGTATAAATATCCCCATCATGCACGATGCAACATCGTGGCAAATTTTTTTTTTGTATCGTGAAGTATCGTACTGTGAAGTATCGTTACATCCCTAGTTTTGGTTGATTGAATCATAAGTGGACTACGCCAAAGTCAGGTGTAAACAAGGTGTAAAACTTGTCCACTTTCGACCACATTCAGAGGTAGTCGAAAATACATTAGACTGTATTGCTTTTTAGACTGTACTCTCTGTCTATTTATCAAATGTGATAAACCAAACACAATGTTTTACATCGTTTCTGACTTCTAGCGTGAAAACACTTCATTTTGCTTAGTCAAAAGAATTGTGGCTATTCTTTACGTTGTGGGGACGATTGACGACATTGGTTATCTGTTAAAGGAGCAGTAAATCAAATAATACATTTTAACTTGATTTTTGTTATACACAGGGGTGCACTGAAATTTTGGTCGGCAAAAATTTCGGCCGAAAATGGCGTTATCGGTTTCGGGCCGAAAAAAAAATCCAGCCGAAAATGTCAACCGAAAATGAATGTCAACTGCGCCCCTCCCATCCGTGCGCTAGCGCTTGGGTTTCACTCACGGTCAAGCTGTTATCAGTCGTCACCCACCCCTCCCCTCCGTGCTCAAGCAGGTTTCACTCACGGTCGAGCTGTTTGCACCAGCCAGGCAATAGGCTGGTTCTTGAAAACCCGTATGCTTGAGTCCAGATGGACCTTTCTGCAGATCGGTTGAATCTGCATGGGTACTAGACGGCAGGTCGGATGGACCTGGCTGAGGATTATCTGGATCAGATGACTCCAGGTCATACTCATTTTGGCGGATACAGCAAGCATGCTGTATAGCCTGGAATGTTCTGTGGAAAAAAGCACGGATGCTCTTTCCCTTTCGTTGTTTTGGTTTTTTATCTAAAAGACAGAAAAGACAAATAATAATGTTACCAACAGATACCAGTAATATATTTCTTAACTCTTTCCCTGCATAGCTACTCTTTACTCTCATTATTGTGTAATAATCAAGGACTTTGCTGCTGTAACATGGCTGCAGGAGGCGCAATGATATTACGCTGTGCCCGAAAATAATCCCATTAGTAACTTTCAATAGCAGGGGACTATTTTGGAGGGGTGATGCTCTCTTGACTAGCTGCAGGTGTAGAGAGGAACAGACCAGACAAGAACATCACATTATAAACTGTAAAATCTAACTCATTTTACTGTATAGTTATTGAGGTATTTTGACAAACATTATGAAACATTAAACAAAAATTGTATATAGTGCATGCTACAGTTACTTTATATTATTCCACACCTCTTTTGAGAAACTTATTCCATATGTATACATTTGAGGTGTCATTATAAATGTACACTTGACTGAAAATAAGTGTCAACTTTATAATTAGTAATATTCTTAAATAAGACACTCTTGATCAGGGGCGTTGTTATAAAGCTCTACTGGGGCACATGCCCCCTATTTTTTTCTGACTTTTTTGAAAGCCTAAAACTTCTATACAATCATTTGCTTAACCCACTATTCCTACATGTATTTTAAAATATTTAAGTATTATGTTCATTATACTGAACGTGAACATTGTTAACATGTTTGGAGGCATAAATGGCATAAAAGGTTTGGAAATAATGACAGCAGAGAACATATTTTCTTGCACATTTGCATTTTACATTATACAATTATAGCAATGATTAATAACTTTTTTTACAAGAATATTTTTACAATAACACTATTTTAAGAAACCATTCATGTCTGCGGTGTGGATGTATTTAGCAGCAAAAAGGCGCTAAAATGAGCAGCTTTCTTTACACACAGAGGCACATGCGGTTGAATGTGTCCGGTCCAGACGTGATCATCACAGTATGCCCTTCAAAGATCAGAACTCTTGATGTGTAAATTTTAGAGAGAGTCACACTAATGTGTCTCATACTGTAATCCATTAACATACATTTGGCGAATAGACCCTTTTACAGCTCACGTGATCAAATAGCCTGCGCGCGCATTTGGGCAACGGAAGTGGTGTAATTCCCCATTGGTTCTAACGTGGTAGCAACTCAGAAAGTTTATTAAAACGGTTTCTCAACATCAAAATGTCCCGTTGTTGCGTTTGGTTGCACTAATATAATATACTAATATACGTATATATGTATCTGGCAACTTTATTTTTGGCCATCTGCTAACGTCTTTTATCCACTCCACTATAGTACACGGATCTGGTAGCTGTGTTGAAAATGTTGATAAAGTCAATTTTTTAAAAATAACTTACTGTTTGTGTTGCTTCACTGTTGATTCTTACGATACTTCCGTTGCCTAAATGCGCGCGCATACGCTGCCACGTCATCATTGTGTACAAACAGTAAAAGGGTCTATAAAGCAATGAAAAACAATGTAACGTTTTTATGTGGAGCGACTGTTGCGCTGTTTGGGATTCACCCTTGGTCTCTGTGTGCGCGCGCATTTAAGTGCCCTCAATAGTGCACATACGGGAGAGACGCTTTAAAAAAAAAAAAAACAAGCGAACATAAAATCTCTCTGTTATTGATAGGGCACATATAAACAAAATGATCTCCACAGTATTATTTTTCTAATAAAAACATTTGTTTATGTCTTAAGTGTATGTATATTTTACAGTCAGAAACCAGTCTGTGCTTAAAGTTTAACCTACTCAAGTCTGTGTCATTAATGTTAATCAAACAACCCATGACAAATGGCTCTAAAAATAATAATATATTTAATTTATACAATAAAGACAGTGTTATGATTCATTTAATTTGATTTCTGTACCTAATGTTTATGTTAGACCTTATTAATTTACAACTTTGTTCTTTTTTATAAATGTTTGCAATTTCTTTATTTGTTATTATTTATTTATTTGATTTTTCCCACCCGCCTTTTTGCTGTGCCTCAAAAACTGTAATGTGATCCGAACTGTGAGATTTGTGATCCGTCACACACCCCTAGTAAAGTTAGTACACAGTGAAAGCCATAAATGCAATTGTACTAATAATTGGTATAATAATTTCTTTTGGTTTTGGTTTTCTGCCTAGGTTTCCTTTTTTTTCCAGTTTCCGGAAATTGTCCGGTATTGATCCAGATAGGACCTGGACTTTTATACAGATCTAAAGTCACTGCTTGTGTGCAAAGAAAGGATGACCCTGTGAGTGAATACACTGAAAGGTTTTGTCAGTCAGCTGCAGCATACAGTGGCATAGCCAATAATCGTGAGGATGTATTCGCTGATAGGGACCACTTGTTCACACATAGTTTGATGGCCTTTCATCTGAATACAGGGACATCAAATGTGTAGTTATTGATTACAAGTGCATTATTTAAAAGTGTGTAGGAAAAGCAAAAATATACTTTAAGAAATAAACCTCCACCTAATCTGTCGGGGAATTTACTAAGAGTCTCATTAAAGCTGTGAGCGCTTATTGCTGTTTTAAAATTACAGGGATGAAAGACTCAAGTAAAGATTCATGCCGCAAAAGGCATGGGTGTGGCTTGAACTAAAATCGTGATTTAATATGAAAATTACTTACTTTTTGTTAAGAAAAATAGTTTACTCTCACAACCCTAAATGGTCGTTTGCCAGCAATATCAGTAATTTTTTTACAGTTTAAAAGAGGGTTGAGTTTATTCACAATTGAAGATGTTGATAGCTCTCATGTTGACAGGGAAAGACTAGGGCACACAGACCAGTGAGGAGCCCAGGGAAGATCCGAAGTGCAATAGGCGTCGGGGGCCAAACCCTGTGGTGAAGACTCCCTCATAGGTTCCCTCAAGTAGTTCATCCCCACCTCACCTGGTCCCTTAGGTGTCAAACTACATTAGATTAGGGTAAAAAAAACACTCTATGATAAATTATATTTTTTATGTAAGGTTGTAAAAACAACTATGTTAAAGCAATAAGATCACAAGGAAGTTAAAACTTAAAATGTTGTATGAGAGTACTGCTCTTTTGTGTTTTTCTGTTTGTGTTGCAGATACAGGACATTGCCAAATGCATGACTGTCATCAACATATGAAGGTAAAATGATACCCAAAAGATCTGAATGCGCAGAATAAAATTTGTAAGTGTATGTGACATTGAAAGCGTAAGAGAATATAGATATTTGAACACTTTTATCGGTTTCGGACGATAAGTCTTTCCGTTTGGCCGGTGGATTCTCTGATTGGGTCACATTAGCGCATTATCATTTTGTTCCAAGATAAATGCACTCGAGCTCACACAGCGACACACAGACCAGTTGGCGCACGACACCAAAGCAACCTGAGAGCTAACTGCTTCGTGTGCTTTTAAATCACTCCCACAGATGCCCTGTGCTGAATGCTGACCGGCCCATGCAAAGTCGAACACACAGCAAGCGTCTAAAAGACTGTAAAATAACCATTTATTATCTACTTCTTAACATGAAATTTTGGCGTGTGTATCACAAGAATTGGTGTTCAAAAAGCATTTTTCCTAAAGGTACACTTTGAAAAGAGGACGAGGGGTGGGTCTTATATTTAGGGTTGTCTTATACTCTGGGCAATACGGTACAGTAATCTCTGCATTTTAAACTAGACCTTGAACTGCATTTAGGTTGCATATTTCTTTTGTAATGTAAGAGAAGTTTACATAATCAGTAGGTAGGTGCAATCATGCATGTGGTACTATTGTATTTACTAGTCTGATTATTTTTTAGGAGCAGGCTGATCAATTTGCAAGTGGCCTTAAAAAACTGGATTGTGTGGGAGCATGGCACAACCCCTAAAGCACTTCCTCTCGGCCAAGGCTTACGGGAACAGGTTCTAGTGGACCTGCTGGTTACATACATACATACATACAGGGAACAAGGCAACCTCTGGAACATCAAGTGGATCTCCTGGTATAAATACAGGGACAAATACGCCAGTACCCACTGTCAACAGTGAAATGCCAAGGTAAGCTGTTATTGTTAATGGAATAGTTCAACAAAGCCTGAAAATTCTTTCATCATATGTCAATATAAACTTGAATAACTTTTTTTAGGGATCCCACGGGTCATGGAATTTTTGGAATATCGTGGAATTTTGAAAGGCCTATTCCAGACATTGAAAGTCAGGGAATTGTATATATTTTTGTCCAAGTCATGGAATATCAGGGATTTTATTTATTGATTAAAATGTTAGTTGAAGTTGTGATGTATGGAATGCCATTTCTGGGTCCAAGCCTCCACTGATTTCAAGTGAGACTGCAATCCAAGCAGCCATTTATTGGCATTGTTTGTTCATTGCACCCAAACGGCTCTGACATTTCCTTTGCACTAGAGAGGTTGTTGTACATGGCATACATGAAAATTTCAGAGCGCCTGGGCTTTAATGACGAGCTCAGATTAATGGCATCAGTTATAAGAAGGTTTCGGTCATGAGAGTGTTGCCCTTAGAGTAAATCAGCTTCTTTTTTTGTCCAAAATCAAGTGCCTTGAGTAAAAAATGAACAAATAAATAATTGAGTAAACTATCGCCTTGCCACTCAATACTATTGTGTATTAGTGATCTCACAGGTTTGGACATCTGACAACGGGGCATATCGCCCAACACTAAAAGACTAAATGTCAGAGGTGTAAAGAGTAGCTTAAAGCCATACTTGAGTAAAAGTACAAATTCCTTACTGTAAAAATTACTCCACTACAAGTTACAAGTCACCAATTTAAATACGACTTGAGTAAAAGTATTAAAGTAACCCAATTTAAAAGTACTCAAGTATTTTTACTCGTACTGAATGTTGGCTCAAAGATGCACTAGTCCTCAACACAAAGAGACATTGTAGGTCTGGGCAGTGAAAACTAAGAAAGTTTATTTATGAGGTTTTATTTCCTAATATAGAAAAGAAATCAAACACCTCAAAATTTTGACCTGGCAGAACAAACACAGATTAAACATAGTCATAGTCTTTTGACTAAAATTTAATTTAGTTTTAGTCATATTTTTGTCATCTGAATTGATTTATTTTTACTCTTATTTTATTCAACTAAATGCCATGAGATTTTAGTCTAGAAATCTACATTAAATTTAATTTAAACCCATTTAATTTTAGTCTAGTGTCATTGTGTACTTGAGTGTGCCATGCTGAAAAATATATAGCCTAACTTTGTGATATAAATATATGGTAACACTTTACAATAAGGTTCATTAGTTAACATTAGTTAGCTACATTAGTTAACATGAACTAATAATGAACTGCACTTATACAGCATTTATTCATCATTGTTAATGTTAATTTCAACAATTACTAATACTTTATTAAAATCTTGTTAACATTAGTTAATGCACTCTGAACTAACATAAACAAACAATTAAAGCTTACATTTTTATTAACTAACATTAAGAAAGATGAATAAATAATGTAACAAATGTATTGCTCATGGTTTGTTGAAGTTGGTTAATACATTAACTACTGTTACCTAATGAACCTTATTGTAAAGTGTTACCAAATATTCTTATATAGGCCTATCCTAAAAAAGATATAATTTTAATATTTAAAAAATTCCAGTAAACTAAAATTACATTAACAGAAATATGATAATGCATATTAAAAACGTGAAGTTGTTCATTTAAAAGATTAATTGTAAACACATGTAGTACGTAACACGACTCTCTCACAAGTGCACTACATTTCTTCCGTCATGCATCCCTCTTTACATTAAATACATTACAGCATACTTGATTAAATGTGAGGACAGTGAAATTGTACACTTATTATCAATCTTATAATGTACTTAAGTTACTCAGGCAATCAGTACAGGACATCGCTGGTTTATTTTGGCTGGTTTATTACAGTAAGTTATATCAAGTTATGAAACTTACCAGCTCATGTTAGCCGATAAAGTAGCATCAGAGTATACAAACATTTGTGCTTGCCTTTGAGTTGCGGGATGACTCTCCTGCAATCGCGCATCACTCTTGCTTTGATTGTAGCATCACATGTTTAACAAAGGGTCCCTTGATTGAAGCAAATGTGATATGCATCCATATGTTTGCTCTTTATCTCTTCTCTCAGACCAGACGCGAACATTTCTCTACAGTTTATGACATACGCAGCACGCAGATGTCCCGCTACGGTGGCTCAACGCAAGCCATTCAGCGTTTGACATCAAAGTACCGCGAGACCAGACTTCTCCATATGCATTTGATTCGCTCTCGCAGTACTTTGATTTCATACGATTGCTCTGCGCAGCGCCAAATGTGTGTGCGTGTAACCTCGCGACCACAGATTCTATCCATCATCACCCTCTGACACTTTCGTCTCGTTTTTATTTGACGAATAAACAATGTAGCGAGTAACGTTAAGTGTCATTTCAAATGTAGTGGAGTAAAGAGTACAAATACCCGATCAAAAATGTAATTGAGTAGAGAGTAAAAGTTGCCTATATTTTTGATACTCAGTACAAGTACAAAGTAGCCCAAAAAATACTTAAGTACAGTAACGAAGTACATTTACTCAAGTACTTTACACCTCTGCTAAATGTAGAAAGAATTTTCATTTTTGGCTAAATTCCCTTTAATGTTATATGCATACAATAATTTGTACAATAATTGTATTGATTATGTTTTTGCTTTATCTTAATGTACATATTAAGTGTTAAAATATTATATGCTTATGTATTTTTTGACAGATCATTCCCTGGACTGTTTTTTAAAAAAACAAGGTAAACGTTGTTTACACGGAAGGTCTCAATTCAATTCTTTCTGCTCCCAGAGCAAACTGACAGACCTCTAAATGGGGCAGTGGAGCTTGGACGGCTTCAGGCAGGACCTGATATCATTGCCAAAAAATTCTGGTCACAAAGAGGTACCTAGCTGTGCAATATTATGCACTTTCTTCACCGTTCTGTTTAAGATTTTTCCTGACAATCTTCATTCTTTCTCTTGATTTTTCATTCAGGTTGTCAGTATCCTTAAAGAGGAGCATCATAAAATGAAGCAACAGAGCCGGCCCTAGACCTTCGGGGGCCCTAAGCACAATTTGGTCGGGGGCCCATTTGACCGTTTTAAGTAAGGCCTAAAGAAAAGAAATGACTACCTTATAACTATACTGTACATAATATATCTACTATGTTATTTTTTTTATTTTGTCTTTCAAATTATGTTTTTTAATTATTCTATGTATACTGTATGTTAATGATCTTTTTTACGCTGCTGGTCCTGAGTACGTTCTTATGTGGCATGTAGCCTACAGAATGACAATAAAAGACCTTGGGGTGGTCCCGGACAGGGATTATCTTAAGCCAGGACTCTGCCTTAGTTTAATTAGAAAACATAACCAATTTTTACAAACATGCCTTACTAAAAACATTATTTGTGTGCATTTTGAGGCAAAAGTAAGGGCACTGGTGTATTTTAAAATATGTCAGTGCAAGCTTTTTTCAATTTGGACAGCTCTTAGCCTACTTTTATTTTAGTCCATGACTAGTTTAATTTCTGTCAGGGAAATTGCCCCCTTGAGTTCTTGATTTGAGTTCCATGTTTTATCTAACAGGAAAAATATGATACCACTAAACTGAATGGCAGTGCAGTGCAATGAACACACACTGATGGACTTGCTGAATAAAAAGACTGATAAAGTGATTTTCACTGACCATCAAAGAAACATCTTAAATTGACACCAGAGTTTAAGAGGCACAAACAACAGCCTATATATAATTTGAATGAAACCGAGTAAATAGAATAACATTTAAATAAAATATTATATAAAATAATAAATAGAACACGTAAATGTTTAAATTTTTCAAATAAACAACATTAACCATAATATCTTAAACACCACAAACAAGATTAAAAGTAGCTAACATTCGCTATAACAACCGCCTCACTATATATTATCCCTTACGTAAATAGCATAACAATAGTAAATAGGCTTGTTTGATATGAGCTAAATCTGCGCATATCCGATCACCGGTGATCAGCACGAGATGCGTTTTTCAACTTGTTCTTGACTTATGACATTCATATTTTTTATTAATTCCTTTAAACTTTTGTATTGGTGTTGGATTAGTTGTACTGTGAGCTGTTTATATTTTACACAAAAACGAATTTAGACTTAGATTACATCCCAACATTTACTAAGTAGCCTTCCAGTAATGAACAGTTCACCTTTGTTGATTCTCCTTATAAACATCTTAATGTAAATGCATTTGTTGGTATTTCAGTTGCATCTTTTTAATACGAGATAAAATACGCGAACGCGATCTCTTCTATTGCTGATGTTTGCAGTCCACAACAAAGCCGCAAAACACCACCTCCGCCTTGCCTGCAGTTTTTCCACTCATCCCCTTACTGCAGCCGTATGCGCTCGTCTAAATTCCAGGCAAGGCAAGCTGCATCTCAAACAAGCGTAGTGTGACAGACAATGATCAGGTGATGAGTGACATCATAGGGTCAGTCAGGGTCAAGATTAGCGGGGAACTCGCCATAATAAAGAACTAAATAAAAACAACTGTGCTTATTATGATGCCCGATAAAGAGCGCTGTAGATCCATTTCTTTTTATTTATTTTATGTTACTTTTGATGTATAATTTTTTTTCAACCACTAGCTGGCAGTGACTCTACGGGGCCCTCTGCTGGCCACGGGGCCCTTTGCAACTGCAAGTGTCGTTTAGTGGCTGGGCCGGCTCTGTGAAGCAACTAGCTGGTGGTTGGCTTTGCTATAAAGCTGCAGGTATGGGGATTGCTGATTGATAAGTTATAGTTTTTAAAAAAAAAACTCTTCACTTAATGTGTTTTCTCTGATCGGATTGCTATCTGATTTGTCTGTGTTGCTTCACTGCTGATTCTTGCCATACTTCCGTTGGCAAACTGTGCGCGGATACGTTGCCACGTCATCATTGTGTATAAACAATAAAAGGGTCTAATCTGCCTAGAAAATCGCAACTTTTAATTTTCCATCTGTGTTAGAACATGATGTAACTACAGAAGAGTCAAGTTTTAAATAGGAAA
The DNA here is from genome assembly GCF_030506205.2 of Paramisgurnus dabryanus. Classification (NCBI taxonomy): domain Eukaryota; kingdom Metazoa; phylum Chordata; class Actinopteri; order Cypriniformes; family Cobitidae; genus Paramisgurnus; species Paramisgurnus dabryanus. The sequence continues at coordinate 13,254,707 of NC_133360.1, read as the reverse complement.
AATATCTAAGCTCTTTGGTTATATTTTTAGCGTGATGCTAATGGTCTAATCAGACTCAATGGATTATGCTTAGCTATGCTAAAAGTGGAACCACCAGACCTGGAGATCGGGTAAATGGATTCCAAAACAGTAAAAATCAATTGTTTAACTCTAGGAGAGCTGGAAAACGAATATATTTTTAAAAAAGTGGAGTGTCCCTTTAATTCTGTTCACAAACTAAAAGACGTAAATTGGACTTTGTATTTATTAGGAATGATGGATATAGCATAGACTGCATGTTGCTTGCTTATTTTGTTCAAAAATATGATCAATACCAGTCTACATGTCATAATAACAAGGAACTAATCTTCTAAACACAGGTCAACAGCTGTACTTACAACCACACAAGTTTGCGAAGCAGTTTGGAAATGTCCGCTGGAACGATGGTTTCAGAAAACACTTGAATGTTTGAACTATGCTGAAATGATGGAACTTACGACACAACTTGACTAATGATGCTTTTGGAAAACGCACCCCTGCCCTGATCAGCTACAAATTTTGCCATAGAGACTGAAAATGTATCCAGAATTTTCTAAAGTTAAAGAATATCTTTAGGCACATTTTCCTTTTATAATTAGTTTTGTCTTTAGCAGTAAGAAACTCAAGATGGAGACATCATTAATGTCAGAGAGGAAAAAAACAACATGGTTTGTTAAAACAAAGCTTTCATTGTACACAATCGGAGTTTATTGGATTTGCTCATTACAGTAACTATGTTCAGTTTGTGGAAGGTGTTTTCGTGGATAAGTATGTTTAACATCAGTTTATACATGCATGTTTGACTTTCCTCTACATGTATTTGTTTGTTCCTCTACACTTTATTTGTTTATTTTCAAGTTGTTCTGGAGAAATTGAGATTTTTTCAGAGTGAAGAGAGGATGCTGTAGGTGGACCATCCAACAGGAGAGAAGCTGGTAAAAAAGCAATAAGAAAAAGCAGATTATGACATTTATTCAAACCAGTATCTTTAATTATATTTTGTCGCTTTACCTTAGATTGATTGAAGATTGCTGATCCAAAAGTGGGTGCAGATGTGTTCAGAAAACTGTTACTAAGTGCTGATGTGCAGGAACAACCCTTATCTTGGATCTTAGGGAGAAACTGGAGGAGCAGATAAAGAGATGATATCTTACTCCAAGCGATCAAATGTCACTTGGTCTCTGCCATTTTCCTGTATTCTCAGAGGTAGACCCTAATATTTTTACACTAGTTGTGGTCATTATAGTATACTGATAACATACAACTAAATATAGAAATGCAAAGTGTTATCTGCCATATTTAATCCCTGTAATCATCTCTTACTGTATATTCACACCACCGCTGGCGAGAGCGTCAAGAAAACACTCTGGCTGCCCTGTCAACAATGATAAAGACAAAGTGTTAGAGGGCGCTCTGATGCTCGAATGCAACCTTCCGGTTGCTTGCCGCCAAACCGCGTTATAGCTTCTTACCATAAAGTTGAGCTGATTTCAGCTCTCCTCAATGCTCACACCATTCAAGAAGCATCACTGCTCGCCGCCGGCTATCATTGAGAATGAAAGACTTCCAACCATTTTGCCGCTCTTGTAGGCAGCGGTATGGACGCACAGTTAAGGTTTTAAAGCAATGTATATGCTTGTGTGCTTCAAAATAATGATACAATTCTCATTCAAAACTCTCTTCTTCTGTTAATACATTTTAAATTATTCTGCACTTTAGCCTTTGATATATTTGATATTGTCCAATCAATAATTTTTGTGTGAACTAACCCTTTACTGTCATGTTTAACAGGTGATGCTGCCACAGATAAAGGGATGAGCCGTCACATTCTTAGTACTGCAATCCTTAAACTGAGAAATGGCTTCAGCATAATCTTTGGTAAGATGTGTTGAATACTTTATTTGAATGACTTTGTATGTTAACTGGCCATGGTGTTATATATGTTAATCGAGAAGCTATAATAACTTTAATGTTTTTGTTCGGTAGTAGAGGAAAGATGTTCCGGTTGGTCGAAGTAGTGTTTGTCCCACCTCTCCTCCATCGTGATTGGGCGGCTTGGTAAGCGACATACCGAGCGCTACGTTTTGATAAATACACAAATTATTACCAGATTAATAATTGTTTTGCACATTATCTTACAAAGTAACATTAAAAAAATTACAAGAAGCTAAATTAATATGTATGTTTGTTGTCCCGCCTCTCCTCCATTGCGATTGGATAGCTAGAAAAGTGACTTTACTGAGAGAGCCATGTTTTGATAAATACACAAATTATTACCAGATTAACAATTGTTTTACACATTATCTTACAAAGTAACATTTTAAAAATTATAAGAAGCTAAATTAATATTTATATTTTTTGTGGAATATAATCAGGTCAAGGAAATGTCCTTAACATGCATTGGAAAAACTGACTTAAAAGACTTTTAGAAGATTTGGACATAACTTAGGACCTGAATTAAACAAAAAGGTTAAAGAACAACGAATTGCTGCAATTTTTCAAGTTATAACTGAAGATTGGAGCCAAAATGTAGTTTTTTATTGAACCACCAGAGGGCGCTGTGCATTTAGTAAAAACACCAGGGGCACATTCAAGCTCACACCAGTGCGCAATGTTTTGCTACGTTTTCCGGGTTGAACGACATGTTTCCTGAAAACGGTGTGCAACGGGTTTTAGATGCGTTTTCTTTTGTTTGGTGGGTGTGTCAGAAATGTCGGCCCAATCAGTGGCAAGATGTATAAAACCATGCGGTAGTTGGAATGTTGTCTTTCATTCTGGATGGCAAGGTCAGTGACTGTAACATCGAGCGTATTTTACAGTATTAAACACACATTTATAACGATTTCATCAGGCTTCAGAAACATTTATAAAAGAACACAAAGAATGGCCTCTCAGCTACCGTAGTTGCAACTCTTTCGACATCACAACAGGGTTTTCAAAGCACAGATATGTATAAAGGCTAGATGTCTTACGGCGGAGTCTCTAACGGCATCACCTGGCGGCCATCTTACCTCAGACAGCTCGCTCACTCGTAGCATTGAGTTTAATGGTGCAGGTACTTTTAACACTCTGGGTTCGGCTACGGCGCCGGCACCGCAAACTCTTTATTTTTCAATCACTCCCCAAAGAGACTTAGATAACTCTGCTGATTTTTGACATACAGATATGATTTATACATCATTTAAAACATTAAATTGTCTAGTTTTTTTCTGTCCACTCCCAATAAAAACAGCATGTTGTGCTTTTTGCAAAATTAAGAAAATAAACATGATGCGCGTTTTGTTCTCTCTCCCTCAGTGAAGTCCTTTCAGAAAAAATAACTCTAACTTAACGAATATTTGTCATAGAAACAAAAGATAAATGTCTACATAATCATTGGAATGTCTGCTTTTGGAAGATGTAAGTGAAATCGAAAACAAATATTGTAATTCGTTGTTAACTGTATTAGAAGAGAGAGATGTACCGTCTTTCTTCTGTTGCTTCATTATCTATAATGAGCCACGCCCCGCTCCATTGAAGAGAAGAGCAGAGATCATCCATATTCATTAGTCAACCCCACAGTCAATGGACATTCCGTCTCTGCAGCCAGCCATTCACTGCTGTGTTGAGTTTTAATCCGAGTGCTGGAAACATGACATCTACTTGTTTACTCGTGACTGTAACTAAAGTTATCTCCAGACGCGAGTGTGACTCGATTGACGTCCAAACGCACACACAAACACACAATGCCTCATATTTGAAGAGCTTTGTGGTATCATCATAAAAGATGCGATTGCACACATCACATACTTGTTTACTCGCGCCTAAATCTCCAGACAGACGCGAGTGTGTGTGCTTCGTCAGTGTGACGGGATCGATGTCCGACATCTAAATCCTTATTTACTTGCGGATGTGTGTCAGTATCTCCAGACGCGAGTGTTTTCTTTGTCTTCCGTCAAACAGTTGACTCGACGGGAACACACGTACACAAACACGCAAGTCAGGAAACTCGACGCGCTTTTTGGTATTCTTATAAAATACGCGATTGCAAACAATACAATCCTTATTTAGTTGCATCTAAGCGCATATCTCCGCACAGCAAGTTTATTAAACACAGGATCACTCGCATGTGCACACGTTTACTGCTTTCATGATCAACACGTGAGGTAATGGCGGCGGCTGTAAACAAACATTGATAAGTTTATCACGCGTGTCCCTTGTTGTGTTTCTATTATAATGATTACAAAAACACAAATAGGAGTCCAGACAACGATAGGCAGTTGTTCTTTTGAGCTTTTTACTGCACAAAAGTAAACCTCTCGCTGGCCAACCAAACACAAACCCTGTGTTCACTTTACGATGGCCAAACAGTACCTTTACCATGATTAGGCTACTATGGTTTTTAAAGGGTAACTTATACTTGTGATATTAATAGAAAATATTTCAATATATATATATATATATATATAATGTGTGTGTGTGTGTGTGTGTGTGTGTGTGTGTGTGTGTGTGTGTGTGTGTGTTTACATTATATTGAAAAGTAAACCTTATCATGGTTTTACTACAGAGGAAGTTACATTCCCGTTGAACATCCCCACAAGGCTCATTAAGTGGCTCATTATTCAACTCTTTTGTCTCTCAGCTGTCAATCACTGATTATTCAGGAGCTTTCCCGCCTCCACGCATACAGCCTTTCCCAAGCAAAAGTGTCTTAGAAAATGTAAATCAATATCTTGCTTTATGTGAATAAGTAGGCCATATGATTTTCACATCATTTTGAAGAAAAAACTCTAGACTACTAGATCCTGTTTTGAAAAGTCTTGGGAAAACCAAGACTATATATAAATTACAAAATACACTAACGTAATTAAATACGTATTTAAAATACATTAAAGTCACCATGAAATGGAAGTAGCGATTGCCTTATTTTCCCCGACATATATGTGAATGAAACGGCTTTTGAGATGAAATAAGGCAGGGCTGGATTTGAATTTGTCCATCGAGATCTGATTGGATCGTTTGAAGTTGGGTCGTGTTGCTAATTGCTAATCGCTGCTATCTTCTCCCGGACCCCGCCCACCTGCCATACTTATGACCGGAAGTGAAGAGAGATCGTTTTGAGGAGGGGAGGAGATTTGCATTTTTGATTAAAGATTATGAGCACACACAAATTTTTTTAAAATAATGAAGCTCACAGATAAGTCATTTGTAAATAATACCACAATATAAAAAAAATATATAGTTTTCATTTCAATTTCATTGCGACTTTAAATTGAAATAGTGCCCATGTCTGTGTCCTGAGAGCAGTGGGGTGTCAAGTGTGAATGTGTGGCAGAGCTCGCGGGTTATGGCTCACGGCCCGGGTCAGGTACCATGGCTCACAGGTCAGGTAGCAGGGCCCCTTAGCAAAATTTTGCTTAGGGCCCCAGGGAGGTCAGGATCAGCTCTGAGTGTAGTTATAAACCAAAAGATGCTCTTGTAGTCACTGTTCAGTCCAGCGATGTGTGAAGCACAGTGAAGTCGTCTTCTGCTTTAAATACAGAGTCAAGGGACTCAGACCAGGAAGATGAAGCTAGAAATTAAACCATGCACTGAATTCAGATCAGTTTATTTCATTTAACACTGAAAAGTGCGGATCATCAGCGTTTGCTGATTTATCATGAGGTATATCACACTTTTGGGGTTAAGACTAAACATGCATGCTTATGTCAGCGATATCCAATCTGTCTCCTGGAAGATCACTAACCAACCCTAATCTGATATATAATATATAATACTGACATATCTGCCAGTAATGTTTAATCTCACAGATCTTTATTAACTGATTGAATTAAAGTGTTTTTCTGTCCTTTGCCTTTTTGTGCTTATTTTTACTTAATAAATTTTTTTATTGAGACATTGTTAATAGATTACTTTTTTTTCTCACATCATCTGTTTAATAAAAAACTTTTTTATTTTTCAGTCGGAAATGCTGAACATGCTGCTAGTTTGGAGGTGGAATCTAAAATTTCATGTACAGAGTCTCGACTGACTTTCCCATTGTAAAGATACTGGTTTCTGTGCTTTTATATTTGCACATTGGAAAGGAAAGGAAGTACTTCACATCACTTACTTCCGCGTTCAAGAAAAAGGTGGATAGGGAGAAACTAATGAGGGGGACACGTGATAATGATTAAACCATAAAGAGTGGTAAAAGTGACAAGATACGGGAAATACGTGGTCCAATATAACCAATACTGAGACCATGCAGTTCGAACGCGAAGCATGGTACTGTCAGAACCCTGCCATGCTGAACTAGATAATACTAAATAAGAATCTACTTAATTAGTTTTTGAAACTGTCATATTTATTAAAAAAGGAACATTAAGTGTTAAGCTTAAAATAGCAAGGTAGACATTTACTTGACACTACAATCATGAAAAATTAAGGCGGAAAATATTGCACACTTTGCTAGTGAGCCACGCAAAATCCATAAGAGACACATGACATGATCGTGACACACAATTATTTAATCATTTTAATCAATAAACTTTCACTACAAGATAACAGTTGTGGCCTGCTGTAGAGATTATTTGTAATACAAATAAACAATATAGGTTGTCGCTGCAGAAAGTAATCATTTTCTCCGTCTTACGGACTGGTCATTTTCCAATCATAGACACTCTAATATCAGATATGTTAAATGCATCCAGCTTTGACTTCCATAGTTTGTGTACATTCAGCATTTCATGAATCCATGGAAGGTGGTTAGAGATTTTAGTATATGATGAAAGGTAGCTTCTAGACCTCCTGTATATGTAGTCAGACACAATGCCTTGTGGGACATTTCCACAAATGAGTGGACCGCCACCATCTCCCTGTGAGTGAAATTGTGGTTTAGTTAGACATAAATATACCATTAAAATACAATAACAATTTAATCATTAAATGTTTCTATTTATCACGTGAAAGTTGTGAAATAAATAAATACCCGTAATAGCACTGTTGTTCCATCGTCATTACATAAAGTGTGAGATGGGCCACAATTTTTAGAGTTTAAAAGAGTCACGTTTGCTTCTCTCAGGACTCTTGATGGAGTCTTCTCAATGTATTCCCCCCAACCCATGACCATGCAGTTACTTGAGATTTTCTCTCTTTTAGTTTCTGGCAGGGCAATGATATTCACAGTCTCGTTCAGAGTTGCTGGGGTTTTCAGCTAAATGAGAAGACATGTGAAATTCTTGCTAAAAAAAGATGCCTCACACGATTGTTAAAAATGTTATAAATTGCATATAAAAATACACATAAAAATTGATTAGTTGCTGCTAAAATAAATTTTGTAGACAAAGACAAACCTTTAGTAGCATGATGTCATGACCTTGCTTGTTCGCAAATCTTTCATGTGGAAAGGCATTGACCTCTATACCCTCAGGTAAATCATTTGTGTCATTAACACCCAAATACACCCTGAGATGCCTAAGGCAAACAAAGTAAACTAAATGTTAAAAGATTGCCACTATTTAAACCCTATAGAAAAAAATTAACACAATTATTTTGGTAATAATGGTAATTGCACTGTTAAAGTGCCCATATTACGACAGCTTTTCCCCAAGTTAAATAGGTGTATGAGTTCCATAAAGCATGTTTCAAAAGTTGTTTGCTCGAAATAGCTTGTAGGAAAAGATTGTTCCTACAAACTGTTCAGGGCAGTTCAGATTGTGCCGTTTTGAGTCAGTCATTATGAGCTGCTGCTCCTTTGATCACGCCCCACTACTAACATCATGTGCGCGTGCATAGTGATATCGTGAGCAGTACAGACCATACTGTGTTATTATTTTATATATTATTATTATTATAAACGGTTTATGTTGCCAACAGACAAATCAAGCAGAAAAGTTTCACTAATAAGTAACTTTACACTACAGGAGAAGAAACTCATGACACACAATGATTCCAGAGTAAATTGTGATGAAGGAGTTTCAACAATAAACGTTCCAATAACCACGCGTTAAAACTTTGTTTTTAAAAGTAGGCGGGAGTATAATCCATAATATCCAGAGCCATATCCATGGCTCTGATAATATCCAAATTGCTGTTATTTCCGTGAGACATGATAACAGCATAGAGGGTGTGACTGCTCTGTGCTCTCTAGCTACCTGGTGGGTGGAGACCTGCGAGTGGGGTGGTGGGCGGGTAAATTCAAACTGAATGTGACGAAGCAGTTTGTTACGTCACAACGGCACTGAGTTTAAACTTGTGCAATCTGAGACTCAAGGCAGAGGACATTCAGAAACCTGTATCTCACTCAAAACAGCATGGATGGATTTTTTTCCAAGTTTGTATGCGTGTGGGAGCATCAGAGACACAAATGAACACCCCAAAACCCAGAAAAAGTGGGTTTTTCATAATATGGGCACTTTAATATACAAAAAATATTTACTGGACACTTTATTATACTTGAAAAATGATGGTTGTTTCAAGGTTTGGTCAAATATGGATTTTTTCTTATTTTAAACTAACAGTTGGGTTTGTTCATTTTTTACCCAACTATGGGCCGTAGGCGGCTGCATATATGAAAAAAAACACCTAACCCTAAAAAAATTCTAACAAAAGGTTTCTCAGATGTTTTTTGTAGTATTAGGTGTCCCTAATAACATACTAAAATTTTACCAAAGTTTGACCAATAGAAAGGTCCAACATGTGGTGCTTTCGCACTTTCGGCGACCAGAGTTCGATTCCCGGCTAGTTGTCATTTGCCGATCCCTTACCCTCTCTCCTCCCTGTACTTTTCTGTCCTCTATCACTGTTTAAATAAAAGGCCAAAAAATATAACTTTAAAAAAGTTATATTTTTAAATATAACTTGAACCTTTAATCTCCCCCAAATTCATCTGACTTAATAACTGACGATTTTGCTTCTTTCTTCGTGAAGAAAACTAACACTCAGCAGTTTGTTCTCTGCGCTGCCACCTCTTGCACATGCTCAAACTTCTGATGCATGCTTGCTCCCCTCTTTCCACAATCTTTGTTAATAACCACCTGACTACTTGCCCGCTAGATCACTTACCCACCCATCTCCTTCAGGCCAAAATGTAGCAGGGCGGTGCGCTTCAAACACTGTAAACACTCCACGGCGGCCGGCCTAAACCCAAAGGGGTAGTAGAGCGGTCGGGTGGACAGTGAATACGTCTATCAAAGGTCAAAGATGTGAATAACCAGACCCCGAAGGGCCAAATCGCAACTACGCCACCCCTGACTGTCAGGGGAACAATCCCAAAGGACACAGGTTTGTTACCAGGAGGGGAGCAAGGAACGAAGGCACCAGAATAATAGGAAAATATATACACTTTTATTTATACATAAAATCTTTAGCACAGCACATATATGATCAATGGTCGCTCTTAAAATAACACAAAATTACACAAGGCACACCCACTGGAAATGGATCCCTACTCAAATTGGAATGGAGATATCCCCTCGCTGCACACACATGTACAGTTTGTAACCCAACTCCATTGGTTATCCCTGCTCTCACCCACATGACCAATTCATCTCTTTCCATTGCTAAATTCCCCACAACTTTTAAAGAGGCCCGCATAACACCACTGCTGAAGACACCCCAAATTAATCCTGCAATGTTAGAAAACTACAGACCAGTATCTCTTCTTGCCTTCATTGCCAAGACTCTTGAGCGTGTGGTTTTTGACCAGCTCTTCTCCTTCTTCACACAAAATAACCTCCTAGACAGCAACCAGTCTGGTTTCAAGAGCGGTCACTACACTGAAACTGTGCTGCATTCAGTCATGGAAGCTCTAAGGCAGACAAATAATCTGTACTGACCTTACTGGATCTATTTGCCACTGTTAACATTGTCAATCCCCACATCCTCCTGTCAACCCTCAAGGCTATGGTTGTCTCTGGCATGGCGCTACTATTGTTCAGGTCTTACCTCTCAGGGAGGTCATTTAGAGTATCCTGGAGAGGTGACGTCTCTGAACCCCAACGTTTCAATACCGGGGTACCACAAGGCTCAGTGCTTGGACCACTGCTCCTTTCTGTGACATTGACATGACATTCCTGGGCTCTATCATTCGAGAAACATGGCTTTTCCTACCTCTGCTATGCCACTCTGGATGAAGGATTATCATCTCCAGCTAAACTTCGCAAAAACTGCTTGTCATATCATCTGGCCCTAAGATTCATCACAATATTTTCATTCAACTTGGTTCTTTGACCATTACGCCTTTCAGGACAGCCAGAAACCTGGGGTTTGGTCAGTGATGGTCAGCTTAGTTTCACAGAGCATGTTACTAGCACCGCCCGCTCTTGTTGATTCATCCTCTACAACAACATTAGTAAAAATAGACCTTTTCTGTCTGAGCATGCTACAAACGTTCTAGTCCCAGGCTCTTGTCCTGTCCAGACTGGACTACTGCAATGTACTCCCAGCCAGCACAACCAAACCCACTCTGAAGTGGTACTAAACTTAAAAGCTAACCAAGCCAAAGTAAAGTGAGCTTGCACGACCTGACCTGTGGGGTCTATGCAATGGAAAGACTGCTGCTCCAGAAAGCCTCCTGCAGATGATCCACTGCAATTGCACAACTGTCTGCCGAACACAACAGTGCAGTTGCAGGGCACATGTACTACTTGTGGACCATGTCAAGTTGGGAATTGTGAGAATCACTATAATCAACCTCTATGGGAGAAAGAGTGTGACGACTAATGGTAAATCTAGTGAAGGTCACAGTGCAAAAAAGTATCGAAATAAGCCAGAATAAGAGGAAACAACTGAAGAAAATAAAAAAGATACGTATAAATAAGAAAAATATTTAAAAAGGCAAAAAAAAAAACATTCAACATTTTAAAATGCCTTCACATGGCAGCCCTCTTTGACTTATTTTACAGTACCACACAGTTCAAATTAATTAATTTTTTATTGGAATCAAAATAATGGTTATGAGCTACAGAAACCACCAACACTAGGCAAAATAATATGGGAAAGGAGAAATATGCAATTTCTTGTACTTCTTTTTCGCATAAATATGCTTGTAAGCAATTTCTTTAATATATAATTGTACTTGTAATCACTCATCTATTATTCAAATATGCTTATTAAAATATTACATGGTCAAAACATGTATCCGGCACCAGTATTCCTGGTTTAGGGGGAATACAATGGAGTAATGATAATTTTAAGGACCTGACGGCCGCCATTTTGAAAATTGAGCCTTTCTTGGAGTCAAAGTTTGGTAAACTTTTAGTATGTTTTTAAGTACATCTGATACTATTGTAAACCACCGAGAAACCTTTTGTTAGAATTTTTTTAGGGTCAAACCATATTTGCAGCTGACTATGAAATAACCCAGCATTTTTAGACTGTAAGTGTATGACTGTATTGTCAGTAGTTAATAAATGGTTATTACATGTGAATTTTATTGTACACATAATAGAAACATCATAATTTTAAGTATTGCAACTAAGCTTTTATAGTTACAGTGAATTATCAACACACATACTTTGTTGTGATGTCAAAGGTCACTATGCACATAGCATATTATTTAACTCACCTACTATTACATAGGGCAGCCGTCATCACAAAATCTTCTCTTTATTAAAAATCCACCACATTCTGAATGTGTCTCTGTGTCACTAATATAGACCATGTATGGGCGGCTGTGTGGAATGGACACCATACTGTTAGCAACCCCGACACCTAAGAGAGAAAACCTTTGCTGATGTCTTTATTTATTTTAATACTTATAAGCCTCATTTAATGTGAGACCGCTTGTATGGTTAAAAAAGATTCACTGTATTTCCTCCCATTGTAAGAACTTATTAATGTGAGCAGTTTTATGAAAATATTTAAATGGTTTTGAGAAACTGTCTGCTGTTATTGGTGTAGTCTGATATGAAGTCATTACCTGGGGTGCAGGAGTGCAGCAGTAGCAGTGTAGTTATAAACCAAAAGATGCTCATTATAGTCACTGTTCAGTCCAGCGATGTGAGAAGCACAGTGAAGTCGTCTTATGATTTAAAAACAGAGTCAAGGGACTCAGACCAGGAAGATGAAGCTAGAAATTTAACCATGCACTGACCTCAGATCAGTTTATTTAATTTAACATCTTTAAAAAGTGCTGATCTTCAGCGTTTGCTGATTTATCGAGGTAACCACACTTTTGGTGATAAGACCAAACATACATGCTTACGTCAGCAATGTCCAATCTGTCTCCTGCTGTGACGCGTCAGACAAGGTTGGATCCATTTGCAAATCTTTATTTGTATCACACAGCAGTTTAGACAAAGGCAATGCAATGTAGAGGTAAAACAGGAATGTTAACACAGATACGGTTTGGGGCAGGCAGATAGTAATCGTAATCGTTGTCACAGTCCAGTATCGGGGCAGGCGGAAAGCAATCGTAAACGTTAACACAGTCCAGTATCGGGGCAGGCAGAGAGCATTCGTAAACGAGTAAACAGTCCAAGGTCGAGGCTGGCAGCTAAACATCAATAATCCGAAAGGCAGTCCAAAAGTAATCACCAGGGAAACAAACACAGGGAAAACAGGGAAATAACGCTCAGTAGTGCTGCACGGGGCAAAACAAGACTTCGCAAAGAGCGTTTGTGTGTGTCCCAGGTATATAGGCAGGATGATGAGCGACAGGTGGTGTGTAATCAGCGGAGCGTGGGGCATAGTGGGAAATGTAGTTCCAGTTAGAAGTCGGGTGAATGTGATGTTTGAACACCGGGGACGTTTGCGCTGACATGCGTAACAGAACCCCCCCCTGCGAGCGGCTCCAGACGCGGGACAGGTTTTTCCTCGGACGGCCACGGGGGCGAAGGGCCGGCTTATCCGGGTGAGACCTGTGGAAGAGAGTTATGAGATTGGGATCCAAGATGTCCTTAGCGTCCTCCCATAATCTCTCCTCCGGGCCGTACCCCTCCCAGTCTACCAGGTACTGGATGTTGGATCCTCGCCGTCTGGAGTCTAAGAGCTCGTGTACCAGGAAGGCCTCCTCACCATCCACGATGAGTGGGGGGGGTCCCGTTGAGCCGGATTCTACAGCCGTCCCCGGATTCTCTGCGGGTTTGAGGAGGGAAACATGAAAAGTGGGGGAGATACGATAATTAGCAGGCAGTTGGAGACGAAAAGACACAGGATTAATTTGTTTTATGATTTTGAATGGACCTACATACCTGGGACTTAGTTTCTTGCATGGTAGTCGAAGGCGGATGTCTTTGGTGGAGAGCCATGCGAATTGACCTGGTTTGTATGAAGGCTGTGGTCGTCTGCACTGATCTGCCTGTTCCTTGGATCTTCTGACTGCACGTGAAAGATGAACGTAGGCTTGTTTCCAGGTTTCTTGACTCTTGTTAAACCACTCATCCACAGCGGGGACTTCTGATGGCTCGTCATCCCACGGAAGCATAGGTGGTTGGAACCCGAGTATACATTGGAAAGGAGAGAGACCTGTTGCAGTTTTAGTGATGGAATTCTGTGCGTACTCGGCCCAAGGTAAGAAACGACACCACTCATTCTGATTTTGATGACAGTATAATCTGAGGAATTTGGTGAGTTCCTGGTTAGCACGTTCTGCCTGTCCATTAGACTGTGGATGATATCCGGATGTAAGGCTTATGTTGACGTTGAGTGTCTTAAAGAAGGCTTTCCATACCCTGGATGTGAATTGGGGTCCACGGTCCGACACTATATCCTCAGGGAGTCCGTAATATCTGAAAACGTGACGTACCAGTTGTTCAGCTGTTTCTAGGGCTGACGGGAGTTTGGGCATGGGGACAAATCTGCAGGCTTTAGAAAAGCGGTCAACGACTGTAAGGATTATGAACCGGAAGCGAGTAAAGAACAGGGCCCACCTGGCCTGTCTGGTGTTGAGACGCTTTGCTGATTGCAGATATTCAAGGTTTTCTGTGAATACACTTTAACTGGCAAGAAGGGCTCCAGTGCACTATTTCCTTGTTACTCCAGGAAATTAAAGGGTCATGTTCGTGTAGCCAGGGGAAGCCAAGGATGATGGGATTATGAGGTGACGGCATGGCGTAGAAGATGATGTTCTCAGAGTGATTGGTAGAGATGTTCAGGGTTATTGCTTCTGTGATATGCGTGACGCGACCTGAGCCGAGGGGTCGTCCATCTAACGCTGAGACAGAGAGAGGTGAGCAAGGGGTTAATTTAATATTGTGAGTTTTAACTAGATCAATGTCAATGAAGTTGCCGGCAGCCCCGGAATCCAGTAAAGCTTTAGTAGTTACAGTGTGGCCATGAAATTTCAATGTAACAGGAATTTCGAGGCAATCAAAAGTCCCCGTGGGGGAAAGAGCACTCACCCGGCCCAAACGGGACTGAGCAGGTCGAACAGGGCAGGAAGCTATGACATGTCCGGGTTCGCCGCAATATAGACATAATCTCTCTCTGAATCGGCGATCTCTCTCCTCCACAGTTAATCATGCACGACCCACTTGCATGGGTTCACATTCCTCAGCTGACGTAACAGGGGAGGTACTCACATAACGGGTGGGTCTTCGTGTCCGGACGAGATTGTCAATGCGAATGGCCAGATCAACAAACTCAGTAAAACTCTTCCCTTCGTCTCTGCAAGCCAGTTCAGATTGAAGCTCACCACTTAATCCTTGCCTAAACATCGTTTTGAGGGTGGTTTCAAGCCAGTCCGTTTGTGCTGCTAACGTGCGAAATTCCAACGCGAATTCAGCCGCGGTGCGGCGACCTTGACGCAGCGCCAGCAGACGCTCACCCGGATCGCGTCCTCCAGCTGGGTGCTCGAACACCGCCTTCATGGTTTGTTGGAATTCGTCGTATGAGCTGTGGTCAAAACCTCCCGACGTCCATAATGCTGTCGCCCATTCCAAAGCCTTACCGGTGAGCAGCGTACAGACTAGCGAGATCTTGCCGATCTCGGTGGGGTAAACATGGGGTTGCTGAGCGATAAATAATGAGCACTGCATAAGAAATCCACGGCATCTTTCAGGTGTACCGTCGAATTTCTCGGGGAAAGCCAGTCGTGGTGTAGTAGGGGCGACAGGATGCGGCTGTGGAGCTGGTGGAGGTGGCTGTGCAGTGGCTGCCGCGGAGGAAGCAGCGGCTGATGCGGCCGCGAGCCCGTGTAGGCTCTGAACGGAGCGCACGAGCTCCTCCGTCAGTGATGTTAGCCTCGCTAGCTGTTGTTGGTGAGCCATGAGGACGCCGGCTTGCGACGAGAGCTCTCCGGTGATCTGGGAAAGAGTTGCTGGATCCGTGGGTGGCGAAGTCTTCTGTGACGCGTCAGACAAGGTTGGATCCTTTTCCAAATCTTTATTTGTATCACACAGCAGTTTAGACAAAGGCAATGCAATGTAGAGGTAAAACAGGAATGTAAACACAGATACGGTTTGGGGCAGGCAGATAGTAATCGTAATCGTTGTCACAGTCCAGTATCGGGGTAGGCGGAAAGCAATCGTAAACGTTAATACAGTCCAGTATCGGGGCAGGCAGAGAGCATTCGTAAACGAGTAAACAGTCCAAGGTCGAGGCTGGCAGCTAAACATCAATAATCCGAAAGGCAGTCCAAAAGTAATCACCAGGGAAACAAACACAGGGAAAACAGGGAAATAACGCTCAGTAGTGCTGCACGGGGCAAAACAAGACTTCGCAAAGAGCGTTTGTGTGTGTCCCAGGTATATAGGCAGGATGATGAGCGACAGGTGGAGTGTAATCAGCGGAGCGTGGGGCATAGTGGGAAATGTAGTTCCAGTTAGAAGTCGGGTGAATGTGATGTTTGAACACCGGGGACGTTTGCGCTGACATCCGTAACACCTGCAGACCTCTGACCAACATTAATCTGATCCAAACATATCTGCCAGTAATGTTTAATCTCACAGATCTTTATTAACTGATTCAGTTGTGTTTGATTAGGATTGAAGTTCTTGTTTTTATGTTCTTATGTGACTGCAGTGGAGTGAAATGATGCTGAATAAGACAAGTCAAAATCTGATGAGATTTGCCATTTGCGTCATTTGTCTTTAAAGGGCAGCTCTTTGGAGAACCATAGAAATATTCTGCCTTTTTTGTGCTGTTTTTAACAGGTTTTTTAGGGGCGGTATTATCCCCTTCTGACATCATAAAGTAAAAAAAAGTTATGTGAAACTGAACCTCTTCATCATGCTGACATGCTTTTATGCATTGACGCTGCTTCATGGCCTTGATTGTGAGGTGTGTATTTGCTGATAGCATTAAATCAATAAAATTCTATTAGGTCAAAACTACATTTACATGCTGAATGTTTGTAAGTTTAGTCCTGAATATGAATCATGTATGGGCAGCAGTGTGAAAAGGCCACCTTACGTCATCAACTTCATGATCCATGCCGACACCTGAAGACAAAGCACGTTGCTTTTGTAAAAAGAATTTGTAAGTTCTGCCAGTGTGTGTGTGTGTGTGTGTGTGTGTGTGTGTGTGTGTGTGTGTGTACCTGGTAATTATCACGCTGTTGGGACCAGTTGTCCCCACAAAGATAGGAATACCAGTATTTTTGTGACCTTGTGGGGACATTTTGACGTCCCCATGAGGAAACAAGCTTATAAATCAAACAGAATGATGTTTCTTGAAAATGTGAAGTAAGAGAAAGTTTTCGGTGATGGTTGGGGTTAGGGAATAGAATATACAGTTTGTACATTATAAAAACCATTACATCTATGGAATGTCCCCACAAACACACACACACACACACACACACACACACACACACACACACACACACACACACACACACACACAGGTAAGATCCAAGTGCCGTTTATTAAAGGTAATCCAAAATCATAATCAGCCAGGCAAAGGGTCAAAATCCAAACAAAACAGTCCAGAACATAAACCAAACAAGACCACTATACAAGAAAGCTGTGTGACATATAACAAGGACTCCATAACATAATCTGAACAGACAGGGTTTAAATACACAAACACTAACAAGGTGAGTGGGAACAGGTGAGTGCAATGATCAATGATGATGACACAGACAGGATGATGGGAAATGCAGTTCTATGTGAATATGACAGTGTGGGGAAGAGGCCTCTAGTGGCCACCCAGGGAACACCAACCAGACATCGTGACAATTACATGTTCTAACAAGAACTAAAAACAAAATAAGAGTACAAAACACAAGACAAAAGATACAAAGGACATGATCATGACACACAATTATTAAATCATTGTAATCAATAAACTTTCACTACACAATAAAAGTTGTGGAAATAATTTTTAATACAAATAAACAATGTAGTTTGTAGCTACATAAAGTAATGATTTGATCCGGCTTATGGACTGGTAATTTTTCCAATCATACATACTTTAATATCAGATATTTTAAATGCATCCAGCTTTGACTTCCATAGTTTGTGTACATTCAGCATTTCATGAATCCATGGAAGGTAGTGAGAGATTTTAGTATACATTGTAAGGTAGCTTGTAGACTCATTCGTTATGTAGTAAGACACAATGCCCTGTGTGACATTTCCACAAATTAGTGGACTGCCAGAGTCTCCCTATGAGTGAAATTGTGGTTGAGTTAGCCATAAATATACCATTAAAATACAATAACAATATAATCATTAAATGTTTCTATTTAACAGAATAAGTGAAATCTTATGAAATAAATACCTGTGCTGGCCCGGCTTCTTCCTTAGTGCATAAAGTGTGAGGTGTGTCACAATTTTCAGAGTCTAAAAGAGTCAAGTTCACTTCTCTCAGGACGCTTGATGGAGTCTCCTCATTGTATTCCTGCCGGCCCCAACCCATGGCCGTGCAGTTACTTGAGATTTTCTCTCTATTAGTTTCTGGCAGGGCAATGATATTCACAGTCTCGCTCAGAGTTACTGGAGTTTTCAGCTGAATGAGAAGACAAGTGACATTCTTGCTCAAAAAGATGCCTCACACGATTGTTGAACATTTTATAAATTACATATAAAAATGCATATTAAAATGAATTAGTTGCTGCTAAAATAAATTCTGTAGACAAAGACAAACCTTAAGTAGCATGATGTCATCACCTGGCTTGTTCACAAAACCTTTATGTGGAAAGACATCGACCTCAATACCCTCAGGTAAATAATTTGTGTCATTAACACCCAAATACACCATGAGGTGACTAGAGCAAACAAAAAAACTAAATGTTAAAAGACTGCCACTATTTAAACCTTACAGAAAACAAGTACACAATTATTTTGGCAATATTGATTGCACTGTTAGTGTACAAAAATACTTTACTGGACACTTTATTTATACTTGAAAAATTATGGTTGTTTCAAGGTTGGGTCAAATATTTTTTATTATTTTAAACCAACAGTTGGGTTTGCTCATATTTAACCCAACTATGAGCTGAAATAATCCAGCATTTTTAGACTGTAAGTGTATAGTAGTTTAAACACATCATTTTACTCACTTTCTTTTGGAGCTGGCAGCCGTCATCACAAAATCTTCTCTTATCAAAAATCCACCACAGGCATAATTGGTGTATTTGTCATGAATGTAGACCATGTATGGGCGGCTGTGTGGTATGGACATTGTAACATTAACAACACCGACACCTAAGATAGAAAAACTTTGCTGATGTCTCCATTTACGTTAACACTTCCACATTAAATGTGAGACCGTTTGCATGGAAAAAACAGATTTCTGTATTTCCTCCCATTGTAAGAACTTATTATTGTGAGTGGTTTATGAAACTATTTAAATTGTTATGAGAAAGTCTGCTGTTATTAGTGTAGTCTGATATGAAGTCTTTACCTGGGGTGCAGAAGTGCAGCAGTAGCAGTGTAGTTATAAACCAAAAGATGCTCATTGTAGTCACTGTTCAGTCCAGCGATGTGAGAAGCACAGTGAAGTCGTCTTCTGATTTAAATACAGAGTCAAGGGACTCAGACCAGGAAGATGAAGCTAGAAATTTAACCATGCACTGACTTCAGATCAGTTTATTTAATTTAACATCTAAAGTGCTGATCATCAGCGTTTGCTGATTTATCATGAAGTAACCACACTTTTGGTGATAAGACCAAACATACATGCTTACAGTATGTCAGCAATATCCAAAATGTGTTTCCTGGAAGAACACTGACCAACCCTAATCTGATCCAGACATATCTGCCAGTAATGTGTAATCACACAGATCTTTAGTAAGCGATTCTGTTGTGTTTGATTAGGATTGAAGTTCTTGTTTTTATGTTCATATGTGACTGCAGTGGAGTGAAATGATGCTGAAATAAGATAAGTAAAGATCTGATGAGATTTGCCATTTGCGTCATTTGCCTTTAAAGTGCATGTCTGTGGAGAAGCATATAAATATTCTGCCTTTTTTGTGCTGATTTTTTTACTTATTTTTATTGAGGAATTGTTTATAGGTTTATTATTGTTTGTAACTTTGTAATTGTCTGTAACCAGGACTGGATTTGTACAAAAAAATCAGCTTAACGTTTAAAGTTTTTATCAAGAAGCTTTTCAGCAACACCTCTCTGATAAACCCCATTCACACAGACCTCTGGTCCCAGAAAATACCCGTAAAATTGCCAGACAAGCGTCTGTGTGAACAAAAACTCGTTCCGTTAATCTTCTGGGATCGTTGCCGGAAAGAGGACCTAGTAAGATACGCGGGTAACCCTCTGTGTGAACAGAAAGACGCAAGAATGCCCTAAAGGGCGTGTCGAAGTGAGGACGCGCGCGTCATCATCACAACACAAGTTATGGTTCAGCTCCTTACAACAAGAGATAACATGCATATAAAGATTCACCACGAGAAATGTTGCAAACTAGATTGAAGCAGTTATCAGGAAATGATATATGAGACGCATAAACAATGACGCACGTGCCGTAGTGAGGACGCGCGTGTCATGGCAACATGAAGTTGGTTCAACTCTTTAAAATGAGGGATTTACAACATTCACTACTAGAGTAGTATGAAGCTGCAGACTCGGAGCCTGCACCTACAGACCCCCGCCCAGAGACCCGCATTCTCAGACCCCTCGTTTTTTGAGACAGCGCCCCCTGCTGTTTGGAAGACCGTATAACACCCTTATCCAAATGGCATTGAAAACAATAGGATGCAATATTACGGTCTCGTTTTATTTAAAGTTATCCAAATAAATATTTGCGTTCCCGGCTTAATGCATGTTCCAAAAAACGAATTGTGTTCTCTGACTAACAATTTACCCAGTAGTTATTTTTTTGAGCGTGGGTGTAATTAAAAGAAAATTACTGATGGAAGGGATACAATTACAGATTGAACTATCTTTAGAAAAATATTATGTAATATTATATTGCTACAATGTTGTTGTTTTTTAATTAAAATTCTATTTTTTTCGTTCAGTTCAACCTGTAATGGTCATTAACATCATGCTAACATTACAAACAGTGGCGGCTCGTGACTCCTCATCCGAGGGGCGCGAATTCAAAATAAGTGTTCGGAGTATCATGTATGTGGTTCCCTTTTCCAAAATATGTGTCCTGCGTGTTGAGAGATCATGTGTGCATCACGTGTTTTGTCAAAATAAGTGCCTGCTGCACACGCATCAAAACCGTTTATGATAAAAGAGACGCTCATGTTCCAAAAGACACTCCCTTAACATTAAACTCTGATTACGCATGAGATTATGCGAGTATCTGGCAAACGCGAGCGTCTCTTTTATCATAAACCCTTTGACGCGTCTGCAGCAGACACTTATTTTGGCAGGACACGTGATGCACATACGATCTCTCAAAGTGCAGAACACATATTTTGAAATTACGTACCACACACATGACGGGCTACATACATGTTGTGACGAACTTCGCATCATGCGCCCTCAGAAAAAGAAGTCACCAGCCGCCACTGATTACAAAACCTGTTTTTTGATATTTTGAATCCGAAGCTAAACTTAAATAAGAATAGACAAAACACCAATAATAAACAATTCTGTACTTTATTGAACAATCACCTAAACATCATCTTGCTGTAAACAGGAGAAAGCAAACAAAAAAGAAAGAATTGTGTTAGTGACTTTACTTTTCATTTTCAATTGCATTAAAAATAACTCCTCATTTATAAGTCACTTTGGATAAAAGCGTCTGCTAAATGAATAAATGTAAAATAATGTAAATTCATAAGGTAAAATAATTACTTCCTGCAGGTGATTTTTTTCCTTCTTTTTCTGTCTTTTGGAAACTGCTCTGTCAAATTCCTCGACTTCACTAAAATAAAACATGAAGGCCATTGTCAAAAATGTTGTGTAATAAAAATACTATTTTTTGCAAATACAAATTACAAGCATACCTAGAGTGATAAGAAGGGCCACTGAGGAACACCTGCTCAGCTTCCTGCCAGGATAATGCCTGCATTTCACATAGGCCATGAATGATGGCCTGTCCATATAAACAAATACATTAATTAATTAATATAAAAACATTGCATATATGACAATAATAGAAACAATCCAACTGACAAACATGTTGGGCCTACTTCAGGAAAAAAGAAAACTACAAATAAACTCCACTTCATTCTTGAAGTTCAGTTAAGTTTTAGATTTATAAAGCAGAGCTTTGAGGCATTGAAAAAGAATAGCAATTTTACTGCTGCTCACTGTCCATGTAGACAGGCACACATGGCTTTAGGGGGAACCACTTTGATGGTAGTCAAAATCACTGCAGCATTTGTGACATTTTGGAATTTCTGGAAGTGAGTCCCCCGTTTAAATTGTTATATCCATCTTTAAAAAAGAGAGAGAGAGAGAGAGAGAGAGAGAGAGAGAGAGAGAGAGAGTCAAACTCAAGTTCTAATTTTAAGACCACTCCACAGAGTCCATACAAGGAACCCAAACAAAAGGCCAAATGACACATTCTAGCTGACATGTTAATATCATAGGCTGGTTAATAAATAGTGAAGGCATAGTAGCTTTGATTATTAGTCAATTGTATGTTGTTAATGGCTGGCAACAACTTAATATCACAGTTAAATTGATATTGATTCATTTTAATACTTACTTTTTTAAGAGCTCATTTAAGTAGTCTACATAAATTATATAAAGTAAAATCATTTTTCCTGTATTAATTAATTTATATAAGTTTAAGTTAATTAATTAAAGTTTAAGGAGAAAAGGTCCAGTAATTAAAAAAAGGTCAAATGGTAAATCTGATTAAATTATTAATGATGACATTCTTTGATATTAACACACTTTGGGGTGGTTTCCCGAACAGGGATTAGTTTAAATCAGGACTAGGCCTTAGTTTAATTAGAAAATATACCTAGTTTGATCAAACATGCCTTATTAAAAACATTACTTGTGTACATTTTGAGGCCAAGTAATGGCCACTGATGTATTTTAAGACATAAGTGTCAGGATCCGTCCGAAATCATCTGTTTTATTACATCTAGTCTTTGTGTTCGGGGTCCTGGCAGTACCATGTTTTATGTGGGAAATGTGTGGTTTTTGTATTGGTTTTTTCTGACCACACATTTCCCAGGTCTCGTCACTTTTTCCCCGATCCCTTACTCGTGATTATTTTCCAGGTGTATGTAATTTACTTTCTCCCTATTTAAGAGTCCTTGTGTTTGTTGTCCAGTGCGCGTTCGTCTTGTTACATTCCCTGTCGTGTTCCAGAGTCTTGTATTTGTGAGTATAAGTAGTGATGGGAGAAACGAAGCTTTTCGAAGCTTCGAATCAATTGAACCAATTGCTTCGAAAATTGATTCAGTTTTTCGAAGCAGTTCGAAACCCACACACGCTGGCGACACCTGCTGGTCAAAACAGTGTAAAAGCAGATCTGTCCACACATTTTACAGTTTTTTTTACAAAATAATAGCAACATTTTAATTAAAATATGTTAAAAAAATTATTTAACTTAATTAAGACATAGTTAAAAGTGTATTATGTGTTTTAGTTTTATTTAGGGCACACAAATGAATAAAATTAACTACCCTTTTAATTATGCACATTTTTGTCATTAAATCTGTTTATAAACAAAAAGTAGACAATATGGCAGTGTTATTAGTCAGAAGGATAAATGTTTTATGAACTTTCATAATAAAACTGACCCGAGTTCACCTAAACATATTAAACACTGGTCATGTGATCAACTCCCCCTAGTGGTGAACCATCGGATTTTCGAAACGTTTCGAAACAGTTATGACGTAATGAAGCCTCGTTTGCTAAAATCACGTGACTTTGGCCAGTTTGAAACAAGCTCCGAACCACTGATTCGAAACAAAAGATTCGTAAATGTTTCGAAGCCTCATGAAGCAGTGCTTCGAAAACGACCATCACTAAGTATAAGTACATTCAGTCTAGTTTGTTGTTTGTAGTTAAATGTTGATTCATGTTTAGTTTTATGTTAGTTTAGTGTAGCGTGATCCTGTCCTGTTTTACCCCCTCGTGGGTCTTTGTTTTCCCCCTGTTTGTCAATAAATTATTATTTTGTAGTCCGTCTGCATTTGGGTTCATTTCCTGGTTTAAATCCTCACATTAAGTTGTTTTCAGTTTGGGCAGCTCTTATATTTATTTTAGTCTAGGACTAGTAATCCTAGTCCGGGAAACCGCCCCTTAATGTATTTAATTAGTCTACTTTAATGTCAACAAATTTTAATCAAATTTTTACAATGGCTTTTCTACAAAAAGTCCCAGGATAAAAGCTAACGTTAGCTAGCTATATTATTTAGCTATAAATGTTTTCGGGGAGAAAAGGCGAAAAAAACATACATTAACGGCTCGAATTTGTTTACAATCTATCTTTACAAATATTAAATGTACTTATATGTTGGGTTATCGATTAGCTAAAGTAGTTTAAAAAAGAATTCGAATGAGTATAATTCGCTTAATAAAATTAACGATACTCACGTTTCTTCAAATGTTTATCCGATCCAATTTGATCGCCGTCTCGAAAAACGAGGGGTCTGAGAATGCGGCTCTCTGGGCGGGGGTCTGTAGCTGCATGCTCCGAGTCTGCAGCTTCATAATATTGACTGACTACGAGAAATGTCAGCAAACTGGACTGAAGCAGATATCAGGTAAGTTAGCCCGTTACTCACTGCGTTGAAACGGAGATCATTCAGCAGCATAAAAGAATATCGCGTCACGTGCTCATTTGAGCTATAATAAACGAAAATACCCGCATGTCAAATATCCACTCTGAAGCTGAGATCATTCACTAGCATAGAACTGTGCGTTCACGCGCTCCTTTGTAGTCTTATCATAAACAAAAATGCACGCGAGTTGTTTCTGGAGAGAGAAATAATATATAATATGCAAACTTCAGACGCTGCGTAGAAGAGAGGGCGGGACTTTCAACAGGTCACGTGTCTTTCCGGGACCATCAGATGCCGTGTAATCTTGGCAGTGTGAACAAACAAAAACTCTAACCATTCCGGAAAAATCCAGGATGCATTTTACGTGTATTTCCCGGAATGTGTGTGTGAAAAGGGCTTTGGTTTGCTCAACAGGCTAGAAATGTCAGATCAGTTTATTTAAAAAGGGGACAATTCACAAGACTCTTTTAAGATGTGAAGTTCTATAGCTCAAAATATCATATAGATCATTTATTATTTCATGTTAAAATTGACACTTTGTAGGTGTGAGCAAAAATGTGCCGTTTTTGGGTGTGACCTTTTAAATGCAAATGAGCTGATCTCTACACTAAATGGCAGTGCTGTGGTTGAATAGTGCAGATTAAGGGGCGGTTCTGACTTCATGATGCATGCAGAGAATGGTTTACTGTACCAAAACTAAGTTACTGGGTTGATCTTTTTCACATTTACTAGGTTGATAGAGCACTAGTGCTCTGTTAGATTGAGATCAGGCATTTTTGTCAGCCAGTGAGGTACACAGTGAACTTTAAGTCATGTGAAACTGAACCTCTTCATCATGCTGACATGATTTTATGCATTGATGCTGCTTTATGGTCATGATGGTGAGATGTGTATTTGCCATTAGCATTAAATCAATCAAATTATTTTAGGTCAAAAAATTATATTTTGGCCTACCTAAATAATACCATCCCAACAACAGAAAATGCATGCAGCCCTTTAACTATAAATGTTGTGATCGATCTGTCACACTTCTCAGTTTTTTCAGAGCCTTCCTTTCGAAGCGAAGGAGAAGGGGGTCTCACAACGCACTTCTGTCGGCAACGACTGATAAAGAGCACTCGGCAGAGTCGGCACAGGGTGCATTCTTTTAATTCGATACGATTAACCAACCGCAGATGCTTTGCCATATTGCTGGTGACACCCATCTTGCAACATAATAGTTTGTCACAATAATTACACAGTTTTCTCTTTTTTTGATTTTGCAAAATGCAGCCACACTTTAGATTGCTTTCCACCATGGCCTATCATGCGAACTGACTTTTACTGGGCATTCAGACCACCACCGGCGAGAGCGTCAAAGTGGCCGGAAGTCATTCATTTTCAATGAGAGCCGGTGGCGAGCTCGGGCGAGCAGCGGCGCGGCGCGTCATGTACAGGGTGAGCGTCGAGGAGAGTTGAAATCAGCTCAACTTTATGGTAATGAGATATGACGCGGTTCGGCGGCAACCAATCGGAAGGCGGAAATGTTCACCGGCAACCAATCGGAAGGCGGAAACCTCCGCGTTCAGAGAATGCATTCGAGCGTCAGAGCGTGCACTACAACTTTCCTTTAGCGTCGTTGTCAGGGCAGCAAGAGCTTTAATTGACGCTCTCGCCGGTGGCGGTCTGAATGCACAGTTAGTATTCAAGTGGAAGGTCCTGCACGCTATGGCAGAGGACTACAAGTCAGGTGACTCTGTCTTGGCAGATGACATGAAAATTATGTGACGGACAGGAATGTTAAGTGGAATCGAAATTGTAATTTTATACAAGGATCTGATTTCTTTTGTATGGATCCGATTCCAGAATTGGAATCCAAATTCGATTTCCAACCCTACTCAGGAGCAAATCATTGATGCACTGTATGAGAATGAGTTACGAGCAGAGCTTGTTACGAGCACCTCACGACCTCCTGATCATTTTTAAAAATTCAAATTTAAAAATTCAGGAGCTGTCGGTAAGAATTTGTAAGGTCGGTGCGGGTGAATGAGACCATCTAGAGGTGCACTTGAAATTGACCAATCAGAAGATGACAAAAACCAACAAAAGAAAGGCAAATGTGGCACTGCTACCTCGAATCTGGACACACGCACAAACGTTGGTGACCGGACATCCTGACAAATAAGATATGTATAGAGGTCCTTTTAGTGATGACTGCTTGATCAGCTTGTGTTAAAGGGGACATTTCACAAGACTTTTTAAAGATGTAAAATAAATCTTTGGTGTCCCCAGAGTACATATGTGAAGATTTAGCTCAAAATACCGCATAGTTCATTTATTAGAGCATGTTAAAATTGTCACTTTGTAGGTGTGAGCAAAAATGTGCCATTTTTGGGTGTGACCTTTTAAATGCAAATGAGCTGATATCTGCACTAAATGGCAGTGCCGTGGTTGGTTAGTGCAGATTAAAGGGTGGTATTATCCCCTACTGACATCACAAGGGGAGCCAAATTTCAATGAGCTATTTTTTAACATGCTTGCAGAAAATGGTTTACCAAAACTAATTAACTGGGTTGATTTTTTTACAATTTCTAGGTTGATAGAAAGACTGGGGACACAATTATAGCATTTAAACATGGAAAAGTCAGATTTTCATGATATGTCCCCTTTAAGGTTGTGACTTAAAAGACCTTTCATACGTGCCATCAGGATGTTCGGTCACAGCAGTGTGTGTGGAAACAGTGTTGTAGTTTAATACTGCTGTTATGATTGTTTATACTCCACAGGATGTACAAACTAGAACGTCACAATTTTTGTGCAATCCAAGCTGTGCCAAAGTCGCTGTTCAGTAGTAGGCCTACAGGTTCATAAATTAATAGACAGAGATGGGACCAAGTCACACATGTGCAAGTCTCAAGTAAGTCTCAAGTCTGAACCTTCAAGTCTAAAGTAAGTCCCAAGTATTTTTTTTCTTGGGCAAGTCAAGTCAAGTCGAGTCACAGGCTATGTCAAGTCAAGTCCTGTAGTAGGTCAAGTCAAGTCCAAGTCAAGTCACCTTATTATTGTAATTTTACCTGCAGAATCTGATCTTAATAAAGTGACAAGATATACAGTAAGTAACTATCAGTAAATTACAATAATTTGGATTTGCATTGTAAATACTCATGTTCAGTAAAATACATCATGGAATCAAACAAAATTGTAACTTCATAAATTATTTATTTTTCACTTCTGTCAACCGTGTTTGAAATTTTCCACATTGAGTCCATAAAACAAATAACAGCTTAACATCCAACAGACTCCTCTCTGAACACCTCCCTCTCTCTCAAACACAGTTTACGTACAACATTAAACTTTGTTACATTTCTCCCCTCTCTCTCTCTCTCTCTCGCACACACATACACACACACACACACACACACACACACACACACACACACACACACACACACACACACACACACACACACACACACACACACACACACACACACACACACACACACACACACACACACTCTCTTTCTCTCTCATACATGTGCCCAGAAAAAACGAGCGTGTCGCACCTCTTCCGTTCGCGCGCCTAAATTTGAAATAACGAACTTGAGCATGCAAAAGACGCGACATGTGAACCGCCCCTAACATTGTAGAATCAAGTAATTTTTCTCTGTGTGTGTGTTCAGGTGGCAAACTTGAAAAAGAAGTATTAAAAAATAAAAATAAGTATTTTAAAAAATAAATCAAAATTATTTTGCCCACATTTGTCCCCAACACAGTATGATGAGGGCTACATTAGCTATTATTACATTAGCTAACTACCAACTAACCCGATATTAACAAATTGACAAGCACTTACTGGGCATAATGGCTCTTTAAATGACGACCAAAATTGGAGGTTGCCGTCTGGCTGCCTGTGATTTTAATGTTGCATGTCTTGCAACGCACTGTTTGTCTTTTGCCATCTTGTTGAAGCCGAAAGCATGACCCTCCGTACCCCTCCGGCTGACATGTTAATATCTGATCTAAGTGGGCGTGGTGTGCGTAAGGTACGAGAGGGCATGACTGATGATAGTGCCGTGATTCAGTCATGACAACACCATTCTCAGCCTGCGCTCCAGCTGGGTCGACTTTATTTTTTTAAATAATTTATATATTTTATATTTAAACTGAAAACATGATGTGATTAACACTCAAGTCATTCAAGTCATCGTGTCTCAAGTCAAGTCAAGTCCCGAGTCTTTAACTTCCAAGTCCGAGTCAAGTCTGAAGTATTTTATTTTTTGTCAAGTCACAAGTCACAAAAATAGCGACTCGAGTCGACTCGAGTCCAAGTCACCAAGTCACAAGTCCCCATGTCTGTTAATAGATATTAAAAGGGCTGTTGCGGCAGAGAATAAAAAGCATTTAAATAATGATTCATTTGTTTTCATGCTATTATTTATTATTTTACATCCTACAGTATAAAAAATGCCTATATGCAATGCCTTTTATATGACATTTGTTTTGTGCAGTTACAGGCGCACAAATACTGGCTTACTTTTATACTTCATTGAGACACTGCATTGACCAAGAGTCCGTACATTTGCACTAAATGTGTTTTAAATGTATAAAATACATTACAAATACAATAGCATATATGTAAGCAATAAGGTACGAGAGGCCATTTTATAAATATTTACATGGCACTACAAATGATGTTTTATTAACAAGGTTTGGAAGGAGCACGATCAGATAATTAACTAATTCAGCCAAACACTACATACATGTATACAGACATCCTACCTAACTCAGTCTCATGATTGGTTTCCAACATCCCTCCACCACCCCAACTCGCCACTCTAATCTGTTCTATCCCACTTTGGGATGGGGGAGCTCTCCGCGGTCTACAATTTCTAGCCCAAATTGAAGGTTACATGGTTTCCTTCCCTGTGTGTTTTAACTAGAACTGAAAACAAAATAAGAGCACACAACACAAGACAAAAGAGACACAGGACATGTTCGTGACACACAATTATTTATTCCTTTAACAAGATAACAGTTGTGGCCTGCTGTAGAGATTATTTGTAAAGCAAATAAACAATGTAGGTTGTAGCTTCAGAAAGTAATAATTTGATCCGACTTATGGACTGGTCATTTTTACAATCATACACACTCTAATATCAGATATTTTAAATGCATCCAGCTTTGACCTCCATAGTTTGTGTACATTTAGAATTTCATGAATCCATGGAAGGTAGTAAGAGATTTTAGTATACATTGTAAGGTAGGTCGTACTCGACTCCTTCCGTATGTAAGACACAATGCCCTCTGGGACATTTCCACAAATAAGTGGACCACCACCATCTCCCTGTGAGTGAAATTGTGGTTGGGTTAGACATAAATATACCATTAAAATACAATTACAATATAATCATTTAGGGCCCTATTTTAACGATCTGAAAGGCAAGTGCGAAGCGCAACGCGCAAGTGAGTTTGTGGGCGGATCTTGGGCGCTGTTGCTATTTTCCCGGCGTGAGAAATAACTCATGCGCCAGGCGCAAATCAATAAGGGGTTGGTCTGAAGTAGGTTCATTATTCATAGGTGTGGTTTGGGCGTAACGTCAAATAAACCAATCAGAACGCTATCCAACATTCCCTTTAAACGCAAGGGCGCAAGTTCCACAGCGGGTTGCTATTATTATGACGGATTTACCAGGCGTACGCCAGGAGCGGTTCACAGCCGAGGAGACCCCCGTTCTTGTAAGAGCAGTCAAAGACAGAGAAGTTGTTTTGTATGGGGATAGGAGAAACCCCCCAAATCAGCGTAGGTTAAACATAGTGATAGGTTAAACATTGAAATAGCCACAGTCTCATCAGCGGGCATCCCCAGGACGTTGCGCCAAGCGCTACAATGATGTCAGGAGACGGGGGAATCCCAAGCTTGCCAGCATAAATCGGGCACGCCATGTAACGGGAGTTGGATCTGCCTCTACACAGATGCCAGCAGAGGACATCGCTGCGTCCACCCTCACCGCTGAAAGGGTTTGGGGCAGAGGCGATTCTAGGGTTAGAGCTTTAGGGGTGCTGAGCACCCAATGAGCTCCGCTGCCACCCCCCGCTCTTTTTTCCTACAGAAACCAATAATATGTCTATTGTTAAATAGCTATCATTTTAACATTGGTTCTACTAACTCCAAAATAAAGATTTTTTTGAAGACCTTTCAGGCATGAAAATGGGTCAGGGGTGAAAAAGATGAGAAGAATATTACCCCTCTAGGGTCCGGGAGCATGCTCCCCCTTAGAATTTTTTTTAAAATAACATATTTTAAAGCATCAATCTGATGAGTTTTCAGATGCATTTTTTTTTTGCCAACCTTTTTATTTCTAATTAATGGTGAGCTAGCACATTTTTGCCATTAATGCCATATTAAAGTCTCAGGACAAAAGGTGGGCTACACCAGCAGTGTGGGTATGGTTTTATGTGAATATACAGTGTATCGTTTTAAGCCTTTATCAAAATGTCAAATCTCCTAATTTATAACTTTTATGCCTACAACATATGGTAGGTTTTTTAATAGTTTGTTAATTTGCAGCTTTTCTTTTAACAGTCCTTTAATTGAACCATTACCTTTACTATATGTCTAAAACAAAACACTTGTGACTCCTGCACTAAGGGTTAAAAACGTTATCCCCTTCATTTTAGTCTACATGTGACAAACTAAAAAATATTTATTGTCTAGTTTGATAGTCAGACAGTTAGTGATTTCACACATAACTTACGGGTAGCCTAGTGGTGGTATACAGTGATATGTAGTTTGTTTTCACTCTGTTCCAAACGCCATGTTTTCATGACGACTGACCAGAAAAGACGCACGTGATGTCATGTTTACATGACTCCCGATTGTTAAAATGAGTCTCAAATTAACGATAAATCATACAATAAACTTTAAAGCAGACATATCATGCTTTTAAATCTGTCCTTTTTACATATAAATCATCTATTTGTGGTCTATGTAAAGCGAAACTGCAATGCTTGGGTCTGAATTCCTCATTATTATAGCCCCACAGGCCCCCTTTTCTGATGTGCATCTGAGAGCAACTCGTTTTGGTACTGTCTTTTTAAATGCACGTCATACCCTGCCCCCTCTCCAGGTTGCAGAGGTGACACTCGGTTAAACTCCACCCCGTTCGGCCATTTTTGTAGTTTTATAGCAGAGATACGATTATCTAGCTGCACAGAAACTTTTTATTTACTCGTTATTCACAAAATGTCAACAACGGAAGACTTGTCCATCCAGCCTTATATGTTCGCGCCAGAGTCGGAAACGGACTGAGAGGAAAATGAAGACGACGAACCTGCAGAACAACGTCTTCATATGGAGGTATCGCAATGGTGTGAGGCTGCAGCCTCCGGAGGTCGCATATCTAGGCTGCATACGTCATCAAGACGGTCTTATTTCAGAATATTAACAATTATAAAGTTTACTATTATTCTTAGTTAATCGTAAGTTGTTGTAATATGCTCATGACTTGCAAATGTGATGCTCAGTTAACTTAAACCAGGCTTGATGCCCAAAAGCGATCTCCGCAGGCTGCAGCCTTCGGAGTGAGAAACAGCATTGCTAAACCATGACCACCGTGTACTTTACTTTTTTACTTTAAGTTATAAACTGCTTACCGAAGTGCTCTGCTCGTCGTCTCCAAAGAAAGAAGTAATTGACCCCACAATCAGACGAAGTCTATCGGCAAATCCTTCTTTATACTGGCGGAGATTGGTGAAGTAGTTATCCTTAAAGTGCCTCGGGCACACAAAAATGACTTTACCCACAGATGTGAGTACATTTCTTACGCTCTCGTAACTTCTGCATCCTTGAGCTTGGACTACAATATCGCAGCGAGAAATATAAAATGCCGGATTGCTCGTAGTGTTGGGCTGGAAGTCGATGTCCTTATTTAGCAGTTCCGCTGCAAATACTGTGACGTAATTGTTCAAAAAACGTAATAGATAATAGAAAAATCAGAACCGGTTGGAAAATATGACCAAAACAGAATATAAAGATATCAACAAAGCACCTGAAGAGACTAATTTCAACTTTTATGTACTTATAAACACTACAAATATACAACAAAATGCATTTAAGAGCCAAGAAAGTGGATTTAGCATGATATGTCTCCTTTAACAACGGAGACACACGTATGCAACTTTCCCACTGAGACGCACAAAACTGCATGCGTCTTGCGGAAGAACATTGTAACCGGCGCTACTTCTCTCAGTTTAAGTCTATGGACGAGTCACCCAGGTACTTTGCTACTCCGCAGCGCGCGGGTACCCGCCAGACTAAAATAATCCGAAAATAAACACTTATTATACGTGTACCATGGTGATTCATTATAAGACAAAAACACGGCTTGAAAGATTGATTCGTGATGTACTCGCTCATTATAAACATAACGTAAACATTTTGTAAGATTTGAACAAAAAAGTTGCATCACAACACTTTTAACTGATTCTCACTCTGCGTGTGTTTCGCGCTGAATGACGGACGGGCTAAGCGATGCAGGTACAGAGAAGTAGAAGAGGATGACACCATTTGCTAAGGGGGGAGGTTTTCATTTTCTACCTTATTATACATTTTAAACCACAAACTACAGAGTATGTTTTGGACATTATTTAACCTGGTCAAAGACGAACGAACATTTTAGAATAATTAAATTTCTTGCCCCAAGTTTTAGGGGTGCTGAGCTCCTTTTTAGGGGTGCTGAAGCCTCGACCATGGTTTGGGGGCTTTGAAATCGGACCCAAGAAACGCAAGCAAGGTCCAACCCCAAAGTACTCTTACAAATCAAGTTCATATACATTAAGGTTTCTTATGTATCACCACAATGCTCACCACTATGATTCCCCTTATCTCGTGTATTAATATTTTTTAGTGTAACAATTTATGATTTGCAAAAATAACTGTTGCATCTGTGTAGATTAGATGCAAAGTGTATGCGCGTTGTGCACGCTATACATTATGGTCAAGCATGCGCCCTTAAAAAAGCATAATGAACCACGCGCAACGCGCCACTGACTTTAAACTTGGTCAGTGGCGCAATTGTTTTTTGGAACTGCAAAATAGCATCAGGGATGGTTTGCACCGGAATATGCCTCTTTTTTGCGCTGAACCGCCCAGGGAGCACAAGTTCATTCCCTAGTTTGCCGACGTGCGTCTGTGGAGGGAAAAACCCGCTGTGCGCCGGTGCAAAATACGAATGATACATGCGTCACTGACAAAGTCATTTGCGCTGGGTGCAAGATAGGGCCCATAATGTTTCCATTTAACAGAACAATTAAAAGGTGAAAGCTTATGAAATAAATACCTTTGTTGGCAGGACTTCATTAGCACATAAAGTGTGAGGTGTGGCACAATTTTTAGAGTCTAAAAGAGTCCTGTTTACTTCTTTTAGGACACTTGATTGAGACTTTTCATTGTATTCCTGCCAGCCCCAACCCACGACCATGCAGTTACTTGAGATTTTCTCTCTATTAGTTTCTGGCAGGGCAATGATATTCACAGTCTCATTCAGAGTTGCTGGGGTTTTCAGCTAAATGGGAAGACATGTAATGTTCTTGCTTAAGATGCCTCATACAGTTGTTAAAACGGATATAAATTGCACATAAAATGCATTTTACAATTTATTAGTTTCTGCTAAAAATAAATTCTGCTGACAAACCTTTAGAAGCATGATGTCATCGCCTGGCTTGTTTGCAAAACCTTTATGTGGAAAGACATCGACCTCTATACCCTCAGGTAAATCATTTGTGTCATTAACACCCAAATACACCATGAGATGTCTAAAGCAAACAAAAAAAACTAAATGTTAGAAGATTGCCACTTTTTTAACCCTAAAAATGTACAGAATTATTTTGGCAATACGTTGGTTGCATCGCTATTATATGTACAAAAATACTTTCCTGGACACTTTATACTCTGATTGAAAAATTTCAAGTTTGAGTCAAATATGGATTTTTTATTATTATAAACTCAACAGTTGGGTTTGCTCATATTTAACCCAAATATTGGCTGAAATAACCCAGCATTTTCAGAGTGTATCAGTGTATGGTAGTTTAGTCTGTAAATGTTGATTGCATGTGAAAATGCATTTTTAATTATATTGTCCACATAATAGAAACATCAGTTTTAAGTTTTGCAACTAAGCTTTTATAGTTACAGTGAATTATCAACATACAGATTTTGTGTCAAAGGTCACTTAGTATATTATTTTACTCACCTACCATTGCAAGTGGCAGTCGTCATCACAAAATCTTCTCTTATCAAAAATCCACTGCATGATGAAGGTGTATGTTTGTCATGAATGTAGACCATGTATGGGTGGCTGTGTGGAATGGACACCTTACTGTTAACAACACCGACACCTAAGAGAGATTGTTTATCAGGCGAAATCTTTGCTGATGTTTCCATTTATATTAATACTTACAAGCCACATTACATGTGATATTGAGTCTGTTTGCATGGTGATTCTGTGTATTTACTCCCTTTGTAAGAACTTATTAATGTGAGCAGTTTTATGAAACTATTTAAATGGTTATGAGAAACTGTCTGCTGTTATTAGTGTAGTCTGATATGAAGTCTTTACCTGGGGTGCAGGAGTGCAGCAGTAGCAGTTTAGTTATGAACGAAAAGATGCTCATTGTAGTCACTGTTCAGTCCAGCGATGTGTGAAGCACAGTGAAGTCGTCTTCTGCTTTAAATACAGAGTCAAGGGACTCAGACCAGGAAGATGAAGCTAGAAATTAAACCATGCACTGAATTCAGATCAGTTTATTTCATTTAACAAGTGCTGATCTTCAGCGTTTGCTGATTTATCATGAAGTAACCACACTTTTGGTGATAAGACCAAACATACATGTTTATGTCAGCGATATCCAATCTGTCTCCTGGAAGATCACTGACCAACCCTAATCTGATCCAGACATATCTGCCAGTAATGTTTAATCTCACAGATCTTTATTAACTGATTGAATTTAAGAGTTTTTTCTGTCCTTATGTGAAGTGAAATAAAACTGAGATAAGTCAAGATCTGATGAGATGTTCCACTTGCGTCATGTGCCTTTAAAGTGTGTCTCTCCGTGGAGAACCATAAAAATATTCGGCTTTTTTGTGCTTTTAAAAAAAAATATTTAATTTTTATTGAGAAATTGTTAATACATGACTTTTTTTCACGCATCTTCTGCATTATAAAAACCTTTTTATTTTTCAGTCTATAATGCTGAACATGCTGCTAGTTTGGAGTCGGAAGCTAAACTTTGTGAAGTAAACAGCTCTGTTTCATGCCAGTGATGCTGAGGTCTGTATTTGATGGTAGCATTAAAGCAGTCACATTTCATTAGGTCAAACTAAATGCACATGCTGAATGTAAATTTAGTTCTGAATATAAACTGTGCATGTGTTTGTGTGCGTGTGTAATTGTCTGTTGTTTATAACTGTCTGTAACCAAGGCTGGATTGGGACAAAAAAATCAGCCCTGACAGCAGCAATAAAAAAGACAAATAGACTAAATAAAATAATTGAATGAATACAAGCAATAAGCACTTAACTCAAATAACTAGGGCGTAATACTTAGGGTCTCATTTATAAAACTGTGCGTAGGATCCTTACTAAAAGTCTACGTACACACAAAGCCAACAATGGCATACAGTAAAAAATATAAAGACTTATATAATTAATCTTTTTTTTAAGATACAGAAGTGGTTTTCCTTTGTTTTCTGTTGTTTAATTAATGTAAATGACAGAAACATAAGCAGATAAGAACTGCTACTTTCAAACCAACACAAAGATCTGACTTCTTTCTGAACTGTTTGCACTCACTTTAAGACATAACTGAATGATTTTATAAGAATAGGTGCAAAGACTGTGGTATTTCAAAATAATTTTGTGTTTGCATGCTTTAGAATCGTGCGTCTCCGTGCGTCCGCTTATGAGTGTGCGTCCATTTGAGTGTGTGTGCGTCATTGTTTGTGCGCACACACAACAGCTCACTTTAACATCTTGCACTCAAATTGTTTAAAATCGCTTGCATGTTAACATTTGCAAGGTTTAAAAAACACATGCAAAAGTTAACTTTCTATAAATAGTTAGGCTATTTATTTCTGAATGATGCGTTTTTGAGCGATTATTAAAGCGACTATCATTTATTATCATTTATGCGTGATTTCTTCTGCTTTCCCAATAAAATATTTTGTGTTTCTTTTGACTTGGTGGACCAGCTGTCAATTTGAGTGTGTAGCCTCGCCACTGTTATGAAATAATAGTTTGAGAAGAATAAAAAAAACTCTAACCCTAAAGATTACTAAATATTCTTACCATCACTGAGGTGAAAATAATCCACACGCAGATAGAGACATTAACTCGTCTGTCAAGTCCTCCAGAAAGCAGCATGAGGCGCACTTGCGAGTTTATATTTATTTCAGACAGGAATCATATGAATTAGTTTATTGCGACATTGGGACAAATAACGGACAGCCTATTGCTTTGTGACAGCGCAACATGAGAATTTTAAATTCATGTAGTATTTTAATAAAAACCAGGGGACCCTCCTAATTTATATTTTTGTGCTTTATGGGGGGGGGGGGGTTCCCTCAAGGCTTATAGGAGGTCGGGGACCCCCCAGACCCCCTCAATTCTAACACTGATCAATACCACAAAAAACATGTTTACTACACTTTTACCACAAAAAACATGGTACAAGGGTTAGGACAGTTGAGATCCTCATACACTATTACAAAAGATACAAACATTCACTGATGTATACACTGTAAAAAATCCAATTAATGAAATGCTGGACGGGCAAAAATATACAAGTTAAACCAATTTTTTTGTTTGAGCTAGTTGAGAAGACATATTATTTTAAGTCTAGATAAATCTGTGTTTAAAACATTAAATGAATGGTTATTTTCAATTCCAGTCAACATTCAGAATGGCTAATGTTGACTGAACTAATTAAGACAAATCAGGTAAATATGTGGACTTATGACAGCTTTGTTTCCTGACAACAAAATGCTCCTAATATTACTGTTATTTGGTCACAAAATGTAATTGTAAGAGTTGTTCAGGCGTGAATGTATGTGCTTAAAGTTTAAATATGCGGTCGGTTAATAAAGATAGCGTCTATTTAAAAATGTGCTCGGACACTTTCGGACGGAGCTCCATATGAGCTCCATATGAGCTCCAGAAAATCATCGGCGCTTAAGTGCTCACACCCCGCCCAGTGCAGCCTCGCCCCGGCAAGCGCATCAGAAATCGACTGCTGGCTCTGATATCTCTGTGGCGTTTAAACGTGATTTAATTCATTTAAATTTCTCATACTTAACAATGAAAGGGTTATGTTTTAAATCATATTTTAGGATTGCACTTAATTGATATGGCTGTTGAGTGATGTTTCATATCTTTTACATTCGTTATAACCGGACTGCATGCGAATTTGAACTTCAGAGCTGAAGGAGCGGGTGGAGAAATAGTCCCAATATCATAAAAATCTTAAACTTCTAAATATACCCGTCTCGCGCGCGCTTGTGTATGTATGTACAGTATGTGCGTGAGTTTTTAATTTAAAATGTCTTAACTCGGAAGGATCAGGATCACAGGTCATTTCATCTGAGATCAATCCGCACCTAACAGCCTGAATCACTCACTGATTCACATGACACAAGTCATCAGCCGTTTCCTCAAGTTCACGTCAGGTAAGTGTTTGTAAATAAATGTTAATTTTAGACTATATTAATTGGCAAAGACGCAAATACTCGACGTTTTTGTAAAGATATAAGTTATATAAAGGTGTGTTATGTTATGTGTCCGAGTTAAAGTGGAGCTATTTTAGTTAAGATTACCGGACAGGGTTTATTACTCCATCTTAATTATAATTGGGACATTTTTACAAACAAACCTTATAAAATTCAACACTGGCGTGCATTTTGAGACAAAACAATAGCACTCATATGTTAAGAGATGTCAGTATTTTAGTCAGTGATAAGCCCTGTTCGAGAAAACCGCCCAATAGTGTTTAATTCAATTACGTGTGATGTCTGAGGGAAATTTGGCAATTTTAGGGTATGAAGTCTTTCACCGTCAAGCTTTATTATATTAAACATGTTTTTATGTATGTATTTATATTCCTCTGTTTATCAAACCAGAGCGGTGATGATGTGGAGAGAGGCAGAGAGGGATACATGGCGAAAGAAGTTCTCCTAAATGGCCCTGGAGATGTTCTGAGTGACTTTGGAGTGCTTTTTAGACTGTTTTATGCCCTCTATTTAGAGAAGACTTAATTCTGTATGTTCAGTCTGTTTGATAAGTGAATAAAGCTTTTGTTTTTATGTGACTGAAGTTAATTATTTGTTAACAACACCAGCATAAATTATTTGATAAATAATTTTAAAAGTTTATTAAGTATTCCCAAATAATAAATATTAATTGAAGTAACACATAAAACATTGAGTAAATACTTAAAATTTAATTGACAGAGTCTTTGCTGTAAGTTTTTAAAGATTCAACTGATTAAAACATTTTAGTTGAATGAACTATAAAGCTAGTTGAGCAAACATACTTTTTTATATTTGAGTCAAAATTGGGCCAACTAAAAAACATCAATCCAGGAAACACTTTGGAGTCAGAAATTGAGTGAACGTAAAATTTCTGTGGAACTAGTTACTAAAAAATAATTCATTGAGCCAACAATTTATTTTTTACAGTGTAGGCAACACCATATATTTCAAAGTGTAAAGGTTGACCAGTGTAAATTATTATTTTGTTTGGATATCTTATCATAGTAATGTCCTTAAGAAGCTAAAATACATATAAATGTTTACTGAAAGTCAAAATAACAACTATTATTTTCAAACGTTTAACATTCACCTGACTCTTAGGGGTGGTTTCCCAGACAAGGTTTATCCTGGTCCCAGACTTAAATGCATGTTTATGACGCTTTAATTTAAAAACACCTTGTCCTGACTTATTTTATCATATATTGGTGAAATTTTGTCTCAAGGCCTGGATTCATCTAAACCCTGTCCAGGAAACCACCCCTTAATGTATAGCGCCGCCTTTTTGAATGTTTGTGTCTTTTGTAAAAGTTGTAGTTGTTTTTACAGCTTTATCACCAGAACCCTGCATCTTACTCTGTGCAGTATATGTATTATATGTATGTTATATCATATACTCTTACCCTGTGCAATATTAAATAATATAAAATAATATACTCACTCTCTTTTGCAGTGGGCAGCCGTCATCACGAAATTTGTTTTTATCAAAAACCCATCACATGCTGAATGTGTTTGTGTGTCACGACCATGTATGGCCGGCTGTGTTAACGATACGATGATCCATGCCGACCCCTAAAGAGAGATTGGCAAAGTAATATGAAATGTGATTAAAAGTCTGTTTGCATAGAGAAAGACAGATTCACTAAATTTCCTCCTATTCTTAGAACTTATTATTAAACGGTTATGAGAAACTGTCTACTGTTATTAGTGTATTAGTCATAACCTGTTCAGTCAAGTGATGGGTGAAGCACAGTAAGTCGTTTTCTTTGTTAAATACTTAGTCAAGGGACTCATACCAAGAAAAAAATCCCAATAAGCTGAATTTAGATGTTTATCTATTATATCAGCATTTAAAAGGAAGTGCGCATCATAACAAGTAGGCCCAAAATACAAGCTTGGAAAAATAAAAGTATTATGTTTTCTCTGTATAAAGCTCTTAATTATTACTCTAGATAAAGCTTTTTAGGAGTAAATATGCATCTGTGTGTAGTTGTATGTAGCAGACAAACCGTAGGCATCAGTGCTCGAATTGAATCAAGTCTTATGGGGGTTCCCCACCATGACATAGCAGCAAACCCAAAATGGCAACACATTACTACCTTTAAACACAAATGTATGATTTATGTAATACTTCCCAAAATATTTTTGTATAAAGGCTTTAAACTAATTTATTAATCAATTCAAAATATAAAGTTTGACTATAGGACGTTAATGTGTTAGGCCTGTGTTTAAGTTGAGTGCAGGGTAGCCTACATTACTGTAGGTGGGGCAAGCTGCTTTCTTTATAAGTCACTTTGTAGACTTCATTCAGCAAAAAAGCTTTTCAAATTATTTGAACTGACACCAGTTTATGAGGCAAGTGATAAGAAAAGCTTTACTAAGGTAAGGATGAGGCTTCCCTTCATACATAGAGATCATTATTTTCAATGTTTTTGGTCACAATGTATTTACTTTTGTTGCCTTGACTTAGTTGCAAAATATAAACTTTGCAATAATTAGGGGCGATTCTAGGTTTTTAATATTAGTGTGGTTCAGCCTCCAATGAGGATGTGATAAAAAAAAAAAATATATATATATATATATATATATATATATATATATATAGTATGAATACTATAATGCTCCGACATCACATTGTGTAAAATGTTTTTTTTTTTATTAATATTACTGTCACTGTCCCAAGGGTGGGACGTTTGGCATTACATATTTAAAACAATAGTTTCATAGTCTAAACCTACACCAATCTTGACAAACTATATACCTCTAGGAATGTAGTTTTTATATTTCAACACCATTTTGCAAAAAGAATTATGTAGGAAGAGTCATTTTCTAAAATGTCGCAGACCAACAGGTGGGCCCAAGGTGTTAAAACATTTGTAAATATCCTATAAACATGAAATAACCTTGACAAACTATATATTGTTGGAAAGGTCTGTTGAAAAAATATATATTTTTGATGTTTAGTTTGATGACACGCAGAGCAAATGCGCGATCGGTTAAATTGCATGCGTCAGCACCATGGCCACTGAGAGGAACTGAGGTCGAATGAACCCAAACGCAAACGATGTCGGGGAGAACAAAAAACACTTTATTAAACTAACAAGAAACAAAAACCCACGAGGAGGTACACAACATGAAACACTAAACAGATACACTAAACTTGACAAGATATTTGGTTTAAGCTACCACACGAAACACGGGAACAGAACAAAATGAACCAGCACAGGAAGGGATTAAATAGCAAAAACTAAACAAGATAACAAGGGAAGAACAGGTGATGGGAATTAACTAATGATTAAACCGTTAACAGGAAGAGTCAAGAGACAAGACACCGAAGGCACATGACTCAAAACACAAGATCATGAGCCTTCACATAAGACATGGGACTGTCAGAACCCAGCCATAATGACAAGACATAATATTAAACATGATACCATGACCGGATCCTGACAGCCACCCTACAGCGCAACATTGATACAAGAAAAAGCAATCCAAATATACAGACTTAAACTAGATCAGATTTTTCCTTTTATAACAAATAAAAACTAAAATAAAGTCAGAAATAAAAAGATGCAGAACAAACGTGTGCACAATGCCTGAAGTGCAGGGGAACAAAACACTAGCCACAAAATAGTTGAATCTGATAACCCCGAGTGATCTATAAATAAAATAAAAATAAAGAAATTATTAAAATAACAAAAGTCTAGCCAGAATTGCCAGCTTTTCCTTTTTTTAACTACAGAAACACAGAGACAACTGTCTGCTTCGCAATGATTTATTAAAATGGAAACCTCTTACAATATGGACGTGTTGGATTATATTAATTGAAAGTTACTTTTTCATATGTTATTTGCATAGTATTATCATAATGATAATAGGCTTTATATTAATATATAAGGAGAAACCTGTTATAGCCTATGCGAAATCAATTGAATGATCCTCATTTCATAACACATCTGCCACAATTCGACTGTAATCAAGCTTCTCTTATGGAAGCACTGAATTTTCGATATATTCAGGTTTTCTTTGTTGTTGTATATAGTAAGATTGTTCAAAGCTCTGTACGTTGCTCACTATAGCTGCATTTTTTGTGGTTGTAGGCTATTACCAAGATGTTCAATAGTTCATTAGTTAACTATTAGTTAATGTATTAAACAAACCATGAACAATACATTTGTTACAATATTTATTCATATTTGTTAATGTTAGTTAATTAAAATGTAAGCTTTAATTGTTTGTTCATGTTAGTTCACAGTGCATTAACTAATGTTAAAAATATTTTAATAAAGTTTTAGTATTTGTTAAAATTAAGATTAACAAAGATTAATAAATGCTCTATAAGTGCAGTTCATTATTAATTCATGTTAACTAATGTAGTTAACTAATGCTGACTAATGAACCTTATTGTAAAATGTTACCAAATCGAGAATAAATCATGTAAAATTACATAAAATATAAAAAGTTAAGCCTACACTACAGTCTACGAAATAGTATGCACTTTGCTAAATCTACTCAATTAAATGATGGGAACAGATTACAAACAGCTAAGCACATTATTACATACAACAAATATGATAAGCAAGTAAAAAGATACTGGCATTAACCTAGTGAATGCATCGCTCTTGAGTGATTAACAGACGTGATGACTCAAAAACACAAGCACCAGTGTTAACCACAGAAGTCAAAACTATAACAGAAGCTCTTTTAAAACTCAAAGATGATTGTGTCATGATCTTATCCTTTGTTTAATCTAGTCTTGTGGCAGGATCATGACGGGCCCATGTTTGTGTGGGATCACGTGGTCTTAGTATTGGTTTTACTAGACCACGTGTTTCCCAGTGTCTTGTCACTTTTACCCCACACCCTTGTCACGCTCATTGTTTAATCCATGTCACCTGTTGTCTTCATTAGTTCTCCCCTATTTAAGGTCCTTGTGTTTGTTACTCTGTGCCTGCTCATTGTTGTTCCATGTGTTGTACTATGCTTCGTTACATCCGTTTGAGTACTTTGTCAGTCTAGTCTAGGTTAATCCCGTGTATTGTGTTCTGTCAATTTATTGTTTAGTGTTACCCAGTTTAGCATATTCTGTATTCCTGGCTATGTTTTGCCCCCTCGTGGGTTGTTGATTTCTGTTTTTGTGTCACAATAAATTCCCATTTTTTGTACATCTGTGTCTTGCACTTGGGTTCTCTCCTACGTATCGTGACAGAATGAACAATAAACATTATCTGAATAATTCAATCAGTAATGTCTTTCTTTAGGAATAATTCAAATAAACAAATTATAATCTTAACAACAAAATGAGATTTCATCCAAATGTTTTGTTATTATTTTATCATTTTAATTAAACTTTTGGTTTAAAAAAAAACATAGTTATTAGTTTGTTAAAGAATGTTTGTAACAAAGCTGTTCTGGGGCACGATTGACTCCCATAATATTATAAATAATATTATCTGTTTGGATAAAAACATTATTAAATCTATTATGTTCAGCAAAACAAAGTAATTTATACAGGGTTGGAACAACTTGAAAGTGAGCTTTGGCTGAACTATCCATTTAAGGACATTAAACATTTAATAAACTTGTAATTACTTTTACTTAAGTAAAGGCAAAGAACTTATATTGACAAGAAGTGAAAGTCAATAGAACGTTCCATTGCAACACCAGCCCCCAGCAGCAGCAGCCCTACAAATCCGCCATTTTGTAATGAGAGCGACTCAGGAGTCAACTAGAAGTGATGGCAATATCAGCTATTTTGTACATTAAAAGATCAAATTCAAACTGAATGATGATAACACAGAATAACATACAATCAGACCAGTGATCATTAATAATTTTTTACAACTTATTTTCAGATATTTAGACTTAGTCTTCCACTTTCATATAGGCTAATTTTACATACACACATATCGACATAAACTCATCCACACATAATATTTTGGCTCCACATACACATAAACACACATATACATCTGAATTCCTCGAAATGGATTAAGTTAAAAAAAACACAGCCACTGTCCAATTATAGGATAACAGACAGAACAATGCATCATGTTCTATAAGATTATAATGTTTGTAGCGGGATCCAGGGCATTAATATGTACAAAATATATTTCATACCTAGTGGAGTTGGTAGTAAATGTGTAAAGTAGCAAAAAATAGAATTACATAATAAAGCAAGAAAAAACTACCTCAAATGTGTATCTATTTAATGATTGGATTCCACAACTGGTAGCAACAACAACACAACACATACATACAATATAATACACTGTTTCGTGTAGGTGTAGCAAATGAACAAAAATTTTATCTAAGAAACTTACTATTGCGCTTCTGATTTGGCTGTGAGATTCGCTGAGAATGAATTGGCTGTGAGAATTTTCATTCCAAAATGGCGGCCGGGCTACTTAAGCACCACCTAGTGACTGTTGCCAAAAACGAATCAGAGTTTCCCCTCTTGTGCTTCTATACACTTTGGTAAAGGTTATACTAAAGCTTTGTTTATGTTATTATATATTAAATAAAAAAATCATAATATGAAATGCAGTATAAACAGCCTAAAAAGATCAAGGCATGGATTCAGCAAAATATACCAGGGGTTTCTAAATTTGGTCCTGGAGTTTCTGGCAATCCTGAAGTTCTCGAATCAGATTAAATTTCGCAG
Organism: Paramisgurnus dabryanus; assembly: GCF_030506205.2. NCBI lineage: Eukaryota > Metazoa > Chordata > Actinopteri > Cypriniformes > Cobitidae > Paramisgurnus > Paramisgurnus dabryanus. The sequence goes on along the minus strand of NC_133360.1, from coordinate 13,210,236 downwards.
GACAGTGACCCTCCAGGAACTGTGTTTGTTTTCTTCTCAGCCACCTGAGTAGTAAGACCTTCATTAGCTGGTTCAGGTGTGTAACAGTAAATTAGGGTTGGACCTAAGCTCTGAAAGGCATTCAAGGAGCAAGACATTGATGTAGGTTGTTGTTGCAGAAATCATTTTAACAGACTTGTGCAATGATAAAGGTTTTCTTTTATTTCAATTAGGTACATAAAAATGCTGAAGAACTTAAATCAGACATGCTTTCATATTACAATGTTGAGTTGATCCAGCTTTGCCTTCCATGGTTTGTGTTGCTTTAAAGAGGTGCATTCATGATTTTATGAATCCATGGAAGGAAGTGAGAGATTTTAGTATACATCGTTTTGTAGCCTGTAGACTCATTGTAGAAAGACACAATGCCATGTGGGACATTTCCACAAATAAGTGGCCCGCCAGAGTCTCCCTATAAGAGAAATTGTGGTTTAGTTAGCCATAAATATAGCATTAAAATACAAACACAATTTTACCAAGAAATATTTTCAACATAATTGAAAGCTTATGAAATACCCGTGATGGCCCGGTTCCTCCCTCAGTGCGTATAAGGTCAGGTGTGGCACAGTTTTGAGTAAGAGTCAAGTTCACTTCTTTCAGGACATTTGATGGAGACGTGTGAGTGTATTCTTGCCACCCCCAACCCATGGCCATGCAGTTACTTGGGAATGCCTCTCCCTTAGTTCTTGGCATGTCAATGGTTTTCACATTCTTGTTCAGAGTTGCTCTTGTTTTAAGCTAAATAGAAAGATGTAATGTTTTTGCTTGACTAGATGTCCTATATGATTGTTAAAAAAGTGTGCACATACCAAATGCATATAAGACGAGACAAACCTTCAGTAGCATGATGTCGTCATGACCTTTCTCATTTGCAAAATCTGGATGTGGAATGGCTAAGACCTCTATACCCTCAGGTAAACGATTTGTGTCATCAACACCCAAATACACCATGAGATGTCTAAAGCAAACATAATAAAGTAAATGTTAAAATACTGCCACTATTTCAACCATACAGTAAAGACTTACACAATTATTTCACAATACTTTGGTTGCATCGTGCATATGTACAAATATACATTCATTTGATAAGCGTATGAATGTATGTTTGTTTTGAAAAAGTCATTTAATCTTTGTGAGATGTCCAAATGCATTGGTTATAAAGTTAATTTGATCAACCACATTTTCAATTACCTTGTTCACTATATAGAAAAATTGTAGTTTTTATTTTTGCAATTTTGCTTTTATAGTTCATTATAGTGACGTATAAAAATCAAAGTTTGTGTTTTGATGCGACTGATAGTATATTATTTTACTCACCTACTGTTACAGTGGGCAGCCGTCATCACAAAATCTTCTCTTATCAAAAATCCACCACATGCTGCATGTGTGTAGTTGTCATGAATGTAGACCATGTATGGGCGGCTGTGTGGAATGGACTCCTTACCGCCAACGATACCATGATTCATGCCGACACCTAAAGAGAGAATGTAAATGCATATACATATAAGAATATTAAATGTGATACCGTTTGCATGGTAAAAACAGATTCACTGCAATTTCCTCCTATTGTAGGAACTTTTAAAACTATTTAAAGGGTTATGAGAAACTGTCTGCTGTTATTAGTGTAGTCTGATATGAAGTCATTACCTGGGGTGCAGGAGTGCAGCAGTAGCAGTGTAGTTATAAACCAAAAGATGCTCATTGTAGTCACTGTTCAGTCCAGCGATGTGAGAAGCACAGTGAAGTCGTCTTCTGCTTTAAATACAGAGTCAAGGGACTCAGATCAGGAAGATGAAGCTAGAAATTGAACCATGCACTGAATTCAGATCGGTCCATCTAATTTAACACCTCTGAAAAGTGCTGATCATCAGCATTTGCTGATTTATCATGAAGTAACCACACTTTTGGTGATAAGACCAAACATACATGCTTATGTCAGCGATATCCAATCTGTCTCCTGGAAGACCACTGACCAACCCTAATCTGATCCAGACATATCTGCCATTAATGTTTAATCTCACAGATCTTTATTAACTGATTGAATCGACATGTTTTTTTTCTGTTCTTATGTGACTGCAGTCGAATGAAATGATACTGAAATAAGATAAGTCAAGAACTGATGAGATGTGCCACTTGTGTCATTTATAAAAAAGATCGATAAAATTGTGTTCCTTTTCAGTCAGTCACTACGACGTCACGTCGTGACCGACGAATTGGGAACTCGCTTAGAGAGACCAATCTGCTTCGTACTCTACTAAAACGCCAATGAACTTGGCATTGAGATATTTGCATAATGCTGGCGCCGCCCCGCCAGGTGCATATATAAGCCACAGGTGCAAATATGGAAATTAGCTTTTTCGCATCAAAAGCCGGCATTATCTGCTACTGAGAAGCTACTCTCTGCTCTTCTGGGAACAGTTGCTGAAGTTGATTGACAAGCAGTACTGACACAGCGGACGCTCCCAGTATTCCACTGCTCTGCATCTTTTTTGTTTTGAGTTTAGTGTGTGCGTTGCCTCTCCCTGTGTGCATCATCAGCTGAGCACCTAAGAGTGATTTCCCTAAAGAGTGATAGGTGAGAGCTCTGTGTCTTTTTAAGGACAGCCACTCTCTCGTATATTCGGAGATCAGCGTCCTTTTCAGGATAGCTTTTCCTCCATGCGATCTTGGATGCGAGAAGTACAGGGATTCCAGTGACGGTCACGAGTGCTGTCTTCGTGCTTGGGCATCAAGCACTCCGAGGCTGCGTTCGTGGAGAGCTTTTGCTCTCTCTGTGAGAGCATAACCCTCTTGGATTGCGGAGACGACTATCGTTTCTACGGGAACGACGTCCGCGCCTTTGCAGTGCTGAACGCCGCCATGGTGCAGCTATCAAGCCCTCGCAGGACGCTCTTCGCATCACTACGCTGAGTAGGACGGAGGATGCGTCCTTCACCTACCGGCCTTCTCATCCTCAGCCGGTTGAGGCTCGGGTGGAGACTGCAGAGTCGTGTTCTGCGATTTCTGCCGAATCCATTGGACCTCCTTCTGATCCCGTCACTTCTGCAGCATCAGAGGGGTGTCCATTTTTTCCTCCGAGGCGGAGTCGTCCCGGAGATGGCGGCCGTGCCCGCTCGAGCGGCGGAGACGGTAGAGTTGGAGGGGTTAATCCCTCTCCACCCGAACCGTCCCGCCCACATGATTGGTACTTCGGAGCTGCCCGGGCCTCTACGGTCCTCACCTCCTGTGCCTGCCTTTCCCGACGGCACGAAGAGCTGACGTGATTTGCGGCCGTCTCGGCCGTTCAGCTTTCACCCCTCACCTCCCTCACCAACGGAGCCGCTATAAGGACGGGGATCCCTTCAGTAGAGCGGGGGGTTGCGTTGCAGCTGCGTTCCTGGAGGGACCACCCAACCCTTCCCTCTCGTGTTTGTATAGACAGTCGTCCGGTTACGGGCGCTGCCCATCAGGCATGCGGAGACGCGGCTTCAGCCCTGCACGCAATAACGTTGCTGCAGTGACTTTAGAGATTTACAAGGGAGGCCACGACCTTCAGTCGTGCGATGTCCACCACAGTGGTTCAAGATCGCCACTTTTGGCTGTGTCTGGCTTACATGACTGACGCAGACGAGAACAACTTCCTGAATGCTCCTGTCTCACAGACCGGCCTCTTCTGCGAGCCCGGGGAGTCGTACAGCTCCGCTGCGCAGACTGAGGCGATCTCCTAGGTCGTGCCCCGGCGGAAGAGAGCTTCCCTGGTCCACCAACGCCGTCTCCTCAGTCTGCCTCTCGCCGTCGGCGTCCTGCGGCGGCCACCTCCTTTCCCCTCCTCGGACCCCATCTCGGCAGCGCAGGGGAACCGGTCATCAGCAGCTCGCCCCGCCCTCTTAGCTGCTTCCCGTGAAAATCGGGAGTTTAAGTGGCCAGAGACGGGCGACCCGGAGTGGCAGAGGATCACTCTTCAGGAGACAGTGATTCGCTCCTTCCCCCGGTAGAGGGTCGGGTGGAAAATCCTTGGTTTGCATATGTTCCACCGGCTGTCCAGCCGGTACCCACTTAACCACACATAAGAGTGCATTCCTCTTTCCTCTCCAGGTCTCCGGAGGATCGAGAGAGCCGTGAGCGTACACCTGCTCACCCTACCTCTCCTATATCGCCAGCCGGTGTCCTGAAGAGTCCGAGCTCTCCACTGAGGAGACCAGACGACCGTCACCCTCAGCGGGCTCAGGTCAGTGTCACACACACACACACATACTGTAGATGTTTATGCTGTCACAGCAGACGCACCGGCAGTCCTACCTGTCTCGCTTCGCTGCCCCACCACGGGTACTTCGGTAGTGTCGTTAATTCTCCTCGTACGGTCCCTAGATGCTTCGCTTCAGCTCCCAGCCCGTCTCGTTGGGTTTTACGCACTATCCGCCTCGGTTACGAAATACAATTACCGGCACTCCCCCAAATTCTCGGGCATTCGTTTCACTATAGTGAAAGCGTCCGATGCACATGTCCTGCTTGCAAAAGTCGATGTCCTGCTGGCGAAGGACGTTTCGAGCCGGTCCCGCTTACCGAGAATGATGATAGGGTTTTTCCAGCCTTTATCTCATAGTACCCAAAATACGCGGTGGGTTACGACCGATTTATTTACGCACCGGCTCTACAAATGTGATCCTTAAAGCTCCACTGTGTAAGATCTACTCCCATCTAGCGGTGAAAGTCTATATGACAAGCAACTGAATAATACTTTCTAGCCCCCCCCCATTCGGAATGCGTTTTAACTCATACGGTGGCCCGGCCGTGTCATGCCAATGTTAACATGGCTTCCAGTAGCTACAAAGCAAAAGCAATGAGTAAAAAATGAACAATTTGCAATGTCCTTTGCCTGTGATCCATCAAAGCACACAGATTTATGTTTAACATGAAAAAAGTCTGATTGTCATGATATGTCCGCTTAAAATCACATACAAAAAGCAACCATGACGGGTTTAAATGGACGCGAATTAATATTATGTCAAAGTACAATGCTTATGTTTTAAGTAAACGTTACATGTCCGTGTATATGTAAGAGCTTTCTCTCATATTGGTGAAAAAAGATCGCGCAACTTTCACACGCTTGTAAAATGAAACGAAATACGCGCAGATCAGACGCTTTTATCAGAGTATTATGTCAGACATTATGTCAGAGTACAATGCTTATGTTTTAAGTAAACGTTACATGTCCGTGTATATGTAAGAGCTTTCTCTCATATTGGTGAAAAAAGATCGCGCAACTTTCACACGCTTGTAAAATGAAACGAAAGACGCGCAGATCAGACACTTTTATCAATGAAAGGCTAAAAATAGCGCTGTCACCGTGTGTTTGTGCTAGAGGTCAGAAAAGATGAAAAACATTTATCTCAGTACCTCAGATTACATAAATGGGCGGAGAGACGGCGTGTGTCGGTTTGAACACATTAAACCACATGCATGTTTACACTAACAAGTGTTATGCATAATCATGCTAAAGTTAGCCAAGGAACTATAAAACTTCAAGTTTACAACATGGACTGTATAGATGTAAACGAATATGCTGAATTACCTGTGGAGAATATAGAAAGTGCAACTTCAGTGTCCCTTGAGCCCCCTCTTGGAAAACTAACTCCAATAGTGACTTTGGTCTTGATGTTTTTCCTGTCACGTTGTCGTTTAAAATCCCCGTTTCGCATCCTTGGCGACTTGTTTTAATGTCCTCGAGAATATGTCCTCATCAGGCTTTCAAATCAAAGCATTAGATCGCAGGTTCATCACGGTGTGCGGTTGTTGTAAAATCCGAAGGATTCAGCTACGCAGGTCACAGGCTGGATACGATACGTCATCAAGCCTGGTTTATTTAAATCAACTGAGCATTACATTCGCAAGTCATACGCATATTACATCAATTTACAATTAACTAAAAATAATTGTCAGCTTTATAATTGTTAATATTCTGAAATAAGACTGTCTTGATGACGTATACCGCCTACACATGCAACCTCCGGAGGCTTCAGCTATCGGCCAGCATGAGTGTAGAGTGAAAGCGCGAAAGGCGGAGCTTGAATTTCAGGAATGTCCCTCGTCGGCGAATGTATTTCAAAGATGGAGGCACAACATGGATTCAGCCAGAGAGCGCTTCGACGGTATGCATTTTAAATAGCAGATTCTACAGTTACGAGAATACTTTCATTAGTGGGTGGGAAGTAATTACACATGAATGAGCACATACTTTTGAAAGAAAACATGGGTTTTTGTTAAGAATTAACTCAATAAAGTACACAGTAGAGCTTTAAGGATGATACGCCGAGGCTTGTATTTCAATATTCAGATCGGTTTGCAGCATAGACCTGTAGACGTGTACTTCATGTGTCCATCTCCCCTCGCCTTAGACCATTTTTCGCTCTGCGTTCATGGAGTGGACATATTAATACTAACTACACCATTCGAGCTGTCTCTCTCTCCCCGTGTCTCCATGAAACACTGCATGAAAAGTGGGATTTTCGTCCCCGTAAGCGCCTGTAGGCTCCCGAAAATCTCTCTAATTTTCGGCAGCTTTCCTCAATTTACAGGCAGCGAGCGTCGCGTTTGTCTGTGTCACAAGTTGTCGTAAACGAACCATGACGCAGGTAGAGAGCCCCGTGGGGGTGCGATGCCTCTAATTAGCATATGAAAAGCAGCGAAACCTCTGCCGGCCAGGTAGAGCGTCTCTGGCCTAATTAGCATGTGAATAGCAGAAAACTAGAGTAACTGCCCACTTGAATGTAATCACTCAGTATTGGCTGAAGCCACTACTTTTAAACAACTAAAATGCCCCGTGAATGGTTGGCAGATCACTTCAAACCAATCAAAAGGTAATTTTCTTGTTTAAAAGTAGTGGCTTTAGCCAATACCGAGTGAGTAACTCTAAAGAGGGGGGTTATTGGGCACCCTGGCTCATTATAAATGTACAACCCCAAAACAGAAAAAGTTGGGACACTGTAGAAATTGTGAGTAAAAAAGGAATGGAATAATTTACAAATCTCATAAACTTATATTTTATTCACAGTAGACTATAGATAACATATCAAATGTTGAAAGTAAGATATTTTGAAATGTCATGCCAAATATTGGCTCATTTTGGATTTCATGAGAGCTACACATTCCAAAAAAAGTTGGGACAGGTAGCAATAAGAGGCCAGAAAAGTTAAATGTACATATAAAGGAACAGCTGGAGGAGGACCAATGTTTAGGAATGGGAATGTTGTCCTATTCTTGTCTAATACAGACTTCTAGTTGCTCAACTGTCTTAGGTCTTCTTTGTCGCATCTTTCGCTTTATGATGCACCAAATCTTTTCTTTGGGTGAAAGATCTGGACTGCAGGCTGGCCATTTCAGTACTCAGATCCTTCTTCTATGCAGTCTTGATGTTGTAATTGATGCACTATGTGGTCTGGCATTGTCATGTTGGAAAATGCAAGGTCTTCCCTGAAAGACACGACGTCTGAATGGGATCATATGTATCTAGAACTTGGATAAACCTTTCAGCATTGATGGTGCCTTTCCAGATGTGTAAGCTGACCATGCCACACGCACTCATGCAACCCCAAACCATCAGAGATGCAGGCTTCTGAAAAGAGCGCTAATAACAACTTGGGTTGTCATTGTCCTCTTTAGTCCGGATGAAATGGCATCCCAGTTTTTCAAAAAGAACTTCAAATTTTGATTCGTTGGACCACAGAACAGTTTTCCACTTTGCCAAAGTCCATTTTAAATTAGCCTTGCCCAGGGAAAACGCCTGTGCTTCTGGATCATGTTTAGATATGGCTTCTTTTTGACCTACAGAGTTTTAGCTGGCAACGGCTAATGACACGGTGGATTGTGTTCACTGACAATGTGTTCTGGAAGTATTCCAGAGCCCATGTTGTGATTTCCATTACAGTAGCATTCCTGTATGTGATGCAGTGCCATCTAAGAGCCCGAAGATCACAGGCATCCGGTATGGTTTTCCGGTCTTGACCCTTACGCACAGAGATTGTTCCAGATTCTCTGAATCTTTGGATGATGATATGCACTGTAGATGATGATAACTTCAATCTCATTGCAATTTTTCTCTGAGAAACTCAGAAAACTATTTTTTCGCCGCAGCATTGGGAGAATTGGTGATTCTCTGCCCATCTTGACCTCTGAGAGACACTGCCAATCTGAGAGGCTCTTTTTATACCCAATCATGTTGCCAATTGACCTAATAAGTTGCAAATTGGTCTTTCAACTGTTCCTTATTTGTACATTTAAATTTTCTGGCCTCTTATTGCCTGTCCCAACTTTTTATGGAATGTGTAGCTCTCATGAAATCCAAAATGAGCCAATATTTGGCATGACATTTCAAAATATCTCACTTTCAACATTTGATACGTTATCTATATTCTACTGTGAATAAAATATAAGTTTATGAGATTTGTAAATTATTCCATTCCTTTTTTACTCACAATTTCTACAGTGTCCCAACTTTTTCTGTTTTGGGGTTGTAAACACCAATAATAATAATTAATATATAATTTATGTTATAATAATTTTTTATATATTAATGTAATTGTGTTATGTACTACATTATTCACACCATCAAGAAATATAAGAGAAAACAAAGAGGCTTATTTAAAAACACACAGCTGTTTATTCAAAGAAAGAGCTTTAATTTGAAACACACAACTATGTACAAAGCAGAATAATGTCTCTTATGTTGTCCTCCAAACACGTCAAAAAGTGCCCAAGACATTCGGGAAAGATCCCTAAAAATCTTTTTCAAAGTGATCAAAGTGTTGAAAAAAAAGAAAACTCAAAAACGTTGTAAAAAAGTCACTTTTGCAGGCATATGGTGAGTTGCCCTGTACTTTGGTATCGCCTCTAATCTGGATTTCAGCGTGGCACAGCGCTCGGAGAGTTCCAGGCTGCGAGAGGGCGGTGGCCGCACAATCCATCCAGACACCCCGTCAACAATGCCGTCTTCATCAGACATGAGATCTATGGTGGCGCACTTCCAAATGTCCATCTCATCCTCAGCCAGCACACTTCGTCTTGCTTCCAGCAACTGTAATACAATCAATAAAGACAATAAGTGACCTGAAAAATACTCACATTGACAAAAAACTGATCTAATATAATAAATTTTACCCTCTTTCTTCTGGATCGACTCCGAGCTAAACTTTTCGCATTTTCCGCCTGCGATGCGAGTTCAGGTTGTTTGTATCTGAAGCTCCGGCGTACCGACTCATAATACGTTTAACAGGCAGCTGGAAAACAATTAAATGAGACTGGTATTAATAAAAAGAGTCACGGTACAATTAAACAATAAATGAGGAAAAACATTAGAAGTTATACTTACAAACAATGTCATCATTCTCAGCAGTTAAATCTGGACTTGCTGAAATAGCCCCAAGCAAATAGTGTCACAGTGTCAAACTGTGTTCTGTGTTTGTAATATGTATTAGTGTTGTTCCCCGAGTTAGCCACCAGATGTCTCTTGTCTTCACTGCCACATGTGTCATGAACTGCATATCCCATAATCCTGTCTGTCATCATTGATCATTGTTTTCAGCTGTTCCCACTCACCTTGTTAGTGTTGTGTATTTAAGCCCTGTCTGTTCAGTCTTTGTTGTGGATTCCTTGTTGTAGTTACATCGCCTTCTGTGTCTGTGTTTGTATTTATGTTCTGGATTGTTTCTATGGATTTTGACCTTTTGCCTGCACGGATTATGATTTTGGATCACCCCAATAAACTGCTTTTGGATCTTACTTTTTGTGTGAGCGAGTCGTGACAGAAGGAATCCACCATGAAAAGATCCAGCGGATTGGGGATCCGGATCAGTCCGCCCGCTACTGCTAGAGAGAGAATGGGGCGGATAAGCAACATAAGGGCCCTACGCCAGCAGGGTCAGCCGGTGGGTTGTCTGGCCCAAAGTTTTTGGACCTTGTCTCGCGGCCTAGGTTATAACGATACAGCACTGAAGGACCTGTTTAATACCTGCCTGGATGACCCTTTACCTAGGTGGGAAATGAACGGACTGGAGATTCTGGATTTCTGGGGGTTCACTCGTTACTTAGAGCATCGTAGCCAGTGGGATGACACTGTCACACCTGTGGGGCCGGACAAGATGGCCGCCACCAAGCCAGCAGCTGTTCCTAAGGTGGCTGTCTGCAGGGCTGCACCTGTTTTTGAGACTGCCACTACGATACCCGCACCTGTTCATCAGAGGGTCACGGTGGTAGAGGGGACTGTTTTCAACAGGGCTGTGTCCGTGCCGGCACCCGTTCTCAAAATGGCCGCCACTAAGCCAGCAGCTGTTCCCAAGATGGCCGTCACAATGCCTGCACCTACGTTTGAGACCGCCACGGTTATACCGGCCTTCACTTTCCAGATGGCCACGGCCTCACAGTCACCTGCTCTCAGAAGAGCCATCATCACACCTGCACCTGTGCTCAGAGAGGCTCCAGAGGTATGTCCCGTAGGCTCTATGCTTCTTATGTTTGCCATGGCTCTGTGGTGCGGGTGGTCTGTCTTCTGCTCTTTTGTTCAGCACGCCTCTGAGCCGAGGGAGTCATCTGAGCCGAGGGAGTCATCTGAGCCGAGTGAGTCATCTGAGCCGAGTGAGTCATCTGAGCCGAGTGAGTCATCTGAGCCCCCTGTGTCTCGTTGGCCAGTTAGGGTGGTCACCCCGAAGAGCCAGAGACTTTTTATTGTCACTAAGACTATGGCCAGTATTGAACTTTATGCCTGTCTTAAGATGGCGGTTCCCAAGCTCCCTGCTCTGCCGGACCCGCCCTGGCCTCCTGCTCTGCCGGACCCGCCCTGGCCTCCTGCTCTGCCGGACCCGCCCTGGCCTCCTGCTCTGCCGGACCCGCCCTGCCCTCCTGCTCTGCCGGACCCGCCCTGGCCTCCTGCTCTGCCGGACCCGCCCTGGCCTCCTGCTCTGCCGGACCCGCCCTGGCCTCCTGCTCTGCCGGACCCGCCCTGGCCTCCTGCTCTGCCGGACCCGCCCTGGCCTCCTGCTCTGCCGGACCCGCCCTGGCCTCCTGCTCTGCCGGACCCGCCCTGGCCTCCTGCTCTGCCGGACCCGCCCTGGCCTCCTGCTCTGCCGGACCCGCCCTGGCCTCCTGCTCTGCCGGACCCGCCCTGGCCTCCTGCTCTGCCGGACCCGCCCTGGCCTCCTGCTCTGCCGGACCCGCCCTGGGTTCTAGACCCTCCATCCCTCCCCCAGGTCCACCTCCGTTCCTCCACCCACCTGAACTTTTGTGTTTTGTCGTTGGGAGTGTCTGGAAGCCACTCCGTTAGAGGGGGGTACTGTCACAGTGTCAAACTGTGTTCTGTGTTTGTAATATGTATTAGTGTTGTTCCCCGAGTTAGCCACCAGATGTCTCTTGTCTTCACTGCCACATGTGTCATGAACTACATATCCCATAATCCTGTCTGTCATCATTGATCATTGTTTTCAGCTGTTCCCACTCACCTTGTTAGTGTTGTGTATTTAAGCCCTGTCTGTTCAGTCTTTGTTGTGGATTCCTTGTTGTAGTTACATCGCCTTCTGTGTCTGTGTTTGTATTTATGTTCTGGATTGTTTCTATGGATTTTGACCTTTTGCCTGCACGGATTATGATTTTGGATCACCCCTAATAAACTGCTTTTGGATCTTACTTTTTGTGTGAGCGAGTCGTGACAAATAGGAGGTCACGGCTTTGTTATGAGGCGATGTTAGTCTGTGAAAACAAAATGTGCGGGTTTAAGCTCGGATCTATTAACGTATCTATTTCCTTATACAAGAATAAAAACATATTCTTTAAATCGTAACGTTACCTTTGCTCTGGTTCATAGCGCCTGCAGTGTGCCTCAGAGACACCTCCTAAAAATTACAAGACAAAAAACACCTCTAAGTTATAAAACTCACAACTTGGGCTACTTAAAAATATGCTTTTACATAAAATTATTCTTACCGCAATCTTGGGATTGTGCATCCGTCTTCTCTTCTGGAAGAGTTACAAACACCAAACCAAACGTCTCTTATGCTCGTTTTGTACTGCTGTGTGAGTCGTGAGCCGTGGCCATGACCTCGCACGTGTTGGACGAAGGCGAGAAGCCTGTCGGGCTCCTCCAATCACATGCGAGGTTATTGATATAAGGAAAATCTTGTGAGACTTGCGCACATGCGTACAATCAAAGTATAATATAAACAACAAACGCGATGTGCCGGAAGCTCTGTGTGATATCAACACAGTGTGATGGAAGTACCAAGACTGAAGAAACGACTTCGGCACTTCTGTGAACATTGCAACACTGAACTGTGTCATACAAAATGGAGTTTGGGAGAAGAAAATCCAAAACGCCTACGTCAGATAACGTACAGAGCCTGCTGCTATCCAGTCATGAACCCGCTGTGAGTGATGTCCCGTCATGTGTAAAGACCCGGAGGATAACTTTACTGGAGTTAGAGAGATTGGTGAAAGTGAAATGCAATCCGAGGACCCAGAAAAATAAGTGATTGAAAATGCACCCAGCGAATTGCAGTTCAGACAACGGTGAGCATAATTACATATTTTTTATATAAGCTTGGCTTGCTTTACGTATGTTAACATTTTAAACAATACTAAAACATATCAACAAGTAAAATAAAATAAAATCAACAAGTTAAACAAAAACGTTTTGAAGATGCTATATCAAAAAGTAGCCATCCAGCATGTTTTATTCATTGTGGCAGCCCTTGCTCAAAAAAAGGTTGAAGACCCCTGGTCTAGTTAAATGTGGTTGATTATCACTGTTGTTGTTATTTTAATAGTAATTTATAATTAAATAGGAATATTGCGTTATAATGCATAACAGTATCTTCTGTTTGTTGTTTTTCAGACGAAACAGCAGATGACCAAAGCATTCACCTTTTCCTGGACATCTCCTGTTGTGTGGTAAGCATGAAATTACATTTGGATATACTAGTTTAAAGTTCAATACATGCTAATCCAGAGCTGAAATGGGAAAACCTAACATATTTCACCAACATGATTGTTTCCAGTGTTCGAATTGAAGGGGGTCTGGGGGGGTCCCGGACCTCCTATAAGCCTTAAGGGACCCCCCATAAAGCACAAAAATATAAATTAGGGGGGTCCCCTGGTTTTTATTAAAATTAAAATACTACATAAATTTAAAATCCTCATTTTGCGTGTCACAAAGCGATACTGTCCATTATTTGTCCCAATTTCACAATTAAATAATTCAAATGACTTCTGTCTGAAATAAAGAAACTCGCAAGTGCGCCTCATGCTGTTTTCTGGAGGAATTGACAGACGAGTTAATGTCTCTATCTGCGTGTGGAGTATTTTTTACCTCAGTTGCAGTAAGAATCTTTAGTAATCTTTAGGTTTAAGGGTTTTTTAAAAAATCTTCTCAAACAATTATTTCATAACAGTGGCAAAGCTATCCACTCAGACTGACGGCTGGTCAACCCAGTCACACAAAATATTTTATTAGGAAAGCAGAAGAAATCACGCTTAAATGATAATAAATGATAGTCTCTTTAATACTAGCCTATCGCTCAACTACGCATCTTTCAGAAATAAATAATTATTTGTAGAAAGTATCTTTTGCATGTGTTTTTTTAAACCTTGGAAAAATGTAACGAAGTGGGACTCATTTTCAGCCCTGGAGTTTCATGTCTTAGACCGGCCCACTTTAGTTCACCACTGACTATATTAAAATAATATAATTAAATCCTCAGTGCACTATTCTTTGCAGCCTTGCAATTAATATATTTTCCAAAAATATCATTTCCAATTCAATGCAAATAGTCTAAAAACAGCTATGATTTTGCCATAATCATGCAGCCCTACCATAAGGTATTTTAATATTATTCAATTAAACTTATTCAAAAACTGCTAAAAAGGATCAAATGTTTTCCCCTATATTTTTCCCCTAGCGTTTTGCATGAAATAGATGAAGAATAACAATTAATAGATTAATCATTGTTACATATATAACTTACCGGTAGATTTTTTTTTAATTTACATTTACCTTTTATCAAGGTATCAAGTTGCGCTCAAGTTTATTTTAAATCTAAACGTGCAGCAAGTGCACTCAAATAGACGCGTCTAAAACAAAACTCGTGTTCACAGCGACCGCTTTGAAAAGCAGAAGGCAGCGGCGCGTCATGCGTTGTCCATGCGTTTTAAATGAATATGGACCCTAATTATGATTATGAACGCAAGAATTACTTCGTGGTCGGAAGTTGGGCACAATCAACTTGGTCATAAAGCGATGGGGACGTATACCACGGGACGGCTGCTGTGAGTGCTGGGGACAGCAACCTTCAACCTGGTGGCATGATAACTATCTTTAAAATTATGTATCTTTAAAAAGATTAATTATATGTAATTTATACAGTGAAGAAGACAGTGTTATTATTCATTTGATTCTATTTATGTACCTAAATACTACTGTTAGATCTTGCTTTATTTGTAACTTTGTTCTTTTTTTCTATTTTTATATGCTCATAATTTCCAGTTTTGCTGATCCGAAAATTATTATATCTATGACTCAAAAAACGCAATGTAATCATCCATTTAACCACTACTATATAGTAAAATTATGTAATTTAAGAATGAGTCCACCCTATTTCACCCCTATTCTGTTTAAAAGTTCTGCCCTTGCCAGTGTTTCACACTAATTTGAGGGGTAACTTTTTTTAGAGTTTGAGTTAAGGGTAATTTGGGGTTTCTTTGATTAAAACCAGGATCAGATGATTGTTGATCAAGGACGATCACATCTTTAGTTGTGAAATCACAGCGACCCTATAATGAGGGGGGTGGAGCTTGGCCGGGGGGGTGGGGCTTAGCTAGGGGACCCCCCATAAGCTTTGACATAATTCGAACACTGATTGTTTCCCACTCTCAAATTTCTGTTAGTTAATCTATGAAAGCAACTAAAGTATAAACACACTTTATAAAGTATCCTAAAAAATCCTAAAATGAAGTTGAAGTGGATGAAGTTCCCACAAAGTACTTAACTGGTTCATTACACTAAAGCTAGCTGTTTGAGATGCACATGATCTTTTCCAACTACAGTTTTAAAATCTTTTCATACTCAAATGGCCATATTGATGAGAAATGACCATATTAATTATGTTCTTTTTAAATCTCAAATGACCATATTAACGAATAACGATGGGCTTTTCAATCTCAAATGGCCATATTTATGATGGACTTTTCAATCTCTAATGGTCTAATTGTGGTGCTGAGTATGTGCATTTCATGTGTTTTAAATATGTCCTTTAAATTTTCATAGGATGACTATGTGGATGAAGAGGGGGAAATCCTTGCTGAGGAGCAGAGTGAAGCCTATCCTCACATACAAGATGGGGAGGAGCATGGAAGTGATCAGTCCAGAAGTGAAAAACCAGAACACTTGTTGATGAAACTTTTGGCCATGATGAAATTGACTGGTATCCTCCGTGACGACTTCTTACAGTATGTGGTTTGTCCGAAATGTATGACACTGTGCATGCTTACTGAAACCTATGAGCGCAGACGGGATGGTACAAAGGTTTGCAGGACTTGTGGTCACATCCCATTCTACAATCACCCACAGCAGAGGTCTATATAAAGGAAGAAATGTGGCTCTGCCTTGCTAAGAAAGGCTACATATTCGAGCGGTGAAGAGAATGTCCATCCAATACGTTCTTACTGATACAAGAGTGTTGTGCAGTCTCACCAGTATGTGAATTTAATAAACTGTAGTCATGCCACTATGCACAGTATTTGAGCTGTGATGTAATTGCACAAGTTTCCTTGCTTCATTCCCATCCAGACAGACATTTTGTTGTTTGACATGTTGTTTGATGTTGTTTGCATAGAATGCACAGATTGAGCCTGATTAAAACTCTGTGAAATAAATTGTTTTGTGTATCTTTTTTTACCTAACATTGGTTATTGCTAATGACATACAGAGTAATTAATATACACTGTTAGCCTGGACAAATTGAATCTACTTTAAAAAATAGTTTTAAGTAGGATAGTTTAAAAAAAAATTAGGAAAATAGGAAAAAATATTTTGAAAGTTTTATGATAAATGATAAAGAAAATATTTTGATAAATGATTGTCATTAAACTTAAAGTTGATTTTGAATTACTCTGTCCAACATCTCCGCTTATTTAACCGAGTTGAAAGATTTTCTATTTTTAATTAATTTATTATTATAATTCTCTTAGTGTTATAAATGGTATTATAACACAAAACTCATGACTAATTCAGTCATTAAATAAACTTGATTCTCCACTGAAACACACACAAAATTGCGAAAAATACAATACAATGTGCTGTTTATGTCAATAAACACTGATCACCTGAACGGTGACTTTCATTAACAAAAGCAGGTAATTTATCATTTACAACTAAACAACATGAATAATATAAGAGCATAAACCTCTATGACATTTTAACAAATATTTAAGTAGTTAAAGTTCTTATTAGTTCTTAATTCTGTAAAAAAAGCTTAAATAATCATAATATTCAGGGACAATGGATTATGGGTATTCCTTACAACATGTACTGCTAAAGTTCATTCACTTGAATGTTTTAGTTTAATTAATTTTATATGCTTAAAAGTTAAATGAATACAGATTTTTTAAGTAAATGTCCAAAACTCAAAATATTAAGTGATGTTTACATCATGAAGACAATATCTGGGTTAACAGTGTACACAGCAAAAACTGGAGAGTTAAAATTTCAGTGTTAAACATTTCTGAGTTGAATTCAACACCCAAAGAGTAAATTTAACATATTTAGAGTAAATTGTTGTTCAGAGTTGGAGTTAATCTACAGAGTTAATTATGGCGGTGTTAAACTAACTCCTTGAAGATGTAATTACACTCCGCCCACACATTTCAGTCTTCCATTTCCATGTGTCCTGAAGATTGAATTGTAAGTAAAACTAAATTGTTTACACTATTTTTCTTAAATGCTCCTCTGTAACTTTATCTTCTCTATCACCATCTCTGTTTGAAACCTAAAGTTTCATTTTACATCTAACTTGTAAAGTTTGTTGGCTGTTTTATTTAAAGTCACCATCATTGTGATCAGTGTTTCCATTTCATTAGCTCATTTGCATTTTAATGGTCACAGCTAAAGATGGCACACTTTTGCCTGCACCTACAAAGTGGTAATTTTAACAGGTAAATTACATGTGGGGTATTTTGAGCTAAAACTTCACATTTGCACTCTGGGAACACCAAAGAGTTATTTTACATGTTAGAAATCTCATAATATGACCCCTGTAACACTTTTATGAGTCAAAGAAACTCTGGCCTAGTGTTAAAATATTAACTCTGACTTAGTGTTAAAAAATTAACTAACACTTATTTGAGTCAAAGAAACTCTGACCTCGTGTTAAAATTTTAACTCTGACCTAGTGCTAAAAAATTAACTCTCTTGAAAGTGTTCATTTAACTCTGATAAGTGTGGAGCTATATAAACTCTGAAAAAGTGTTGAAATTAACTCTGTGAGAGTTAATTTAACACTGGAGTTTTTGCTGTGTAGCATTCTTTAAAAATAAATAAATTCAAGCTAAAATTTAAGAGTCTGTAATTTGCTATACTGGTACCAGAGATTTTCTTAAAATGAAGTTAACACCTCTCAGAATGTCACCTGAGTAAAACTCCCCCAGCTGCTACCCTGATTTGTATTTGTATAGCTCACAGCATGTTCATTTACATGTTAAAGCCTCCTCTAGAGTTAGGGGAAGGGGGGACAACTTCCAAGCAAGACCCACGTCAACTTCTGACAACTTACGGCAGTTTTCGGTGTTGGTTGCAAATTGTCGTGCGCAGTAGTAAACTTGGAGTTTCACAACAATCTATAGTGCCACATTCTGACGAAAATTCCAGTTTTCATGCAGTGAAAGTGCTAGTCACGGCATTAAAATCTCAGAGAGAGAGCGTTGTTCGCATTCTGCTTATGTTTACGTCAACTTATAATAGCTTGTTCTTGGCAGACGTGCGCGAACACAGAGATTTAATGCTTCAGCATCTCGCTCGTTAAGTCATCAGGTCAACTGGGAAAAGAGCAACTTTGCCCCGTGCAGAGGATCCTTTTCTCAGTATGGAAATAGACTCGATCGACTAATTGGCGTGTTTTACAAGAGCGCGCAACCAGTCAGTTCTGACTTGCCTCGGTTTAATTCGAGGGAAGTACGCGGTCCCTCTGAAACAATTTCAGAAGCTCCTGGACATATGGCAGCAGCTGCGGCGTGACACTGCTCGAGCTGCTTCATATGAGACAGCTTCAGCATTGGTTTTACGATCGAGTCTCGAGGAGAGCGTGGCGCAATGGCATACACCGTGTAACCATTACACCTGCGTGTCATTTCTATTTTACCCCGTGGTCAGACCCAGCATTTCTGATAGCAAGATATGCCTCTGAGTCGGGTCTCCTGGCATTCTGTAGCACATGCGATGCCCCCAGCACGGGATGAGCAGCCACGTATGACGGGCTTGCAGTCTCAGGGGTGTTCATAGCACCCCAACTGCCGCGAGCGGTGCGCTGTATATCTGGGACTTGTACGCTCCGCTATGGAGATGCGAGGGAAGGATGTATTAGCCGACACCGACAACATTGCGACTGTTGCGTTATTTACCGTTAAGGCGGTTTTTGCGCTCTCGTCACCTGTCGCATCTCGCTCGTCATCTCCTCCTTTGGAGTCAGAAGCATCTGAGGTCCCTTTGTGCCATTCACATTCCGGGTTCGCTCAATACAGCGGCAGATGCGCTTTCCCGAGCTGTGCGCCCCGGAGAATGGCGACTCCACCCCCAGACGGTCCAGCTAATTTGGAATAAGTTTGGTCGTGCGCAGATAGATCTATTTGCGTCACCGGACGATACCCACTGTCGCCTGTTTTATTCACTAACCGAGGGCAGCCTCGGCGTGGATGCGCTGACACACAGCTGGCCGCGGGGGATGCGCAAATACGCATTCACTCCAGTGAGCTTAATCGCACCGACACTGTTCAAAGTCAGGCAGGACTAGGAGAGCCTTTTATTAGTCCCCCGTACTGGACGACCAGGAATTGATTTTCAGAGTTAATGCTCCTCGTGACAGCCCCTCCCTGGCGAATTCCCCTGAGGAAGGACTTTCTTTCTCAAGGAAGGGGCACATTGACACAGTTTTTGTCAATGAAAACTCTGACCCTGCTAGCATTGGCCTCCGTGAAGGCGAGTAAGGGATTTATATGCATTCTCTGTTGACAATTCGTGCCTTCAGTTTGGTCCTGCTGTCTCACTGAGACCCAGACCAGGCTACGTGCCCAAAGTTCCCACCACTCCCTTCAGAGATCAGGTGGTGAGCTTGCAAGCGCTGCCCCCGGAGGAGGCAGACCCAACCCAAGGCTTTATTATTATCCCGTACGAGCGTTACGCCTCTACGTGGATCGCACACAAAGCCTCAGGACCTCAGATCAGCTCTTTGTTTGTTAGGTGGTCAGCAGAGAGGGAAAGCTGTCACTAAGCAGAGGATGTCTCATTGGATAGTTGTTATTATCGCCCTTGCTTATAATCTGCAGGGCATTCCGTGTCTATTTCATTTGAGAGCTCACTCTACTAAAAGTGTTGCCTCATTTTGGGCACTCGCTCGTGGTTCCCCGCTAACAGACATCTGCAGAGCTGCTGGTTGGGCGACACCTCATACTTTCATTAGATTTTAGTGTTCGTGTCGAGGCTGTCTCCTCTCGTGCCCTTTCCTCGTTAGGGGAAGCACAGAGAACAGGCTCGCAGGTCGGCTTGCAGCCTCCGACTGCTGCTCGAAACTGAGCTCAGTATGGAAGGTCATCAAGGCAAAAACGCGTAATAATTTGTTTTGCCTTCCTCCGCTGCCTTGGCAGCCTGATGTTCAGAGCATCCGCTGCTAGCCTCTGACTAGCTGCATCCTTGTGTACCTGTGTTTGGCTTGGGCATCCACATTGCGTCCCACCGGGTTCCTTTGTGAGTATTTTTCCGTGGGGTTAATCCTACTAGCCCACGTTTCCCTCAGCAGAGCACTGCTTTGCTTACACAGCCACGGCTGTCATTTATACCTCAACTACGGTTGACTTTCGCCCACCAATAGCCCTTAACGGGGCGGTGGCTTCCGAAGCGTCCCTATACCGCTCAGATAGGGCGCTTCCCAGTCGCTGGCACTACTGTGGGGTTAAAGGAACATCTAGTGCACGGCCTTCTGCCTTAAAACCTAATTCTCCTTATCCTTAAGTGGAACCGGAGGGCTTTACGCAGACACTGGAAGAGGTCAGCCCTCAGTGGCGTTTTGGTAGGGATTCCCAATTCGTCGGTCACCCTTCAGGGAACGAGGGTTACATACGTAACCGAGACGTTCCCTTTCAGTCGGTCACTAAGACGTCACGTCCCGTCGCCACAGGGCTGCTCCCTGCTGTTTATCGGCCGGTCACACTTTCCTGCTTTCTCAGCAAAATGAAGCTAATTTCCATATTTGCACCTGTGGCTTATATACGCACCTGGCGGGGCAGCGCCAGCATTATGCAAATATCTCAATGCCAAGTTCATTGGCGTTTTAGTAGAGTACGAAGCAGATTGGTCTCTCTAAGCGAGTTCCCAATTCGTCGGTCATGACGTGACGTCTCCGTTCCCTTCCTTCAGGGAACGAGGGTTACATACGTAACCGAGACGATATTTTTACTTAATTTATTTATTGAGAATTTGACTTTTTTTTCTTCTGTATGATAAATTATTTATTTTTTCAGTCTGAAATGCTGAACATGCTGCTAGTTTGGAGGTGGAATCTAAACTTTTGTGATGTAAAAAGCTTTGTTTCATGGCAGTGATGGTAAGATGTGTATTTGCTGGTAGCATTTAATCAAGAATTTTTTAAGTTAAAACTAAATTTACATTTACAAAACACCGCTTTGGTTTAAAGACCAGAATAAATGCTTGGAAAAAATCTGTAAATTCTGTGTGGTGCTTGTGTGTGCGTGTGTTTGTGAGTGTGTGTGCGTGCGTGCGTGTTGTCTATTACCAGGGATGGATTAAGACAAAACAATCAGCCGACAATGAAAAATACAAATAGACGAAATAAAATAATTGAATGAATACATATTTACAATAAGCACTTAACTCAAATAACTAGTGCGTAATATTTAGAGTATCTGTTGTTTAGTTTAAGTTTAAGCATGCACAACACGTTCTCCCGTTCTACCACCCATCAGCGGGCTTAGGTGAGTGTTACATCACCTAATGTCCTATGGGCGGCCAGTCGATGTCCTATGGGCGGCCAGTCCCTCGAGCCGAGATGAGGTCAGGGTTTTACAGCCTTTACTTTATTCTACCCAAGATAATCGGCGGGTTGCGACCTGCGTACGCTGGACCGTGCACTTTACAAAATGCCGTTTAAAAATGCTGACGCCCAAAAGCATATTTCCATGCATTCGTCCAGACTATTGGTTTGCATCTATTGACCTGAAGGACGTGTACTTTCACGTACCAATTCTCCCTAGGCACAGGCCGTTTCTCCACTTTGTGTTCGAGGGGCAAGCATAGCAGTAGAAAGTCCTCCCATTCGGGCTATCTCTCTCGCCCCGTGTATTCCCAGGGAACTACACTAACCTTTTCCACTGGTGGCACTTGCGCTACCAACTTTTTCAGTTACTGGCGCAAAATATGATTTGGTCGCACATATTTTTTTCAAGTTGTATTAAGGCGCTCTGGATAATAATGAACAATAATGAAACTGTATTGCATTCAGATATGCTTTTTATTTTACTTGCCATCTTTTAAACCTCATGCCTTCTTGTTTTCTTAAACGTTGCACTGTTTCTCACAGATCTGAAATTTACTTGTGGTGGTAGCCGGTGAAAAGGGCAATCATTACCCACTGACAAATAATGGTCTACTATACATGTGACGTAGAACTAATAATGTGTGACACAACACAATACTTTGATTTATTGAAAATGATTATTAATTTCACATTATATTTCGTTAATCTAACCACCCCAAACTTTCTTTGCCATTAACAAAGCTGACACTGTTTGTAAAAGCACCACGAAAACACTTACTGTTTTTGCACTGATATATGAAGCAATTAGACCCCTTTTATCAAACTCAATATAATACAATACCATGTATAGTATATTAATAGACAGTGCAGGTCTATAGATTATAAATGTGACTGACTGATGTTATAATGGTAATAATTTCTATTAGATAGGCACTTTTACTGCTTCTGCTCTATCTTTCTATTTCTCTCTTGCCGATTTAAAAAGCTTAATCCACTCAGCATTTCAGATTTAAAAGTCTACTTGCTGTCCCGGTGACAGACTTTACATTGCTTTGCTCGTTCAGTGCAATGGGCTTGACATTAGCACTGCTTTTTGCTACAATCTCTGTGCAAACTTAATATGGATATGGTTTTAGAAAAGATATGGTTTATTAATAATAAGATTATTAAAAAAATGTGAGAAAGAAAATGCAGCGCGTGGTCGTAACAAGAACCATCGCCATAGAAACCGGAGGCACGCTGAAACTGCACTCGAGTTTTAGCGCGGTAGCGCTCATGGCCGTTTTCCGATCGACTCGGGTTATAAACACAATATTAATCAGACTTGGGACCCAAAGTAATTAAACTAGGACCTAACCGGACCCGACAGAACATTTAAAATATAAACCCGAAACCATACGGGTCCCGCGTCCTCAGTGAAGAAAGACCTCTGCTCAAGTTCAGAAACATGGAAGACACTTTGCGTCGCACCCAATTCATTGAGAAACGGCTGAGCACGCTAACGCACACTGATAGGGAGAGACACGACGTGCTTTCACGCAAAATGAAGCCAACGTGTTGAAGGCTCAGAGCACGTTATAAAACATATTCTTAAAATCCACATTTCTGTTTTAATAAATGCTCATAGTAAATCATAGCATATTGTCTAAAACATTAGGTAGCACATTTGCGACCCATTAAAAATTAGGGTCGCAACGGCAGTTCAAAAGGTCGCATATGCGACCATTTTGGTCGCAGTGTAGTTCCCTGATTCACCAAAGTAGTGGAGGGGGCATTAAAACCCCTGAGAGAGAAGGGTGTGCGCATTCTCGCGTATCTAGACAATTGGCTCATAATAGCGCAATCATGTCAGACGCTTTGCGATCACAGAGATTTAACTCTAAACCACCTCGCTCATTTGGGTCTTCGGATCAACTGGGAAAAGAGCAAACTTTGCCCCGTGCAGAGGATCTCTTTTCTCGGTATGGAACTGGACTTGGTCGATTTGACAGCTTGTCTAACAGATGCGCCTGTAAAGTAGATTCTGACTTGCCTGAATACATTCAAGAGCAAGAGTGCGGTTCCGCTGAAATTATTTCAGAAGCTCCTGGGGCATATGGCAACATCTACGGCTGTGACACCACTTGGGCTGCTCCATATGCAACCGCTTCAGCATTGGCTTCACGACCAAGTCCCAAGGAGAGCGCGGTTCACTGTGTTATCATTACACCTGCGTGTCGTCGCACATTCGCCATTTGTCAGACCGTTCGTTTGTCCAGGCCGGTGTGCCTCTGAGACAGGTCTCCAGGCACGCAATAGTATTCACAGATGCTTCCAACACAGAGTGGGGGGCCACGTATGATGGGCTTGTGGCTTCGGGGGTCTGGACGACACCCCAGCTGCATTGGCACATAAACTGCTGAGAAATGTGGGCTGTATATCTTGCACTCGTCCACTTCAGCAACAAGTTACAGGGCAAAGACATATTAGTTCACACAGACAACAATGTGACTGTTGCATATATCAATCGCCAAGGCGGTTTATGCTCTTGTCACCTGACGCATCTCGCCCGTCATCTCCTCCTTTGGAGTCAGAAGAATCTGAGGTCTCTTCGTGCCATTTACATCCCGGGCTCGCTCAACACAGCGGCAGATGCGCTCTCACGAGCTGCACGTCCCGGTGAATGGCGACTCCATCCCCTGTCATTTCAGCTGATTTGGAAACGTTTAGGAAAGCAAAAGTATATCTGATTGCTTCCCCAGAAACAACCCACTGTCGCCTGTTTTATTCACTAGCCGATAATTCACTCAGAGTGGTTGCACTGGCGCATATGTGTTTCCCCCAGCGAGCCTCATCGCACAGACTCTGTGCAAAGTCAGGGAGGACGAGGAGAGCATTTTATTAGTTGCGCCTTATTGGACAACCAGGAGTTGGTTTCCAGAACTCACCCTCCTCACGACAGCCCCTCCCTGGAAGATTCCTCTGAGGAAGGACCTTTTTTCTCAAGAAATGGGGACATTATTGCACTGCTGGGATAAATCACTTAGAACCCACGCCAGCTATCACACATGGTTCCAGAGGTCGGGGAGCAGAGATTCTGAGTGATTTACCACAGTGGGTATCTAACACTATAGCTGCAGCTCGAGCGCCATCTACGAGACAGGCTTATGCACTTAAATGGAATCTGTTCGTAGTCTGGTGTTCTTCCCAACGTGAAAACCTGATCAGTGTTGTGCTTTCTTATCTCCAGCACCGTTTGGAGAATATGCTGTCACAATCTACTATCAAAGTCGATATCGCTACGATATCTGCCCACCACTTGCCCGTAAACGGCATAACTGTGGGTCAGCACGACCTGGTCATTTCTTAGAGGCGGCTGGTCATTTCTTAGAGGCACTCGCAGGTTAAATCCCTCGCACCCTCCCTCTATTCCTCCTTGGGATCTGTCCGTGGTGCTTTCAGCCTTACAGGTAGTTCCCTTCGAGCCTCTGCATACTGTGAGTATTACGTTTTTTACAATGAAAACTTTAAAGCTCCTCGCATTGGCTTCCGTTAAGAGGATAGGGGATCTCCATTTTCGGTCGAACGATTCGTGTCTACAGTTCGGACCTGCTGAATCCAGTGTAACATTGAGACCCAGGCCCGGCTATGTGCCTAAAGTTCCCACCGTTCCCTTCAGAGATCAGGTGGTGAGCTTGCAAGCGCTGCCTTTGGAGGAGGCAGACCCAGCCATGGCTTTGTTGTGCCCTGTTTGTGCACTGTGTGTGTATAGACAGAACACAAAGCTTTAGAACCTCAGACCAGCTCTTTGTCTGTATCGGTGGCCAGCAGAAAGGGAAAGCTGTCACCAAGCAGAGGATGTCCCATTGGATTGTGAATACTATAGCCCTTGTATACCAAAAGCAAGACATTCCTTTCCCATTTAATTTACATGCTCACTCTACATGTAGTGTGGAAGAATCTTGGGCACATTAAAAGAAATAATAGAACAATTTGCATGGGATAGATTCACGGTATTTCCTCCTATTACTTATTATGACACTATTTAAATGGTTATGAGAAACTGTCTACTGTTATTACTGTAGTCTGATATGAAATCATTACCTGGGGTGCAGGAGTGCAGCAGTAGCAGTGTGGTTATAAACCAAAAGATGCTCATTGTACTCACTGTTCAGTAAAGTGACGGGTGAAGCACAGTGAAGATGTCTTCTGCTTTAAATACAAAGGACTCATACCAGCAAGATAAAACTAGAAATTGTACCATGCACTGAATTCATATCAGTTTATCTAATATATCACCAAAGGAAGTGTTGCTCGTCAACTTTTGCTGACTTATCATAATGTAACCACATGTTGGTGATAACATCAAAATACATGCTTTGGAAAAACAACTTTTGGTTTTACATTTGTGTTTGTTGTTTGTAGCAGACAAAATGTAGGCATCATACTGTCATGTACAGATAAATTCAGCAGTGACAATTTTAAATAAAAAAAATGTCTTTGTTTGGCACATGTTGTCATGGTTACGAACCTGGCCCAAAGTTAACTTCTGGTCTGTTTTTCTTTATTGGTTTGGCAACCTTCTTAAAAATAATAATGTTTTGGTTTCCTACAGACGATGGGGACAGGTAGCATGGATCACGGCTGTGCGAAGAGAGGTTTGGCAACCAGGCAAGAAATCAAAGATCTGTAGATAACATTGTATAGATTCATTTTACACAGTAACGTTAGCTCAGTGTAGTAGTTGATACACTTAAGCTATGATTTGAACTAAGGTAATTTAATTAGAAATAATCTACTTTCAAAAGGTCTCTGTTGTTTCCCTTACATGGGAACTGAACTTTTTTTGAGGGGGAGGCATGTAAACATTTTTAAAAGCCACCGCTGAGAGTGGTTCGCTCCTGTATAACATTGTTTGACAATGTCAGGCAATGTCTTCAAACCTCATGGTTCGGGGATTTGTGTCTGCTGAGGCAGAGCAATGTCTACAATCATGGGGCTCGCAAATGGAGTTCTACCATAAAGACTCAGAAGGCAAGTGAACGTTTGAATGACATTTATTCCATGTTGAATTAAAAGACAGAAATTCAAATCAGACTCAATTAAATGGATGCTTGAGTCTCGTATAGATTCTTTTGGCGTATGCCCCGCCTTTCGTCCGGGTCTAGCTGTAGTCCGGCAGATCCTGCCTGATGTTGAAGGCAGGGGCGGAGCCTACCCCCGGACAAAAGAACAGGGAACAACCTGGTGGTGGTGGGGAGGATGGAGGCGAACTTCAGCTAAGACACCTACGGGCAGCAGGAGAGAGTGTTAGTTCAGCGTTTAAATAGTCGGCATTGAGCTGTGATTGGTAAGCCGATTCTATGAATGAATGACGTGGTATTAGAGTCTTCCTGGTAGAACTTACACTTACGCTTTCATTTCTCTGAGGGTTATGAGATGGCTTCGGCCCATTCTCACCCCAATAGTTCTATCTCTTCTGGAGGGGATATGGGGGCCCAGATTCCGTCTTCACCCGCCTCAACTGGGAGTCCTATTCACTGCTCTAGCTCTAAGGAGTTAGCAGACCTTTCTCTCCAGGATACAAAAGAAATGCTTGGTTAGTCAGACGCTCTATGACAGCCCTGATAGCCAATAAGGGTCTAAATGGAGATGTGGTAAATAATGTAGTAGACATTCCCAAGAGGACAAACATCAGGCATTTTTTAAAGTTTTTACCTCGCTGCTCTTTCCCTCATAAAATCTAAAAGAACCTACAGACAGCAGCAGAAACAAAATGTTGCTTCTTGTGCCCCCTACTCAGAGAGCTTGGGCGATGAGACAACAGCCTCAGAATCTGCCAAGACAGGTAAACTGAGAACAGTTATTGTTGCAAACCCTAAGGCTACTGCAGGGTTTCTAGGAGGGACCTTCTAGGAGAGACCTTCTAACTCAGGCAGGGGGCACACTATATCACCCCCGATCAGAGCTTTGAAAATGTGGGTATGGCTGAGACCATACTTAATTTTGGAGGTCCTTTCACCAGGAAACTTTATTAAAAAGTTGAAACTATTTACTTCATGGTGTAGTAAAA
Organism: Paramisgurnus dabryanus; assembly: GCF_030506205.2. NCBI lineage: Eukaryota > Metazoa > Chordata > Actinopteri > Cypriniformes > Cobitidae > Paramisgurnus > Paramisgurnus dabryanus. The sequence goes on along the minus strand of NC_133360.1, from coordinate 13,182,873 downwards.
AACATTTAGTGGTTTCAGTTCTGGAGTAATTACAAGAACATTTTTGTTCTGATCTATCTCAATCCACCATCAGAGTATATGCTGTAGTTATCTATGCTTTTCATGGTCCTCTTCCTGAGGGGTCTGTTGGGAAACATTGCTAAGTAATGCCACACTGAGGATAAGGCCTCCTACTCAAGTCAGAGTTTCAGCATGGCACTTGGCAGTGGTCATGGAAGGGTTTTTTATGGCTCCCTTCAAACCTATTGATTCTTGTTCAGACAAACATTTGTCTTTGAAATTAGCCTCCTTATTAACCATTACTTCTCTAAGGAGAATTGGCAATCTGCCAGCATTATTAGCTTCCCCTTCATGTCTGGAGTTTGCTCCAAGAAAATGTTAAGCTATTTTACACCCGAGACCAGGCTATATTCCCAAAGTTCCTAGCAATGTGGCTAGGACATTGGTTCTTCAGGCCTTTCAACCTCCTCCACCTTAGTCAGCGGATCAACAGAGGCTACATATTCTATGCCTGTTAGGGTATTAGAAGAATATGAAAGATCTTTTATTTGGAGAAGATCCAACCAACGTTTGGTCTGTTTCGGTTCTCTTAGTAGAAGATGTCCAGCATCTAAGAAGACAATCAGCAACTGGATTGTAGAGGCTATGTACGGTCTAGGCTCTCTAGCGTATAAGGTGCGCAATATGCCTTCAACTCTATGAATTAGGGTACACTCAACTAGATGTATGGCATTCTCTCAGGCCTCTATTCAAGATGTTTGTGATGCTGCAGGATGGTCTTCCTCCCATACATTTATGAGGTATTATAGTTTTGACCTCCCTTCTTTACCTAGAACTCAGGTTCTTACGTAACCATGGTTCCCTGAGATAGGAAACAAGACACTGTGTATCTCTGTCATAACTCCTTGTACCTGTTGCACTTGCTTCTTTCTAGCAGAAGCTGTTTAACCTAGTTTCCACTTTCTATTTATAGCTTTGGGGCACAATGTCACAGTGACATCATCCGCCAGTGTCTATTAGGGGTGTAACGGTTCTCGGTAAAGAATCGAACAGTCCTTTTATCCTCCCACGGTTCGGCACACACTTGCACCCCGGTGCACCCTGTTTGATTCAACCACCGATTTCTAATATAGTTTGGTGAAAAACAATGCATAAAACCGCTAATGTATAGTTCTCATAGTAACTCGTAGTATTCAAATCTGTTGCCACCCTCACAGTTCCTCCTCACGTGTTGTGTGTGTGTTGTGGACCATTTAGCGCGGCAAGGGAAAAAAGAAAAGCTGCTAATAGAGGCACTGCCAGCTTCATTTAAGTCTTCTGCCGCAGCGATGCTCAAGAAAACGTGGACAAAACTGTAAAATTCGCAGGTGCCATATACTCAAGGCAATACATCTAATATGACAAGTCGCTTATTGCACCGTCATCACCAGGGTGATGTTGAAAGCACGTGATCGCAGGGGAGATCGAAACAGCATACATTGTCTTCTGTGTTTAAATGTTAACAAACTGATCTTCTTGCGAACAAACTTGAAGATAACGCCATAGAATATAAAAAAGTAACCCAGTGTTCTAAGCTATTTTATGTTCATTTTGAATCGCATTGTATGTTGGTATATGTAGTATAATAATACAAGTGCTCTTAAGTGAAAATTTTGATTTAGGTTAAAAACTGCTTAGGTTTTTTTGTAAAGGAAAGGAACCACCCACTGGCCCAACAACGGAATACCAAAAGTGTGATTATAAAAAGGCCCGTTCTGGTTCTTCATTCTGATTGGCTGAAACGCGTTCTAAGCCGTGATAAAATACCCCACCCCACGGTTCAGACCGCATTACAGAAGTATCACTGCGCAGATGTATCCACTGTTGCTGCGTACTGATTTATGTAAATAAACACCACAGTCTTTAATCATATTTTTTATTGGTATACAATTGCACAATTAATGGCAATATCCAGATAAATGTCAATAAATATTGTTGAGTCATCTCGTCAATGAAGAGAAAACGTTCCCTGAGGAGTTTCTACCTCAAATTCATATCTCCGCTATTATCCACTGGGTGGCAATCTTACCCAACTTAAAGGACAAGTTTGGTATTTTACACTTAAGGTTTTCAGATTGTTTATGATGAAATAGAACGGTTTTGACTGAAATTTGGACATATGCTTCTGGCCCAATAATTTTCGGTTTCTGTGGTATCCCCCCTCACCTCCACAAAGGCTGCACAGGTGCACTGGAACAATCCTTCCCAAAATGCATTAAACTTTCGTTTACAAAGACGTGATACTCACCGAGTGGTCAGGGGTGTTCACTGATATGCTCACACAAAAAATCCCTGCAAAAGATGTGTCACAGAGTGACTTTTAGGGTGGAACCAAAAGTGAGAGGAGAGGTTCCGCCCTGACCGAAATTTTAAAACACAATGACTTCCTGGTTTCCCTTGACAACCAAAATGGGGCTTATTAGAGGCAGGTGACACCGTTTAGTGTGCCGATCGTGATTGGGTAATGCAGCAGGGGAGAGACACATAAATGGGACATCCAAAAACACAGGGAGAGCGTTCGACTTCAGGCGAGTTCACTTCCGCCATGGGCACCACAACTACACGATCCCGCTGAAGAGTCCGCGAGCCCCGCTGATCCGGCAGATGCTAGGGCGAGCGGAAAGAGTGCGGGGCCGTAAAAGGACGAAAGGAGGGAGATGTAGTTATTTAGGAAGTGTGGAAATCATCTCGTTCGCTGTTCATGTTCATGTTATGGAAGTGGAGAAGCGGCGTTGTGGACTAGGCGGCAAACCAGTGGCGTGAGGACAAGGCGAACAGGCTAAAGCATTGCGAAAGGACTCGCTGGATTAAATGAAGATTGGTGTTTTACCAGTAGCATCGGTGGAAAGGTAAAAGCTGTGTTGTTGCAACCCATACCTTACCCAACGTGCATGTTGTTCTGAAGGCTGCTTGGGAAGTCATCGGCAGCAGAGCTATTGTAGCATTGTGGTCACCGAAGAGCTGTAAGGTGAAGAGAACGATACGGGAGCAGTGAGACAGAATTCAACGAAGGCTGTGAGTACAAACGTTGTTTACTTGCAAAGTACGTTGGTACATAGAGGCTTACTGTTGTGTGGAGGATTTTCTTTCTGTAGTGGCCCCACCGTGAGGATTGTAGCCGGTGGGTGAGCCAGGGGAAGGCGTGACACGCAGAGGACCGCGAGGGGGTTCCGATCTTCATTCCAACCGCTGTGACAGCGCTCCAATGACTCCCCCGGGTCAGAGCTGGACCAAGTGTGGAAGTATTGGCCTTATAACTCACCAAAGAGTGTGTGTTGCTGTGGGTGAGTGTGCTATTTTGACGTGTGTACACCTGGAGTGTTGCAGTGTTGTGCTGTGTCTCCTGTCGCCCATACTTACCCCCAGATCCGGCGAAGCGCCGTGTGTGTGGATTCGTGGAGTCCAGTAACAGTAACACAGACGTGGATTTATCCAGCTACCACCCCCCGCCTGCGTGTGTTCAGCTGCGAAGAGAAACTGTGAGTACAGTGAACGAAATATTGCAAAAATAGCTATATAGAGAAAATAAATTCCTTGCTACCTACCTAACCATGGTGTGCTATCTTGTCTTGGAGGGATGCTTTGCCATCTTCCTCTGAAATAGGGACTCCCCATACCCCGGGACGGGGCAGAGAGTAGGCCTAGTGACCAGCCGCACGGACGAAGCCTGTGGTTTCCCCTCCCCGGTGCTCCATCGATGAATGATGCCTGCCCGGCTCGGCTAACTAGGACAGTAAGACAGGAACAGTAGTCAGCCACCCAGCCTCATACCCCGTTCAGGTGATGTACAGGTGATGTACAGTCTCCTTTTACCCTAACATTGTTCAGGGGAGAAGCCTCAAGTGTGGTCGAGGAAACCGACCTAAGAGTCATACTTACCCAAACCACCTGTGAGTCCACAGTAACATGCCCAGCGAACCAAGAGCCTTGTAAACCCAACTTAAGAGTTATACTCATCTGGGGCCATATTCACAAAGCATTTTATCTTATCACTAAGAGTACTCCTAAATCGCACTAAAAGATTTTAGCTAGGAGTTTTCTCTTAAAAGTTATTCACAACGCCTTTCAGACCTACTTTTAGTAAGGAAAAATGATAACTCTTAAACTAAGAGTGAGTCTTCGTTGCTACGGATGACGTCAATTCTCATGCACGAGCTGCCTCGCAATGACCACGGTGATTGGTTGTTAGATGACAGGGCTGTCATGCGTAACATAACACAGACGCACCAAATCATGGAATTACAATATCGAAATATGTCTGTGTCCTATACAAAATAATAATAATAGTAATGCCATCGAAATGCATATATAAAGGAAAAGTCGTGAATTAAATTAAATTAAATCAAGCCTAATACAAATGAAAACCGCCAATTGCCTAATAATAAAACGACTTTGCATTACTTGCTTGATTAATGTACATCCTATTAGCCTAAATAGACTACTTAAAGCAAGGAAATGTTGCCCATATTAAAGAAGCCTGCCTAATGTAATAAATAAATGATGGTGGAACTCGCCAAAAGAAAGCCCAAATGGATGCAGGATCAGTTACTGCTGCTGGCCCAGTTGGTGCTGGAAAAAAGAAACGTAATAAAAGGGAAATTCGGCACTGAGATATCAAGCAAAACTAAGCGTGAGACATGCGAGAAAGTGATGCGCGGGTCAATGTACAAAACAACTGGCACCCGACCAACGTTTTCAACTAACCCGCCCGCAACTCGGACCGCAAAAAATAAAAAATAAATAGTGTACCCGACCCGCTCCCTGGCCAGCATTTTTTTAAAGTAGTAATTGTTTAATAGTTAATTGCCATCTTTATTTCAAACGACCCGACCGAACGCGACCCGAATATCATAAAAAATATTTTTGGATGACTCGTGACCGCGGGTGACCACATGCATCCGCTCATTTCCGATCAACCCGCGCATCACATCACTGGGGAGAGGATTTGTTGCAGATCAATGCAACATTCCCGCTTATGTTGCGGACCCCGGACGAATGCGAGAGGCGGTGGTATGCATTACAATCGCAGTAGAGGGTTGAGATTGCAGCCTTTAACTCTTTCACCGCCAGCGTTTTTAAAAAAAGTTGCCAGCCAGCGCCAGCGTTTTTCATGATTTTCACCAAAGTTTAATGCCTTCCAGAAAATGTTCTTCTTTAAATAAATAAACATACAATATACCAAATGAAAGAACAGACCCTCTGCTTTCAAACAAAAAAAACCGTTTCATCCTACCTTTAGTGGTTCTTTTGCAATCAGCTTTTGAATATGGGTAGGTTTTTGCAAAAACACCATATTTTGAGCAAAAAGCAAAAATAATTCCATATTTGTGACGGACTTTTCATAGAGATCCCATTCAGAGTGATCTTTAAAACAGACACGGACATGCAGCAGCTTGCCATAGGGCAATACTTCCGGTTTTAAAAAGTTGCGGAAGGTAATAATAGCGGTATTGCGGAAAGACGGAAATTCTCGTCATTGGCGGGGAAGCGTTTTCTCTTAATTGACGAGATTTCTCGTCAATGGCGGGGAAAGAGTTAAACAGACTAGCATGGCAACAGGTATGCCTATAATATTAAATATTTAATATCATTATTGTTTCATGTAATTCTAAAAAACTTCCTGCTTGTCATGAATGTAATGAATTATGAAACAAATGTCATAAACAATATGCTTACATTAAAGTGTGCTTTTAAGTATGTGCAATGCTTTTGAGTTGGTGAAACTGTCCATGTTAAGGAGGATCAGCACCTAAGACATTTTAAGATCATTTGTGAATAGGTCTTAGTGAGTTAGGAGTCCTCTCGACTTCTTTTAAGCTGTCCCAGACTTAGGTGCTACTTTTAGGGCTAAAATGCTTTGTGAATTACTCTTAGTGAAAAAAATTAGGAGTCCTAAATTTAGGAGTTGCTTCTAAATTCGCCAGTTAGGAGCTACTTTTAGCCTTAAAATTCTTTGTGAATACGGCCCCTGATCTGCTCTGCGGTCAACACTGGATTGGCAGGAAGGGAGTACCCTAGCCACAGGAGGTCGCTAGGGCGAGGCCAGGACGCCTCACACAGGGACTGAGCCACAGGTAGCTGCTGGACTTCCGGCCATTAATTGTGTGTTTCTTGTCTGCCTCCAGGATCCGAGAAGGGCGCCACGTGTTCACTGAAACAAAAACAGAAAGCCAAGATCAGAACCATTAGAAGAGGAAATACTTACCTGAGGATGAAGGAGCTCCATCCTCTTCCCTTGGCCCCCCTCTTTCCCTGCAAAGAATAACACACCGGCCATTATTTTAAAGTCCCCTTCCCCCTCCCATCTTGGTTTTAACTAATTTAAATAAAGTTTGTTTCAATTTTACTCATTCGTTTTCGTTGCTTGGTCATTGGGGTGCTTTTGGGGACCTCCCCGAGGTGGAACGTCCGGAGGGGAATTAGTGGCCCGCTCCGGCTGGTAACAGATGCATTCCAACAGGTTTTATCATATTTTTTGTCCAACTCCATTGTATTAGATGTGCTGTGAGGTACGGTATTACTCCACCGCCGGAAACAGAAATGGAGTTGTTTGTATTCTGGCAATTGGCAAAGGTGGATTATCGCCACCAACTGGGCTGGAGTGTCTGTTATTCAAGCTCTCAACGGAAGAATGTATGGGTGTGACGCGTTTGGAAGAATAGATCCACAAGTTTACAACGAATGATAAAAAACCTGTTGGAAAGCATATTTTGCAGCGTTTTTTATGTGGGCATATCAATATTTGCAAGAGGATGCAAAAAGTGTGAAACCTCCCTGTTTCAGCAGTGCTTTTTCAAACCTACTACTTGAAAACCTTTAGAAAAGGGGCATTGTTAACTGGAGGTAAGGTGGGAGGGTAGAGCACACACACACATGCCACAACTCTTTACAACAATAACGAGTGATGACGCGAGTGATACTTTGCATGCATAAATACTGTGATAGCTAGTGCAAATAAAGGCGCAGTGATTGGATTAGACAGGTCATTTCTTATGAATAATGTTCAAAATTCAGTGCCATGCATTCTTAATGTGCAAGTTGAAATTGTTTAACTTAATTTTTTTAAGTTAAAGTAACATAAAAATATATGTTGATTTGACAAAAATACTTTTTTTATAGTGTGGCAGCCAATGATTACGTCACATATTATGATGTGGCTTCAACTGAACATTTCAAACCGAAAAAACAAAATGATCCCAAAAAGTGCCACTTTTTCCACTTTGTAACATAATTTGTGACAGCTGTCACTGTTTTGAACGATGTGCAACAGGTATATATCTGTTAATTATTCAAAAAAGGTGTTGTGGATCTTCATGAGCATTTAAATTTATTGATATGCAGGAGGATTAGCAGTGTTGGCAACCTTTTCTATTGGCTGTGCTTTACTTAATGCATTCATTTACGAGATCATTAAAGTTTCGTGTCCGTTACGATCCTGTCCTCGGGTGCGTTTCCCGAACAACGACGTAACTCGCTGCTGAACCACCATAGTACAATGCATAGATGGAGAAATTAACTAGCTTTCCCGAAAGCATAGTAACTTTGTCGCAGATTCTTCGTTTAAACCATTTTGGTTTAACAACATAGTTGATAATGTCATGTGTGAGGTGAAGTACTGATTAATCTGAGCAAATTAATTTAATGTCAGATTATTGCTGTTAATAGCGTAAATTGCATCGAAAGACTGATTTTGTTATCGTGATTTAGTTATCTGTTGTTTTATTTCAAGATATTTCATTCACGCGCAAGTTCCCTCTTACGTCACTTCTCCCAGGGATTCCCCAGGGTCTTAAAGCTCGTAGGACTACACACATGCGCAGTTTAGAATGATGGATATAGAACACACTACATGTTTTTTGCTTATTTTGTTCAAAAGCATGATCAACATAAGTCTACATATTATAATAACATGGAACTATGCTTCTAACCACAGGTGAAGAGAGCTGTCATTCAAACCACAGAAGTTGAATGTTCGTTTGACTATGGTTTCGGGGAAACACCAAATTGTTGAACTTTGTCTGTAACAACGAAACTTACAACAGTAGTTGGCTAATGATGCTTTTGGGAAACACACCCCTGGTCTTTTGTTCTCTGTGGACTTTTGGTTTGTATTTTGTGTACTGATTTTTCTGTCTGTTGTCCACGTTTGTAGTTCTTTTGTTGATTGTCCCTCAGGTGCGTTTTGTTTGCTTGTTATCCCCTGTGTATAGCCATTTTGATATTGTACATTTAGAATATATTTGTATTTATAACTATTTGGAAATCTGGAATCTGGGGGTGCCAAAAAATCTAAATATAAAATTGTCTTTAAAGTTGGCCAAAAAGAGGTCCACTGCATCCACTCAGAAAAATAAAGTAAAATAAAGGAAATGTACAAAATATCAGACAAAATATTTTTTACATAAAAGATAACTCAATATGTTTGACCCATAGAATGTATTTTGCTGTTTGCTATAGATTTACCTGTGCTACTTATGACTGGTTTTGTGGTCCAGGGTAACATTAGGGTCTTTGACTAAAAACAAGATATCAGTTTTGCTGTATGGAATGCAAAAACTTTGTACAGAACGTATAGGACCTTATAATACTAACGCGGCAGTATGTTTAGAAACTGCTTGAGTTTTGTGTGAAAGTAAAGGAAATCCCCTTACAATTGGCGTCAGCCTGAACTTTTGATATTTTTATCATAAAGCTTTTTAGTGCCACCGGTCTTCGTTGGTTTGTTCAACAGGCAAACCTAAGGCATTGTAGCATGAAGATAAAGCTAGAAATGTCAGCATACACTGAATTCAGATCAGTTTATTTCATAACAGCATCTAAGAGGAAGTGTTGATTATCAGCTATTACTGATCTAGTTGAACTGATCAGTGAACTTTTAGTCTTGTGAAACTGAACCTCTTATGGTTGTGATGGTGTGTTTTTGCTGATAGCATTACATCAATCAAATTATTTTAGGTCAAAGCTAATTTTACTTTTATGGCTAATATAGTTTCTCACTATTGAATTGACCAGGTTTGACTGAAAAAATCCCGCCATATCAGTTTATTTAGATGTGTAGATGCAAAAAGTGTCTCTTCTGTGTGGGAAAACTTGCATCTTTTAAACATTGAGGTAAACTCAGGTTGTTTAAATTCATTTTCATGCTGCATGAGGATTGCCAGTGTTGGCTACTTTTTCTTTAATCTGTGCATGCTTTACAAAATGCATTCATTTATGAGAGTGGTTAATGTGGTTGCAAAAAACCCAGATGCAAATCATTTTATAAAATCTTATTTTAGAGAAAACAAACTTTCAAAAGAATTCAAGAATACTTCACTAAAGATTCAACAGGACCTCTAGATTGAAGTTGTGTTGTTGAAAGAGCTTCAAAAACTCTTGGATAAATTCCAAAGCTAATGTAATTGTTTTATAACATTTAGTGTCAATACTTTACTGCAATACAATTGTTTGTCATTGGTTGCATATTGATAGTTTAAGCGGTTTATTTTCCGTTTATTTTAATCAGTGGTATAAACTTTTACCACAAGATGACAGTTTTGGCCTGCTGTGAACATTTGCAATACAACTACTGTAGATCATGTAGATTGTAACTGCGGAAATCATTTTAACAGACTTATGCAATGCTAAGGGTTTGTCTTTATTTTAATCTAGTACATTAAATTGCAGATGAAGAGCTTTCATAATCAGAAATGCCTTGAAAACAAACATGTTGAGTTTATCCAGCTTTGCCGTCCATGGTCCGTGCTGCACTAAAAAGTTGGATTCATGGTTTCATGAATCCATGGAAGGTAGTGAGAGATTTTAGTATACATTGTAAGGTAGCTTGTAGACTCATTCATTATGTAGTAAGACACAATGCCCACTGCATCATTTCCACAAATAAGTGGACTGCCAGAGTCTCCCTGTAAGGAAAATTGTGGTTTAGTTAGCCATAAATTAAAATTCAATAACAATATAATCATTAAATGTTTCTATTTAAAAGAATAAGTTAGTTGAAAGAAATACCAGTGCTGGCCCGGCGTCTTCCTTCGTGCATAAAGTGTGGGGTCTGGCACAATTTTCCGAGTCTAGTAGAGTCAAGTTCACTTCTCTCAGGACTCTTGATGGAGTCTCCTCATTGTATTTTGGCCACCCCCAACCCATGGCCATGCAGTTAGTTGAGATTTCCTCTTTATTAGTTTCTGGCAGGGCAATGATATTCACAGTCTTGTTGAGAGTTGCTGGGGTTTTAAGCTAAATGGGAAGACATGTAAAGATGCTTGAGTAGATGCTCCATACTTAAAAAAAAAAAAAGGTTAAAAATTGCACATACTAATGCATATGAAAATTGATGAGTTTGGTTTGTTTTTAATATTTATAAAGCACACATAAATAAAACCAACACTATGTCACGAGAAATTATACATATTTTATGAGTTGTTTAATTCGTATCAATTCATATGACCACATTTGTAAGTTTTGGTACGATTTGCCTTGACCCCTGTGACGTTTGGGTTAGGTGCGGGGTTAGGGGTTTCGGTTTTTTTTTTTTTCATGAGAATCATATTTTGATTTTGCACAATTAACTTCATATGAAGTGATATGAATTAGCCAACTCGTAAATATGTACGATTTCTTGTGAGATCAGGCTGATACAACTACTGTTGCCCAATGTGCTTTACATAAAATAACAGTAAAAACAATTAACACGGAAAGATAATTCAAAAAGCACAATTCATTAACATCCATTATTACACAATAGAGTTGAAAGCCTTTCATAATATATACGTTTAAACCATGTTTAAAACTAAATGTTGTTAAAGCTGCTCTAATATGCAAAGGTAAGAGATTTCATAGTCTCAATGCAAGCTCGAACTGATTTTGCCAAGTGAGAGACATATTGTGTTGACCCCATGACAACATTTTTCTAAATAAAACCTAAATCCACCCCCAAACCCAACCATAACCAAACCCTAAAATCAGAGGGACATGATAAGTGAAAAACAATGGTCTAGAATAAGGTACTCCTGGTTGTAAGCTTAAATTTAAAACAAACTGTAAACTTATTTCTGAGATCTGATTGGTTGATTGAAATGTTGTCCCAGGGAAAACATAATGTTGCCCTGAGAACATCAACCACATGGCAAAATCAGGAGAGCCCTCAGGGAAACTACTGAAAAGCCCGGTCACCCCAAAGTTTTAATTTGGACCTAAGAACAATTAGAAGCAGCCAATCAGAGAATTAGAGATCTGCTAGGTGTGTGCCAGAAGGTGTCAGCCTATTTAATGATTTAAAAACCATGTTGAACCATATGTGGTGCTAAAGTGGTGCTATATCACCCTGTATATGGTCCTTCACAGGTGCTATATAGCAAAAAAAAATGGTTCCTCTATAATTACGAGCTTTTAGTAAAATTATTTAGTATTATTTAGTGCTATTTAGTAAATTTTTTTTAGAATGTACTCAAACCTTGAAAAAATGAAGACAATCTCTAAAATTCTCAGGTAGAAATATCTTAATTTAACAACAGCATTAATTTGCTTATCAAATTTAAAAACATTGTCAAATAAAACACCCAGATCTTTGACCATCATCTTGTTATATGAGGTCAAAGAGCCAAGATTAACACTATCATTCAGCCCAAAAATTATAATCTAATCTAATAATTAAATAAAAATTCCCCAACTTTTACAGCAAACTCCTATTTGACAGATAAGACTTAAACCACTGTAGAGTCACTTCTTGAATGACTACATATTGCTCAAAATGAGAAATCAAGATAGTGTGGTCAACAGTATCAAATTCAGCACTAAGATATAATAAAACTAGAATTGCAGAAGCACCAAAGTAAAATCGTAAAATATGTAAAAATTATTGTGAGATCACCCTGGAACATCAAATGTGAAAAAATATATGTATATACACAGTAGTAGGGGGTGTGCAGCGGAGTCAGTATTTGTATCTGTATCTGTATTTGTAACAATCTCTAATTATTTGTATTTGTATTGATTTTTATTATACTTATCACTTACATACCTAAATATCTATTAAAATGCTATTAAAAACAATAATACAAAATGTTAATCGAAAAGACAAAAAAAAAGATTCTCGTTACTAATAGCCTATGCATGGAAAACAAACTTCTCATTTTCAAAGCCCCATACAGCTTGTGCCTGTGCTATGCATCACTGTATTGTAGCGTTAAAATAACAAACTTGAGAGCACAGTTACATATGTTACTTATTCTGTCTAAATGAATGGGGGTTTTCATAGAAAATAAGTAGCCTACATTAATCTCGTCTATGGATCCCAATACTCGAATGAAACATCTAAAATTATCTTTATTGTACGTTTTCTGAGAGGTCCACCATCCTGATTAACCTAATATTACAAAGATGCGTGTGCATCCACATTTTGGTTTCAGTTTAAAACAAACATGCAGGAATTTTAAAATAAAATGAAGGACTTGCTTGATGTTTAAAGAGTTATTAAAAGAGACTAAGTTCAGGACCTGATTTATGTTAAAAAGTTATTAAAATCGAAAAGACTCGCGATGACTGACAGATCCGAAACGCACAGACACTCAAGTGCGTGCACGGATATACGAATACTGTATACACAGAATAGTTCGAAAACATCTGTTTTGACAAGAATTCACAAAAGCATAATAAGCATTACAACAAACTTGCTCATTATTATCTATGCCCATACAGCGTTTGTGCTAACATAACAAATTGTTTTAATCTTCATCTAAATAAATAAATAATCAGATATTCGATAAAAATTTCAAATAACAGTATGCTATTATTTTAAAAACAGTTTTGACAATAAGTTCAAAACAAGCAACATGATTTTAAACCATAAGGTAATTAAAAACATTTAATTTAAATGGTTTCATGGTTATACTGCAAAAAAGGACTTTCTTACTTAGTATTTTTGTCTTCTTTCAGTAGAAATATCTAAAAATTCTTAAATCAAGATATTTTCTTGATGAGCAAAATGACGTAAGAAAATAAGTCTAGTTTTTAGACAAAATTGTAATAATTGTAATATACAATTTAAGTGAATTTGTGCTTAAAACAAGCAAAATTATCTGCCAATGGGGTGAGAAAATTTTGCTTAAACTAAGTGTTTAAGAATAAAATAAATCTTATTTTTAGATTTTTTTCTCACCTTGTTGACCGATATTTTAGCTTGTTTTAAGCACAAATTCACTTAAATTGTATATTTTTTTGTCTAAGAACAAGACTTATTTTCTTAGGTCATTTTGCTCATCAAGAAAAACATTTTAATTTAAGAATTTTTAGATTTTTTTACTGAAAACAAGACAAAAATACTAAGTAAGAAAGTCATTTTTTGCAGTTTACTTTATTTTTATGTTAATTGCAATTCATGTAGTAATCTTCAGTTAAAATTTTGTTTTAAAATGTTACATTTTAATATTTTATTTATTTATCTATTTATTTCATATTCACCTAGATTGACAATAAAGCTTGCTTTAACTTGATGTAATTAAAAGATGATCTGTGACCGGAGTCACACGGAGACACAGAGTTATTAACAAATATTTTATTATCAGAGTGCAGCATGTTATCAAGCTTTTCTAGTCTTGTGTAATTGAATGAAACGAAAAAAAAAACTAAAAGAGTAAATTTTTACAGTTGATTTAAAAGAAGTTTGATATTAACATCGTTTTAAAGATTTTTAAACAACCCAGTCTCACCCCATGTCGTCAATATTTGACGACACTTGACCATTCGTCATATGTTGACGCGAAGGGTATACCTTTCGCGTCATTTTTTGACGAACTGGGGACTTCAATACTATTACGTCCGTTGCATTCTCTTTCCTATTTTCTTACCATTTCCGCGTCGGTTTAGGGTTAGATTTACATAATGACATCCCTACCCAAACCTAACTCTAACCCCAACGCCAGGTGACAACTGTTTCATTTCGCGTACCTAACTCTAACCCCAACGCCAGGTGACAACTGTTTAATTTCGCGTAGACTGTTTAATTTTGCGTAATCTAACCCTAAACCGACGCGAAAATGGTAAGAAAATAGGAAAGAGAATGCAACGGACGTAATAGTATTGAAGTCCCCAGTTCGTCAAAAAATGACGCGAAAGGTATACCCTTCGCGTCAACATATGACGAATGGTCAAGTGTCGTCAAATATTGACGACATGGGGTGAGACTGTGTAGCTTTAAATTAATTCCAAAAAAGCTCTAAATTTCTTATTTCTAAATAACAGACACGCAGAAAATGTCATTGATTTCATTTTTAAAGATTACGCTCATTCTTCTTAACAGACAGAATATTGGTGCTTAAAGGGGTTTATAATTAAGCGCTGTTCCAGACGTGATTGTGTCTGGCCGAATTTTTTTTCTGTTATTCGGATGAATTTGGTTATTCGTTTTGAAGCCATTTTCCGTGCCCTTCCGAATAAAGTATTCGGTTGTTTTTTATTCAATTGTTTATTATTTTTTTTGCTTATCTACTTATTTTTGTCGGGTGGTGTGGGAAATGGTATTCTGTAACTATTCTGTATATTCTGAATTGTTCCTTGGTGGTTTTATAACAAAAATTAATAAATACAGAGTTTAAAAAAATGTTTAAAATTCTCCCAGATACAGTGTCAAACTTATTAAAAATCTTCTTAATAAAGTGTTTTTTTAAATCACACGTTTGTAAGGAAGCCTTATGACAAACTGAACATGTGCGGCTAAAATAAATTTTGTAGACAAATACAAACCTTTAATAGCATGATGTCATCACCTGGCTTGTTTGCAAAACTTGGATGTGGAATGGCATCGACCTCAATACCCTCAGGTAAATGATTTGTGTCATCAACACCCAAATACACCATGAGATGTCTAAAGCAAACAAAATAAATTAAATGTTAAAAGACTGCCACTATTTCAACCCTACAGAAAAGATTTACATAATTAGTTTGACAATACTGTTGTTTCATCCTGCATATGTACAAATATACATTCATCAGCCACTTTATTAGTGTATGAGTGTATGATACTGTAGCTTAATCATAGTTATTAAATGGTTATTACATGTGTAAATGCATTGATGATGAGGATTCTGTTATCAATACCTCAATTCAGTTACAGTGTATACATAATAGAAAAATCATAGTTTTGAATGTTGCAACTAAGTTTTTATAATTTATTATAGTGAAGTATTAACATTATAATGATGTCACCTTTCGATGCGACTGATATTATATTATTTTACTCACTTTTTATTACAGTGGGCAGCCGTCATCACGAAATCTTCTCTTAACAAAAATCCACCACATGCTGCTTGTGTTTGTGAGTCACGAATGTAGACCATGTATGGACGGCTGTGTGGAATGGACACCTTACCGCCAACGATCCCATGATCCATGCCGACACCTAGAGAGAGATTTGCAAAACCTCTGGTGATGTTTTTATTTGTGTTAATACAAACAACATGTGATAATAAGACAGTTTGCATTGAAAAAACAGATTCACTGTATTTTCTTCTATTATATAAACTTATTATCTACTGTTATTAGCGTAGTTTTATATGTAGTCATTACATGGGGTGCAGGAGTGCAGCAGTAGCAATGTAGTTATGAACCAAAAGATGCTCATTGTAGTCACTGTTCAGTCAAGAGATGTGTGAAGCACAGTGAAGTAATTTCTGCTTTAAATACTGCGTCATTGATTCATACCAAAAATATTAAACCAGATATTTCACCATGCACTGAACTCATATCAGATGATCTAATATATTAGTATTTAGAAGGAAGTGTTGATCATCAAGTTTTGCAGAATCATCATCATGTAACCACAGTTTGGTGACATGAACAAAATACATCAGAGAAAAGAAGTATTTGACACATCAGCATTTTTATCAGTAAGGGGATTTTTGACACACAAAAGTGGGCTATTGACACAAAATTTCCACCAGATGTAGCCATCAAGCCAAATATTGAAAGCATACAACGAAATGAGAACATTTAAGTATACAAGTTGAGTCATAATTATTAAAGTGAAATGACACAGGGAATAAGTACTGAACACATTAGGGCTGTCAAAATGGCTGAACAAGTACATTCGAAATTCGTCCTTGAAAAATAATAAAATTCGAATTTTATTCGAATTGTAAAGACCTACTTTATCTTGGAGAAAATACTCCTAAACGCCCACAAGAGGGCGCAGCACAAAGCCCCAATAAAAACAAATCATGCACGGCATATTTTTTGTTAAAACGAATGTTATAAACACTACTAATGAAATCAAAATTAACCAGTATAGTTGTGCACCTGTAAATGTACAAAAAGAATGCCATACATATATTAATATAGGGCATTTTATATAAGTAGATAAATTAACGTGTTTCTAATAAAGTATGAAAACGAATTAATCTTTATTTAAGCCAAAATAAGTGGGAAAGATCATAAGTCATTTAAATTTTGTCAAGCTTAAACGCTATTCACAACAACTTATATTATATTTTCTGTGTTCCTTGGTTGAAAATATGTAGAAATATATGCGAGTAATAAAGTACAGAACAGAAATGTTTAACTTACGCGCAGAGCGAAGCCGTTAATAAAGCAGACTCTGTTAGGACTCTGCCATAATCTTGTTGGTAATTATATCTAGTTTTGTATGGCAGGGTCCTAACAGTACAATGTTTTGTGTGGGAGAGCGTGGTTTTGGTATTGTCATATTAGACCACGTTTTTCCCGTGTCTTGTGACTTTTTCCCCGGTCCCTTACTTGTGATTCTTTTCAGGTGTGTGTCATTAAGTTTTCCCTATTTAAAGTCCTTGTGTTTGGTGTCTTGTACGGGTTCGTTTTGTACTGTTACCTGTGAATACTAATCGTGTGTGTATATTAAGCCAAGTTTAGTGTCATTTGTTTAACTGTTAAGTGTAGTCTAGTCTTGTGTTTATTTAATGTTGATTCCTGTCTTTAGTTATAGCTCCGTGTATATCCTGTCTTGTTTTGCCCCCTCGTGGGTTTTGTTTTCCTGTTTTTACCCTATTTTGTCATTAAAGTTCCGTGTTGTATATCTACGTCTGCATTTGGGTTCTCTCTGTGTCAAAATCCTAACAGAACGAACCCGTCAACACCGAACCCAGCAGACATGCACAGCCGTCAAGCGAGGAGAGGTCGTGGTTTCGTCCTGGAGTGCGAACCGGGTCCAATCTGGTACGATCCACTCGTGTATGGACCCGGTGTTAATTCCAGGAGGAACCCAACCAGAGCCACTGAGCCTGTTCCGCTCCCTTCTGTCCCGGAGGGTCGAGTCATGGGAGTTCTGACCCTGGGCGGTCCGAGGCTCACCTCTCCCAACCCAGAGAATTCCTCTCCACCAGTCTCTCTTCGGGGAAAGCGAGAGAGGAGGATTTCATGGGAGTCTGCATCCGGTGAGTCCTCATCTGAGTCCGTTTTGCCTGCCACAGTGCCTCTTCTTCCTTCTGCACTCTCTGCCCCCCGACCCAGGAGAAAGAAGAGGAAGAAGGGAGCTTCCTGTTCTCAGTCTTCTCCTGGGCCCACACTGACTCCTCAGCTAGTTGCAGAAACCCCTGTCTCTGCGCCGCAGCCAGAGCCTGCGCAACCGCCGCAGCCGCAGCCAGAGCCTGCGCAACCGCCGCAGCCAGAGCCTGCGCAACCGCCGCAGCCAGAGCCTGCGCAACCGCCGCAGCCAGAGCCTGCCCAACCGCCGCAGCCAGAGCCTGCGCAACCGCCGCAGCCGCAGCCAGAGCCTGCGCAACCGCCGCAGCCGCAGCCTTGTCCCCCTCAACCATTTAATCCTGCCTCATCCCCTTTTGTGTCCCCTTGTACTCCAGCCTCAGTCATTCCTCAGTTTGCCCCTGTTGGACCAGCCTCTCACAAGGCTCCCCCAAGACCAACTCGGACTCAGAAATCAAGGACTACAACACCACCCAATCCCACCCAGTCTGAACTACCACCCATGAACTTTGTTGTTCCCCCACCCCCCCCTCCCTTGTTTATTATTTTTGTTGTCCCACCCTAACCCTCTAGTTGTTCTGTCTTGTCTTCCTCTGTTGGTCTTTGTGATGTTTTCGTGGATGTTGTCCAGTGTCCAATCTGTCTTGTCCTGTGTCTCTCCTTGAGGGCCGCCAGGGGGCGTCCCTTGAGGGGAGGGTCCTGTTAGGACTCTGCCATAATCTTGTTGGTAATTATATCTAGTTTTGTATGGCAGGGTCCTAACAGTACAATGTTTTGTGTGGGAGAGCGTGGTTTTGGTATTGCCATATTAGACCACGTTTTTCCCGTGTCTTGTGACTTTTTCCCCGGTCCCTTACTTGTGATTCTTTTCAGGTGTGTGTCATTAAGTTTTCCCTATTTAAAGTCCTTGTGTTTGGTGTCTTGTACGGGTTCGTTTTGTACTGTTACCTGTGAATACTAATCGTGTGTGTATATTAAGCCAAGTTTAGTGTCATTTGTTTAACTGTTAAGTGTAGTCTAGTCTTGTGTTTATTTAATGTTGATTCCTGTCTTTAGTTATAGCTCCGTGTATATCCTGTCTTGTTTTGCCCCCTCGTGGGTTTTGTTTTCCTGTTTTTACCCTATTTTGTCATTAAAGTTCCGTGTTGTATATCTACGTCTGCATTTGGGTTCTCTCTGTGTCAAAATCCTAACAGACTCTCGTAATTAACATAAAGGACGTGCTGAAACAGTCGAGTTGGCAGATGATCATCATGTTTATATTTCACGCAGATAATGATGATGAAAAACTTGCATATCAAATGTCCAGGTGAAAGTCAAGTTTCCAGTCAGTTAAAATAAAGCCACCGCGGCGTTACATTGCAACTCTCTCATATGCGGTGTGGACTATGTAGATGCACATATGGTTTTAATTTTGCTAAACAAGCAGCTGTATTATGGCACTTTCGTGTTGATCAGTTATTTTAAACTTTAAAACTGCATTTAGAAGCAGACGACAATAATTCATCTCAGTTAGTTTCACTTTGCGGTTGAATTCCAGTTGATGTTCCAAAAACCAAAGAAGCATCACACAGCCCTTTTAATATGTATTCTGTCCGACTCGTAATCCCCACTGTCTTTTCTTGCTATTTTTCAAATGAATAACGCTGGCTTGCTCCGCAAAGTTGGCTGAGCCGCTAACGCTCTGTATAACAATCCGCGTCAGTTACGTCATCATCACGTTGCGTGAGCTTCCTGACACAGATAAAATTCGAATGTAAAGTTTTACGTTCGAATATGCATATTTTTTGTACATTCGACGAATATTCGAAAATCGAATTAAAATTTGACAGCCCTAGAACACATGAAGAAAACAAGGTGCAAAATGGCATAGAAAGCCAGGAGATCACCTGAAATCTGTCAGTATTGAGAGAGAAACCCTGCCCCCATCAGTACTAATTGAAATCAGCTGCCTTAGTCCTAATTGATGGCCTATAAAGGCTACTCATTACCCAGGAGGCACACAGGAAATACTTCATGATGGGTAAAAGCAAAGAACTCTCTCAAGATCTTCGTAATCTTATCATTGAAAAGCATTTTGATGGGAATGGTTATGGGCACATTTACAGAATGCTGAATGTTCCTTTGAGCATTGTGGGGGTTGTTATCAGGAAATGGAAAGAGCATCACTTCACCATAAACCGACCAAAATCAGGTGCACCATGTAAGATCCCTGTCCTTGGAGTCCAAAGAATAATCAGGAGAGCCAAGTTCGGGCTGAACTTCAGGAAGACATCAGCAGGTACTGTTGTTTCAAATAAAACTATAAGCAATGCACTGAACTGCCATGGCATCCATGCACAGTCACCACGCAAGACTCCATTGCTGAACAAAAAGCATTTTGAGACTCCGTTAAAGTTTGCGAAAGAGCATTTGGAGAAGCCTGTGGATTATTGGGAGACTATAGTATGGTCAGATGAAAGCAAAATTGAACTTTTTGGCAGTCATTCTACACACCATGTTTGGAGAAGAAATGGAACTGCCCATCACCCCAAGAACACCATACCAACAGTTAAGTTTGGGGGTTGGAAGCATCGTCGTTTGGGGCTGCTTTTCAGAAACTGGTAGGTACTGACAGACTTCATATTATTGAAGGCAGGATGAATAGAGAAATAACAGGACATTCTGGATAAAAATCTGCTGCCATTTACCAGAAAGCTGAAAATGAAAAGAGGGTGGACATACAATGATCCCAAACACAAGGCCAAGGAAACAATTAAGTGGTTTCAAAGAAAGATAATCAAGTTGCATAGAAAATCAATGGAGAGAATTGAAGATCAAAGTTCATAAAAGAGGCCCAAGGAACCTTCAAGATTTAAAGACCATTTGTGTGGAAGAATGGGCCAGAATCACTCCTGAGCAATGCAGACGACTGGTCTCTTCATACAAGAGGTGTCTAGAAGCTGTAATCACCAACAGAGGCTTTTCTACAAAGTATTAAATAAAGTGTTTTCAATAATTACAGTATTCATTGTGTCATTTCACTTGATTTATTATGACTCAACTTGTATACTTAAATGTTCTGATTTCTTTGTATGAATTCAATATTTGGCTTGATTGCTAGATCAGTTTTGTGTCAATAGCCCACTTAGAAATCCCCTTACTGATAAAAATGCTGATGTGTTAAATACTTATTTTCCCCGCTGTACATGCATGGGAAAAACATCTTTAAGTTTTACCCATATGTTTGTACAGATGTCAGTTTCAGACATCAGTGTCATGCACAGATAAAATCAGAAGTGACTTTCAGATTTTCTCACAACGTTTAATGCACACATCAGACTGATTTTCTCATGGCATGGATTTAACAAAGTGCTGAAAACATTGCTAAGACGTTCTGGTCCATATCGACATTTCTTCATAGAGAGAAGTCACAAAGTGACCTTTAGGTCACGTGAAACTGAACCTCTTCACCAACATGGTCTTCATTGATTCTGTGTCATGTTTGTTGTGATGAACATCATAACCGTGAGACACACGCATTTCAAGTCAGTTCACACACTCACACAGCACACCTTATATTTCTCACGCTGAGATGTAAGAGGTAAATTGTCCTGCTATATACAATTAATGGACGAGGCGCAGGCATACGCAGGGCAGTTCTATCGAGTTCAGCTGCTTTGAGTTTTTTAAGTGTGCTCAACTTTACGCAGTGCCACAAGAACTGACAAGCGGATGACATCAGAGTACCGTGAGAAATCTTGCAAAGGAGGCTGATTTCAAATCACTCTTGCATTACTCTGATGTCATCCACTTGTCGTTTCTTGCAGCGTCTCATGAAGTCGTACACACCTATTGATGCATCCTACAAGGCAATCAGAAAGAAATGAAAAGTTGTTTCTAGTTAAATGATATTATCCCGCTGGGAAGACCAGCTTAGACCAGCTACTGCCACCTTAAACCAGCTACCAGCTTATGCTGGTCGTTGCTGGATTTTTCTGTAGGGTTTTAATGTACTAATTCCTACATTTTTTTGTTCTTTAGTACATTAATATGAAATATGCTAAAATGTAATTAAAAAATGTATTTAGGTACTACTTGTAATACATTTGCACCCATCTTTGTATGAAAGATGAGTACAAGTTTACTTCAAGTGTATACATTTTTGTAATACGAGTTCATATTCATGACATCTCAAAATAACACAGATTAGGACACTTATGTTTTTAAGATTATCTTAAGTACTAAAAATAATTTTTTGGTATATTATGTAGTGTGTGAAAATAGGGCACTTTAAAGGGATAGTTCACCCAAAAATAAAAACTCATAATTTCTCACTATCATGTTGTTACAAAATACAAAGGACAATAATTTTAAGGGAATGTTTGTAACCAAACATTTAATGAGCCCCATTCACTTCCATAGTAAGAAAAAGAACACTATGGACGTCCATGGGGCTCAGTAATGATTTGTTTACGAAACATTAGGTAAAATTAAGATGTTGGCAAAAACTTGAGAATTGGGTGTGGCCGAGGGGTCGCTGTCGCAAATACCCCTCAGCTGACCGATGTAATCTCACTCAAAACCTTTGGTAACATTTGAGAGCCCTGAATCTATTAAAGTAAAATTGTGTTTGGTGAAACCTAATTTTACATTTTTTTGATAATTGGGCTTGCAGTTTGTGATTATCATACAATCATTGACCAAAAGCATAAGGTTTTACTGAACGCATCCTGGCATAGACAGGCAGTAGTAGTGGTGGTACTGTACCTAGTGTTTTATGTTACGGTCTAAGAGCCTTAAAAGTTAAGGTATGAGATAAATGCTGCCATCTAGTGGCATTGTTGTGTTTTTTCTCCACCCCTCTCTCTCTCACGCACGCACACACACACGCACGCACACGCACGCACGCACGCGCACGCACGCACGCACACACACACACACACACACACACACACACACACACAACACACACACACACTTTTGTTTATGTAGGTCAAAACAAATGTATTTTTATAGCTAAAAGTGCTTTCTCAGTTTTGTAAAATAACTGACTGGTTTTACTGAACAGATCCTGGGTTATTAACCTTGTTTATCTCTAGTTATTTTAATCAGTGGTAACTTTCAGCAGAAGGTGACAGTGTTGGCCTGCTGTGAACATTTGTATTACAGCTAGATCATGTACTGTACTGTAGGTTGTAATTGTGGAAATAGCAGACTCATGAAGTGATAAAGATTTGCCTTTATTTTGATCTGGTACATTAAATTGCCGATAAAGAGCTTTCATAAATCAAACATGTTGAATTTGTCCAGCTTTGCCTTCGATGGTTTGTGATGCATTAAAGAGTTCCATTCATGATTTTATGAATCCATGGAAGGTAGTAAGGAATGTTAGCATACATTGTAAGGTAGCTTTTAGACTTGTCCTTTATGTAGTATGACACAATGCCCTGTGGGACCTTTCCACAAATAAGTGGACCGCCAGAGTCTCCCTGTAAGGGAAATTGTGGTTAAGTTAGCCATAAATATACAATTAAAATACAATAAAAAATAAAATCATTACATGTTTCTATTTAACAGAATAAGTGAAACCTGAAACTTATGAAATAAATACCGGTGCTGGTCCGACTTTATCCTGAGTGCATAAAGTGTGACGTGTGGCACACTTTTCAGAGTTCAAACGAGTCAAGTTCACTTCTCTCAGGACGCTTGATGGAGTCGGCTTATTGTATTCCTGCCATCCCCAACCCATGGCCATGCATTTCCTTGATTTTGTATTTTTTGGATTTTTTGGCAGGGCAATGATATTCACCGTCTTGTTCAGAGTTCCTGGTGTTTTAAGCTAAATGGGAAGACATTTAAAGATTAGATGCCTTGTGTGTTTTATTAAAAAAGGTTATGAATTGCACACACTTATGCTAAATGCTACCAGCTGCTAAAATAAAATTTGTAGACAAAGTCAAACCTTTAGTAGCATGATGTCATCATTCATATTCTCGGAATCAAAATCTGGATGTGGAATGGCATAGACGGATATACCAGCAGGTAAATGATTCGTGTCCTCAACACCTAAATACACCATCAGATGACTAAAGCAAACAAAATGTAAAACAAATGCCACTATTAAAACCCAAAATAAAAGATAAACACAATAGATTTGACAATCCTTTGGTTGCATCGTGCATATGTACAAAATACATTCATCAGCAACTCAATTAAGAGTGTATATTCCAGGCAATAAAGGATTTTAACTATAGTATATATACTTAAAAAAAACTTTCGACAAACACAATCTCTCTCTCTCTCACCCTCTCTGAATAATTAAAATAATTCATTTAATTAAATGTCATTTTATCGCCCTACCTTATGTCTGTCTGTGCCTGATTTAAAGTAGCCAGATCCACGTGCAATAACTGACGAAAATAGCTGTCATTTTTACCCATTCAATCAAATATTTTACTCACTCTCTTTTGCAGTGGGCAGCCGTCAACACAAAATCTTCTCTTATCAAAAATCCACCACATGCTTTATGTGTTTGTTTGTCACGAATGTAGACCATGTATGGGCGGCTGTGTGGAATGGACTCATTACCGCCAACGATACCATGATCCATGCTGACACCTAAAGAGAGAATGACAAAACCTGGTGATGTTTATATTTATGTTAATGCAAGCAACATTAAATGTGAGATTAAGTCTGTTTGATTGGGATAAACAGATTCACTGTATTTCCTTCTATAGTAAGAACTTATTAATGTGAGCAGTTTGATGAAACTATTTAAACGGTTATGAGAAATTGTTTGCTGTTATTAGTGTAGTCTGATATGAAGTCATTACCTGGGGTGCAGGAGTGCAGCAGTAGCAGTGTAGTTATAAACCAAAAGATGCTCATTGTAGTCACTGTTCAGTCCAGCGATGTGTGAAGCACAGTGAAGTCGTCTTCTGCTTTAAATACAGAGTCAAGGGACTCGTGCCAACAAGATAAAACCAGAAATGTAACCATGTACTGGATTCAGATCAGTTTGTCTAATTTAACATCTCTAAAAAAGTGCTGAATATAATTTTTTGCTGATATATCGTAACGTAACCACACCTTTGGTGATAAGAGGGATCTCTGTAGGAGGGAAATCTATAAGATCTAACTTTGTTTGCGTGCGTGCATCTGTGTTAGAGGACTAGTCTAGGCCCAAAAAAAACCCTGGCATTTTTTGGTTCATGAAGCCCACCTCTATGATCCATTATCAGTCTGGTTGGAATATGCATACACAGTTGATCAAAATACACATCCCAAACACTGTTTATGTGTGTATACATTCTGTACAAAGTTTAAGCATGCTCATGCAATATCTGAGTAAGAGCAGAACCGATTCAAATGAAAACACTGTATGTTAATAAACTGCTGGTTTTGAGATCCCTTTCAATATGGTTCACTTTGCATTGCGTCAGTAGCTGACACTATGGGGGAAACTTCTGTTTACTCGGCTATTGAAGCCTATTGGTTAGCTCTGGTCTGTGAAATTTACAGACTTCAGGCGGAGGTTATGCTAAAAAAAGCAGTGGAGCCACAATCCGAACCGGTGGTCTAATGAAGCTTAAAGTTTACGTGACGGCCATAGCAGAAATTTATGCTCCTATTGCCAGCCAATCCTTGGGGAAACACAACTTTGTTATTAAATTTCTCAGAGGCATATGGAGGCTAAAACCTCTCTGACAGTGCACAGTGCCATCATGGTCATGAGAGCATGCGCTCAAGTAGATGGACTTGCTATCCCTCTTGTTCAAAACCGCTCTGCTTCTGGTGTTGGTTAAATGGGTTGGCACTTTGCATGGCTGTATTGTAGACCCTTCATGTCTAGAACTTTGGTTATCTAAATAGATCATTGAGGCCATTACATTGGCATACACTTCCTTAGACGTGCAGTGCCGTTGGCGGTTAAGGCCCACTTGACGTGAGGTATGGCTTTTACTTAGGCATGGTCTTTCAGGGGTTTCGCTGAAATTTGTGCAGTGGCCTGTTGGTCCTCATGGTCCACAATAGTTCAATTCTATAGTTTGGACTTTTTTGCATTGCAACGCAGGTTCTGTCAGCTTAATTGGGAGTTAGCTGCATGTATTGTTATTTATCCTAGACAGATGTCTCGTGTCTTACAATCCCGAGCTCCGAAGTTCCAA
Organism: Paramisgurnus dabryanus; assembly: GCF_030506205.2. Classification (NCBI taxonomy): domain Eukaryota; kingdom Metazoa; phylum Chordata; class Actinopteri; order Cypriniformes; family Cobitidae; genus Paramisgurnus; species Paramisgurnus dabryanus. The sequence continues at coordinate 13,157,242 of NC_133360.1, read as the reverse complement.
GCTCGCACGAAAGGAATTTGTCTCGCACTTCTGCATAGGTCACCGAACAAGTAGGAGCGTAAATCCTTCTTGACTGTTTTAAGCCTCCTTAGATGTCGTTTTACTGTAATTAAGGGGTTTTGAGTACACAGATATGAGGTATGTGCTCTTTCTCAGTTTCTGATTGGCTGTCCGTTGCTAAACATCGAGTCACAACATTCCAATCCCGCTTCATTTTACACTGCATGCATCAATGATCTATATAAATGACTGGATTGCGCATGACGTCACAACTGTGAAGCTACCGCGCCGCCATGTTGGTATACCCAAACATTCCATTAAATCAATGGACGTTATCAGATTTTAATGATAAAACATCACTTTACTAGTCTCTGTTTTTATATCTGAAGTCTCCCTGTACATTATTACATCGCAAACGTCCTAAGCATGTACATAGTTATTTACTGAAAGTTGTACATTTTGCTTTTTAAACAGTTATTATACATTTATCTTTATTACAGTATCAGATCAGCAGACAGGCCGCGGCATATTTAGTATTAATGACAAACGTGCTCATTCTGAAATCTTAATAAATAATCATGCTTTGTACCGTATGTGCATGCAATAATTTGCGGGCAGTGCCGGTCCTAGATGCTGGGGGGCCCTAAGCAAAGCTTTGTGAGGGGCCCTCTGTCAGTGCATTCAGACCCTTATAGCATAGCACACATACATCTCGGAGACGTCTATTTGATGTCTGCGTTTACATCTGCAAGATGTCTTATTTAAATTGTTTTCTCATCTGCAATACGTCTGTGAGACGTCTCCTAAAAGATGTCATATAGACATATTGAAGATGTCTGCAAGACGTTTTTGATTTAGAATGTATGTAAACCAGCTCTTTTCCTTTATAAGATGTTTTTACACACCAGATGTATTCCAGATCTCCAGATCTTTACCAGACATCTCACAGACGTACCTGTGCTATCTGGGTAAAACCCAGTCAATGTTGCTGTTAGTTAGTTGTTAACTAACCACATAGTGTATTATCTTATAGCTGTATAATATTCCCATATGCACATTATTTTGAAACCCTGACTGATAAACTTGCTGATTATAACATGAAACATGTATTTGCTGATAAGTTGTTTTGATTTAAAATGTGTTGTGAGAAGCACTAAAAAATTAACCTGATCTAAATGAATGTAATGAATCAAATTAAATTACATATAAATACATACTGTTAATACACAGGGGTTAAATTGGGATTTGTTATGTGGGGGGGGGGCTCTGTGGGGAGGGGTACTTCGAGGGGTAACATGTTTAATACTGATGACAGCAAAGCCACTGGTGTGTTTCAATGACATTCTGGACCTCTGATAGGATTTGATAAGTTTCAGCTTTAAAAGAGCATTGCACCCGTAGAAACATTAATCTTTATTGAAAGTGTTATATTTGTAGTCGAAATGTAACATACATTTAGAATTTGGTGCCTATTTTACAGAGAAAAGGGGTGTTTGTAGTCTCATTCCCTCAACAAAGACATTGCACTTCCTTCTTTCAATGATGCAAAATGATGATTTTTACATCATTGAAAGAAGGATGTGCAACACTGAAATCTGTATTTCTCCAGTCTCAGCGGCAACTGAGGAAATGATGCATGACCATTCAAAAACATGACTGGAGTTCTAACTATACAAAGCTTAATGCAAATGGGTGAAGTGTCACTTTAAAGCTGTCACAGAGGTTGACCCCAAATATTTTAAAAATAGTGTCTGATTTTAAATATTGCAAATCTATGAGTTTGACACCCTATATCCATTTGTTGCACATGCCATTATGCACAACTGATCAAACTTTAAAGGAAGTTAAAAGAATCAATCTCCTTGAATAATTCTAGGCATAAGATGCCCAAAAAGACTCAATTAACAAGATAAGGTACAACACACAGTACTGTATCAGCAACATGTCTTAGAAATTAGCCATAGAGATTCCCTATGCTGGTCAGCAGCTACAATCATATAGTTAGGTTTGATTTGTGTAATCAAAATACATTATTTTATTATCTATACAATGAGTTATATCCAGTGTTATCCAGTTAACATACTGTAATTAAACGAGTGACATATACTTTAATCCTTTACAAATTTCAAGTCTTCTATTAAGTTTTCTCGACGTGGGCACCATTCTTACCTCTCTCTCTCTCTCTCTCTCTCTCTCTCTCTCTCTCTCTCTCTCTCTCTCTCTCTCTCTCTCTCTTTCTCTCTCTCTCTCGTCAAATTATCCTGCACGAGAGCGCGTTCTTGAAGTTCAAAGGAAAAAGCGCGTGTTTTCGCGGCAATTGCGTCACCCAATTCGCGTCATTTGAATCGCCCCATGCTAGGACGCGTGTCTTTACATTGACTTAATCTGCTCGCGCAAATCCTTTATCTTGTTCCCTTGCTTCACGTTTTTTTCCCTTTATTCTGCTCCAGACGGATAGCTTTGTCTTTGTTTTAAATCAATGGTGGGCATATAATATGCGCATCGTTACCAAATCACTCTTCTGCGTCATGCACGCGGCCGTTTCTAAATTTGAAGGCTGCAACCTCCGGATCATGTCGCATATGCGCGCTGCATACGTCATCAAGCCTGATTTATTTAAGTTAAATAAGCATTTCATTTGCAAGTCATAAGCATAATATAACAATTAACCATTAACTAAGAATAATAGTCAACATTATAATTGTTAATATTCTAAAATACGTTTTTATGACGCATATGCAGCCTACAAATGTGACCTCTGAAGGCTGCAGCCTTCGGATTGAGAAACTGCCTGCATGTTGTCCGAGTACATATCAGTGATTTAAGAAATCATTAAGTATTTTTAAAAACCCGCACAAATTCGGAAGTTTGCAAATTATATAAATTATAGCGTCTTGTTTTCATTAAACATAATAATAATTTTTCTTTGATATAATGGTTTTAAATAATTCTGAGATCAAGGGGGCCCTCTAGTGGTGCGGGGCCCTATGCAAATTGCGTACTTTGCGTATAGGAAAGACCGGCACTGTTTGCGGGGTTTGTAATTATGTTATCTTTACAAGTAACCTAAACTTATTCGGAGAAATAACGCTGATTGTGCAGCTTTAATGTCAAAAAACTTTTTTTATACCCGTGTTGTTAACAAATGCAGCGGACACACTCACCTCAACGTTTTTTTATAAATCCATTATCCTGCCCGATTTAAACATAAACATTGCAAATAACACCATAATTAACAATTAATTTAGGTAAACATGTACTAAAAACGTACCTTGTGTGACTGATACGCTGTAAAGCGGGTGAAATTAGACCATGATTTTGAATGGAAGTCAATGACGCCCTCTGCCGGTTGGGTATACCAAGATGGCTGCTCGAACTCTGCGCTGGCTTCACTTCACGCTGTTACGTTAAGCGTTCTATGCGCAATACAGTCATTTATTTAGATCAGTGGTTATGCATTTGGCACTGCAATGCTTGGTTAACCCCGCAAAAGCAGGGGTAACCATGCTTTGGAGAAGGGTTTCATAACTTACACTCTAAAAAAACAAACGGTGCTATATAGCACCAAAACTGTTGCTTTGGATCGTAACCATAGAAGAACCATTTTTAGTGCCATATAGCACCGGTGAAGCACCTGTGTAGAACCATATAGGGGCCATATAGCCACTATAGCACCACATATGGTTCTACAAAGCACTATATGGTTCTACACAGGTGGTTCACTGGTGCTTCACCGGTGCTATATGGCACTAAAAATGGTTCTTCTATGATTACGAGCAAAGAACCACTTTTGGTGCTATATAGCACCGTTTGTTTTTAGAATGTAGGTTAATTTCAGAGATAGCCTCACTTCTGTTTGAAACTCTCCTCAACCCATAGTTAAAAGTGTTACTTAGAACGAAAATATCCCTGGGTTAAGCACAGCATGAAAAGCCTTTTTATGTGGTTTAATTGTTAGACAAAATAGCAAATAGGGTCAGTGGTGCATAATAATGACGTTATGATTGGTCAGGTTGCCTATCAATCAAACTCCAGTGAAGGGTCTAATAGATATTGATAGTTTGTGCTGTTTCAGTTATTTTATTCAGTGGTATTTCACCACAAGGTGGCAGTGATGAACTGCTGTAACATGAAGATTTGTAATGCAACTAAAGCTCAAGTTATAGTCGTGCATAAGGGCTATGTAGGTTCCTGTAGCCTGTGTGTAGCCTGACGCCCCATTCAGACAGCCAGCGACCAGAAGTAGCAGAGAGACATGATCTCATTCATTTAAATGGAAACCGGGCGACTTCCGGCGGCACGAGCGAAAGTGACCGTTGGCGACACAAGACTTACACAAGAAGTTGCTTCTTCTTCTTTATTTGTGTGTTTACTGGCCAAACTGCTGCTTCTTAGGCAATCGAGCTGCTACTGTGGTTACACATGTGGATACTGCCTACCAGGTGTATATGAAAACCGACATGTAAACTACGCCATCGCGGCTACGCCTTTACCCTCGTTCAGACAGCCAGCTATGTTATCAGGTGCTGCAAAAAGAGAAGATTACTTCAAAGCTACCTTCAGATTTTGTGGATGGTGACAGTTCCTATAATAATCCATTTGACATAGTTTAAAAATTTAATGATTTTTTTGTTAACATTGGTCAAACATTGGCTAATAATATTCCTGTTGGTAGTGGCAAACCTTTGGATTATTTATCAGGAAATTTTCCTGTTATCTCGATCTTTAAATCACCTGAGATTGATGAAATAAGTGAAATAATTGATGATTTAAAGTTATCTTCAGCTGGACATGACAATATTTCTGTTTTTCTTGTCAAACAGGTGAAAGGCTTAATATTACATCCGCTTGCTCATATCTTTTCTCTTTCCTTGAAAACAGGCATAGTACCAGAAGATTTAAAATTAGCCAAAGTTATTCCTCTGTTTAAAGCAGATGATCCTCAATGTTTTAACAACTATAGACCTATATCTATTTTACCATGTTTTTCAAAAATCTTAGAAAAAATTGTATATAAAAGGATTTTATGTCACTTAAATTCTAATTCTATTCTTTATAAACATCAGTATGGATTCCGCAAAAATCATTCTACATATATGGCTCTGCTTCACCTGATTGACAATGTTACTCTTGCACTTGAAAATCATGAATTCACTTGTAGTATTTTTATTGACTTGTCAAAAGCGTTTGACACAGTTAATCATTATATTTTATTGGAAAAGTTGTACAAATATGGCTTTCATGATTTTTCATATAAGTGGTTAAAAAATTACATCTCTAATAGAAGACAGTTTGTTTGTGTTAATGGTTGTTATTCTAATACAGCAAGATTACTTTGTGGGGTTCCTCAGGGGTCCATTCTTGGACCCTTACTATTTCTTATATATATAAATGATCTATCGAAGGTTTCAAATATTCTTACCCCAATAATGTTTGCAGATGATACCACCTTGATTTTCTTTCATTCAAATTTTAATTTATTGATTAAGAGTGTAAATGATGGCCTAACCGCTTATGCTAATTGGTTTAATTTAAATAAATTATCTCTAAACTTAAAAAAATCTAATTTGATTATTTTTAGTGGAAAAAAATTATACCCTAAGGACTTAGCAAAAATCACAATTGAATCTATTGAGTTGCCCCAAGTGTCAACTGTAAAGTTCTTAGGAGTTTTTGTTGACGAGAGTTTGAGTTGGAGGGAACAAGTTGATTATGTAAGTAGGAAAATACATAAATCTACTGGAATAATAAGGAGGGTTAGGCATCTTATTACGACGTAGTGTCTTCTTACTCTTTATTATAGTTTAATTTATCCGTATCTCTCATATTGTAATATAGTTTGGGCGAGCACTTTTCCTACCACTCTTCATAAAATTTTTTCCCTTCAGAAACGTTTTGTAAGGATTGCAACCCGATCCAATTCATATACCTCATCGGCTTCTCTATTTCAAAAACTTCAAGTTCTTACTGTTTATGATATCAACATTTCTCAAATTTGTGTCTTTATTTATAAAATATATTCAGGTGAAGGTAACATCCCAGAGCAATTTGCAGGGTATTTTAAAGTTAATTCACAGGTTCACAGTTACTTAACTCGTCAATGTGCAGATTTTCATTTCCCTAAAATCCTTACTTGTAGAGGTCAATATTCTATACGATTTAGGGGTATTAAATTGTGGAATAATTTATTTCATTTAGTAGAAAAATGTTCTTCTTTAAAAAGTTATAAAAGATGTATAAAGAATAAATTTATTGCTGATTTGTAATTGTGCTTTTGTTTATTGAGGTTTCATGTATTTTATTTATATACTCTATATAGTTTTGACGTTTATTTTTATTATTTTCTTTTTTAATTTTATATTTTGTTTAGTTTTGTTGTTGTTTTGTTTAGGTGGAGGCTTTAAATAAGCCCTTTGGGTTTTTTGCCTCTCCCTGCACAATATATGGATTGTATTTTGTTTTTATTGTATATATTTTTGTATCTGTGCAAATAAACCTAAACCTAAAAATAACCTATCGCTGTGTGTCGCTCGTCTCTTTCAATGAGGCGTTTCTAAATCTGCTTGTCATAAACAAATGAGTACGATCCACTCCAGTAACTGACGAGAGAAGGATGACGTGAACTCCACTGCTTCGTTCTCATTGGTAGTCGCTCCCGAAATTCGCTGAACATTTGCATAAAGTTAAACTTTTCTTAACTTTCTCGAATCGCTGGACACGCCCATATGGTCGCCAACAGTCACTTTCGCTCGTGTCGCCGGAAGTCGCCAGGTTTCCATTGAAATGAATGAGATCGCGTCACTCTGCTACTGCTTGTCGTTGGTTGTCTGAATGGGACGTTAGGACAGACGCACAACTATAATGAGCCCTTGGTGCTGCAGAAATAATTTTTACAGACTTATAAAGTGATAAGGGTTTGAGCCTTTATTTCAATTAAATTGCAGATGAAGAGAATCCTTCTTAAATCAAACATGTTAAGTTTCTCCACCTTTGCCTTCCATGGTTCATGATGCATTAAACAATTACATTCATGATTTTATGAATCCATGGAAGGTAGTGAGAGATTTTAGTATACATTGTAAGGTAGGTTGTAGACTCATCCGTTATGTAGAAAGACACAATGCCCTGTGGGACATTTCCACAAATTAGTGGACCGCCAGAGTCTCCCTGTGAGTGAAATTGTGGTTGAGTTAGTCATAAATATACCATTAAAATACAATAACAATATAATCATTAAATGTTTCCATTTAACAGAATAGGTGAAAGTTGAAAGCTTATGAAATAAATACCCGTGCTGGCCCCACTTCTTCCTTAGTGCATATAGTGTGAGGTGTGGCACAATTTTCAGAGTCTAAAAGAGTCAAGTTCACTTCTTTCAGGACACTTGATGGAGAGTTCTCATTGTATTCCTGCCATCCCCAACCCATGGCCATGCAGTTACTTGAGATTTCTTCTCCCATAGCTTTTGGCAGGTCAATGATATTCACAGTCTTGTTCAAAGTTGCGTTTCTTTTAAGCTAAATGGGAAGACATGCAATGTTCTTGCTTAAGTAGATGCCTCATATAATTGTTAATAAAGTATACATTCAAATGCATATTAAAAATGATTAGTTGCTGCTTAAACAAATACTGTAGACAAAGACAAACCTTTAATAGCATGATGTCATCACCTGGCTTGTTCACAAAACCTTTATGTGGAAAGGCATCGACCTCTATGCCCTCAGGTAAATCATTTGTGTCATTAACACCTAAATACACCCTGAGGTGACTGAAGAAAAGAAAATAAAGTGTTAAAAATGCCACTATTTCAACCCTACAGAAAAGATTTACACAATTCATTTAACGGTGATTTGGTTGCACCATTCCTATACAGTTGTGGTCATAAGTGCAGAATCTGGAAAATGTTGAAAATGTAAGAATATAAGAGTATATAAAAGAAGATATTAATGCTGGGTTGTTTTTTCTACCCAAACGTGGGGTTGAGCCTTTCTCAGTCTTGGGTAGTCTGGTGTAACCCAATTAGTTGGGTTAATATATGGTTAGTTTTCACAGAATGAATGCACCCCCTCACGTGACACATCACCCCAAATGCTAGGTCAAATGAACTCAGCACTTGGGTAGGTGCCATAGGCCAGGGTTTCCCAAATCTTATCCCAGAGGGCCGAAGCACAGCAGAGTTTAGCTCCAACCCTGATCAAACACACCTGAGCAAGCTTATCAAGGTCTTCATGATCACTAGACAATCACAGGTGGGTAAGTTTGATTAGGGTTGGACCTAAACTCTGTAGTGCTCCGGCCCTTCAGGGTAAGATTTGGGGAACTCTGCCATAGACTTTTAAAAAAGATGGACAACGCAACGTCACTTCCTTCCATTGTAATGAATTGAAGCTAAAAATGTCTGGGCGCTGCCATGTTATGTAAAAACGTCAGTTTGGAGCCAGGGCATGCGCAGAAGGAATCGTCTGTGGAGCCAGAGGTAGAGCTGCGGTATCAAACGCTTCGTTTCTATAGCATCAAAGTACTACATAAATGAAACTTATTACAAAAATGCACAATTGAAGATATCAGTGTGATAACAACTGCCTTAAAGGACCAAAAGCCAAGTTTCAGACAATTTTATTGGACGTGTGTAAATATTTTTATATTTAAAGCTGAATCCTGTTTGTTTGCATGGAGAGGGCAGGGTTTATGACTTGTACTGCAGCCAGCCACCAAGAGGCGATCAAAGAGCCAGCGGCTTCACTTTTCAATATGTATGAGGCACACCCGGTAGGGGCACAGTGCTGTTTGAATTTACTTCAGGTGTGGAGAAGATGCGGTTTTTACACAGACATATTTATGTGGATAAAAAAGGTTTCGCTATGGTAATTAGCCATTAGCTTGTTTGATAAGTTGCGCCCACATGATAAATATGTTGGTTACTCTTTTTGGATGTTCAAAACGCCTCCTTTAGTCAAAATCCGACATTTTCGTCATAAAAATATGACTTACGTGAGGTTTTTACTCCGTAGCCTAAAACCTAAGCAAATAACAAGTTGTAATAAAGGAAGACGAGTGACGTGATTAATGTCATGTAAACACACTGCTTTTTCAGATAAATAAAAATAATTTTTTTAACTGTTGCATAAACTGCTTGAGCAGCTCTCACAATACATTTCTGAACATCTTATTGTGTCCGATAAAGAGTTAAAGTTGCTTATCCTGCTCCTCAATGATGTACTCTGCAAGTCAAATCAACCCCACGGTTAAGTTACATGTGGCGGGCATTTTGGACCATCATCAGGACAGACTCCAGTGAGCACTTTTCAAGAGGATATACGAAAGTTACATTTTTTTCAGTTTTATTCTAAGTTCTTAGATATGTTTGACTGTATTACAGCACATGCAATGTAAATTATTGATATATTATACATATTATATGCAATGTAATCTTATTAATAAAAAAGTAAAGGTGTTGGCATGTGTTTTTAAAGTGGTGTATTTGACATCTGCAATAATAGTTCTTAATATAAAATAAAAACATGATATTTGGGTTGTTTTTAACCCAAAGTTTTTTTTAAGTGTATGAATGCATTATCAATGATATATTAATAATAAAAAATAAAAAATAAGCTCTATATTAAGAATATCTATTAAGAATATATCAAAAATAAGAGAATTTTTGGGTTGATTTCAGTACTTCCCCGAAGAAGTTATTTCACATAACAAATGTTGGTCACTTATAGCATATAATTTTACTCACTTTCTTTTGCAGTGGGCAGCCGTCATCACAAAATCTTCTCTTACCAAAAATCCACCACATGCTGCTTGTGTTTGTGTGTCACGAATGTAGACCATGTATGGGCGGCTGTGTGGAATGGACACCTGACCGCCAACAATAGCATGATCCATGCCGACACCTGAAGAGAGAATGAGAAAACTTCTGGTGATGTTTCTATTTGTGTTAATAAATGAGAATAATATAAAATAAATGTGATAATAAGACCATTTGCATGGGGAAATAAACAGATTCACTGCATTTCCTCCAATTTTAAGAACTTCTTATTAAACTTTTATGAGAAACTGTCTCTCCTGTTATTAGTGTAGTCTGATATGAAGTCATTACCTGGGGAGCAGGAGTGCAGCAGTAGCAGTGTAGTTATAAACCAAAAGATGCTCATTGTAGTCACTCAGTCACGCGATGTGTGAACCACAGTGAAGTCGTCTTCTGTGTTAAATACTGAGCCAAGGGAAGAAAAAAGAAAGAAAATTCACAATACACTGATCATATGTTTATCTTTACATCAGCACTTGAAAGGAAGTGTGCATCATAACCACACTTCAGTAATAAGACCAAAATACAAGCCTGCAAAAAAAAACGTTTTCTCAATATAAAGCTCTTAAATAATGACTCTAGATCAAGCTTTATACTGTATAGATCTGTGTGTAGTTGTCTGTAGCAAGGCATCATCCTATCATGCAGTCACATTATTCTGATTTTCAAAAAAAGTGATATCACTTAAAACTAAAGTTTGACTAAGACTACGAATCTTTATGTATAAATCATGTAAAATTACCTAAAATGTCAAATTAGTTAAGCCTTCACTGTAAATTACTTTATATTATAAAAATGCAGTATATTGCGCTATATCTGCACAATTAAATTATGGCAGCAGCCCACAATCTTGAAATCAACTTATTTTTAGCACATTATTGCATAAAACAAAAATGATAAGCAAGTAAGAAGATACTGATCTCAGTACTGGCATTATTGAGTGATTAACACACGTGATGACTCAAAAACCCTTTGCAAGCACTAACCAGTGGTAACCACAGAAGTCAAAAATATAACAGAAGCTCTTTTAAATCTCAAAGATAAATGAACATTAAACACTAACAAATCTAAAAACATCAAATAACACTAAAATTAAAAAAATACTTTCCAAATGCACTGCTCAGTTTTGTCAACAAAAATCATTCATGTAGTCCCACCACAGAATTATTAAATTAATTTCCTTTTTAAAACAACAACAAACTAAGAAGACTTCATTCTACACACATTTTTAATTAATAATTTAATTATTTTAATTTTGGTACAATCCTCATTTCAATTAACTAAAAGTGTAAAGTTACTCAAGTGCATCTGTACTTTATCAGCGTTTTACTTCACATAGTATTGTGCTTTTACCTCTAAAACAATGGTTCATTTTTTATCCTTTGTCTTTTGGTAAATGAGTGTTCAGTGTAGATACTACAGATCACAAGTGAAATAATTTACCATTGAATGTAACTTATCTCCAAACTGCTAACTTGTCTTCTTCCTGACATGCATGCACAATCACGCACACACATTCTGTTTTTGATTTTTTTGTGGAAACATTCTACACGTAATAGTTTTTATCCCTTCCCCTGACCCAAACCTTAAGCCCAACCCTTACAGAAAATGCTGCTATTTCAAATTTTCAAGAAACATCGTTTAGTTTGATTTATAAGCTTCTTTCCTCACAGGCACCTAAAAATGTCCCCACAAGGTCAACAATTTACCGGTATTCCTATCTTTGTATATCTGTATGGGTGACCCTGGACCACATAACCAGTCAGAAGGGCTATTTTTTGAATTTGAGTTTTATACATCATCTAAAAGTTGAATAAAACCCATTTTATATCTGCTCTATTTATGTCACCTTACCCATTCCTCTGAATTTCTGTGAATGAAAACTTAATTTTGACCCATACAATGTATTGTTTGCTATGGCTACAAATATATTTGTGTCACCTAAGACTTTTGGGGAACACTTACTTAAAGGGGTGTTCATAAGACTGACATGACATCTTCATATTCAAGTCAAGTCAAGTTTATTTATATAGCACAACATTAACACAACCGCAGTTGATCCAAGGTGCTTTACAAAATGTTGCATTAAAAGCGACAGAGATAAAAAGGAAAAAGAAATAATAAAAATAGAAATAAAATGTAAATATATATATATATAATAGCAAAAACAATTAAAACATCACTCAAAAGCAAGGGTGTAGAAATAAGTCTTTAAGTTAGATTTAAAAACACTGAGGGATGGAGAGGCTCTGTAGGTAAAGGGTAAACTGTTCCAAAGTTTACGTGCGGCAACAGTTAAAGCTCTATCTCCTTTGGATTTACAACGAGAGCGAGGAATCGACAGAAGCAGCAGGTTGCCGGATCTTAAAGACCTAGAGGTTGTATATGGTTGGATGAGGTCACAAATGTAGTCAGAAGCTGACTTATGCAGGGCTTATAAACAAAAAGAAGAACCTTAAATCCAACCCTGAATTTGATCGGGAGCCATTGCAATGAGGCAAGAACAGGAGTGATAGGCTCCCTCTTTTTTGTTCCTGTCAACAATCTGGCTGCTGCATTCTGAACCATCTGAAGCTGAGAAAGAGTGCTTTGAGGAAGGCCAACATACAGGGAATTGCAATAGTCTAGCCTAGAAGAGATTAATGCATGAATGACAATTTCAAGATCTTTACGAGAAAGTGTTTTACTTTCACAACAGATCTGAGGTGAAAGAAGCTACTCTTTACAACCATATTTACATGCTTATCAAATTGTAGTAGTGGATCAAAATAGACCCCTAGATTTTTTACATGAGGTTGTCACCAAGGGAGCCTAACCTGCTTGTGACAGTAGGATTAAGTGCAGTTGGGCCTAGCAGAAGCACCTCAGTTTTATCAACGTTTAATTGCAGGAAATTTTTGGCCATCCAGGTTCTTATTTCATCAAAGCATGAAAGTGGAGGTTGTAAAGAGAAGTAAGCTTCAATTTTATTAGGAAGATAGAGTTGTAGGTATAGAGTTGTAGCATAGCAGTGATAGTTAATACTGTATTTCTGAAAAATGGAGCCTAGGGGAAGCATGTAAAGCGAGAACAGTAAGGGGCCGAGAATAGAGCCCTGAGGAACGCCATAAGGGACGGGCGCAGGAGGTGAGGTGAACGAACCAATATTTACTGAAAACAACCTATTTTTTAAATAGGAGGTGAACCACATAATCATGACATGACAAAGTCGTGACAAATGACACGTCATGACATAATCATGACATGACACGTTTCATGAACATGAAGGAGATTTTATGAACGTATATGACAACTGTCATTAAGTGTCATAAGCTAAATTATGTCATTTGTAATGCAAAGATGACATTGTTTGAGATGTCTTTGTTATGACAACTTGACACAAACAAAGACATCATACCTTGTCATACAAACTTGACATTACCAAGACAACATAACTTGTCATAAATCTGTCAAAACATGACATAGCAGATAAATAATCAAAATTAAGAAACCACCTAGCTTTATGAACTAATATTACGATAAATTGTCATGTGGTTGGTTTTGACATTCTCTGTCATGAGGCCATTATACTGTAATTGTGAAAATTAAGCAGTTAAGTAGTTTTATAATGGCGTCATGTATATTTTTCTTGACCTCAACTACAGAGGTTCAAATAAAATTTGTCATTAAAATGTCATCAAGTGTTAACACTCTGTGAAATAGTTTTATAACAGTGTCGTGAATATTCTTCATTTCATATTTTTCCCTCCAGGTGTTAGAGAAATAAAATCAATCACTCAATAATAATAATAATAAAAAATGATCAAATATATGAGAAGTTATGTTGTCTTGGTAATGTCTAGTTGTCATTACAAGTTATGATGTATTGGTTTATGTCAAGTTGTCATAACAAAGATATCTCAAACAATGTCATCTTTGCATTAAAAATTACATAATTGAGTGAATGATACTTAATTACAGTTGTCTTAAATGTGCATAAAATCTCCTTCATGTTTAAGATGTGTCATGTCATGATTATGAAGGTGTCATGTGAGTAATGTGTGTCATGAGATTATGAACTGACGGCAGTGAAAAAAAGATGAGAGCACAGATACAATGGCAACAAACTAGAACTTCAAAATAAGAGTACAAGACATAAGAGCACAGGACATGATTCTGCCACACAATTATTTTAATACAAGATTATATAATATTATACAAGATAACATTATACAAGTTAACAGTTATAACGCAAAACATTTATGTAGAGAGAAATCGACCTCTATACCAGCAGGTAAATGGTCTGTATCATTAACACCGAAATACACCATGAGGTGACTGAAGCAAAAAAAAAGTAAAACAAATGACACTATTTCAACCTTACAGAAAAGATTCACACAATTAGTACTTTGGTTGCACTGTTAATACAAAATACATTATTACTCGAAAAATAATGTATTGTTTTCAGGTTCGGTCAAATAAGTTTTTTTCTAGGTTATTTAAACAAACAATTACATTTAGTCATTTAACAGACATTTTTAACCAAAGCGACTTACAAATGAGGTAAATAAAAGAAGCGATCAAAACATAAGTGCACTGAACTGTCTCATCAAGCCCTGCAAAACAGTATACAAAGCTAAGTTGTTTTTTTTTAAGAACAGAAGAGAAAAAGATATCGAATTCTGTACAAGTGAGTCAGGTTTGTGTTTTTTAACAGATTCTTAAAGATGGCTGCAGAATCAGCAGATTTTTTCACAACAGATGTGGAACAGAACCAGAGAAGATATGTGGTAGTTTTTTTTTCCTTTTTTGGGATAGCACCACAAGACGTGTGTGGAATGGACTTCTCACTATTACCAACACGACACCTTAGGAGATATTTTGAAGCCAAAACCTCTGCTGAAAACTGTTTGCATGGTGAAAAACAGATTCACTTTATTTCCTCCTATTCAACTTATTATTAAACTTAAACGGTTATGAGAAACTGTCTGCACAAATTGTTAACATCTCTCTCACATCATCTGTATAATAAAAAACATTTTTATTTTTCAGTCGGAAATGCTGAACATGCTGCTAGTTTGGAGGTGGAATCTAAAATTCCATGTACAAAGTCTCGACTGACTTTCCCATTGTAAAGATACTGGTATGTGCTCTGTGCTTTTATATTTGCGTATTGAAGACCCATCACATCTGATCAACAACACAAAATTATTGAATATATCTTCATATTTTAAGCCACTTCTTAATTTCATCCTCACGCTGGTTCATACATGGCAGGTGTAGTAAATATTAACTGTTTAAATCATGTTTTATGCTCCCACTACACTGTTTTTTACCGGCTGGCAATTGAAACGGAAGTCTCGCACCGGAAAGGAAGTACATCACATCACTTACTTCCGCGTTTGAGAAAAAGGTGGATAGGTAGAAACTAATGAGGGAAACAGGTGACAATGATTAAACCATAAAGACAAACAAGGGAGCGGGGTAAAAGTGACAAGACACGGGAAATACGAGGTTCAATATAACCAATACTGAGACCATGCATTTCGCACACGAAACATGGTACTGTCAGAACCTTAATTCGTTTTTAAAACTGTCATATTTATTAAAAAAGCAACAATATGTGTTAAGTTTATAATAGTAATGTAGAATATTGTAATGTAGGCATTCATAGTGTTATAACAGTCTACGTTTTACAATTTCTAAGCCAAAATTTAATTTTATTCTGTTCATTAAAAATATGGCCGCTGTTCTCCTTCCCTTTGTGTTTTAACCTGAACTTCAAAATAAGAGTACAAAACACATGACATAAGAGACACAGGACATGTTCATGACACACCATTATTGAATCCTTTTAATCAATAAACTTTCACTACAATATAACAGTTGTGGCCTCCTGTAAAGATTATTTGTAATACAAATAAACAATGTAGGTTGTAGCTGCAGAAAGTAATGATTTGATCTGGCTTATGGACTGGTCATTTTACAATCATACACACTCTAATATCAGATATTTTAAATGCATCCAGCTTTGACTTCCATAGTTTGTGTATATTCAGCATTTCATGAATCCATGGAAGGTAGTGAGAGATTTTAGTAGACATTGTAAGGTAACTTGTAAACTCATTCGTAATGTAGTAATGTAGCATGACTACGTAATGTAGTAATGTAGTAAATGCCTTGTGGGACATTTCCACAAATTAGTGGACCGCCAGAATCTCCCTGTGAGTGAAATTGTGGTTGAGTTAGTCATAAATATACCATTAAAATATAATAACAATACAATCATTAAATGTTTATTTAACAGAATAAGTGAAATCTTATTAAATAAATACCCGTGCTGGCCCGGCTTCTTCCTGAGTGCATAAAGTGTGAGGTGTGGTACAATTTTCAGAGTCTAAAAGAGTCAAGTTCACTTCTCTCAGGACGCTTGATAGAGACTTCTTTTTGCATTCCTGCCGGCCCCAACCAATGACCATGCAGTTGCTTGAGATATTCTCTCTATTTGTTTCTGGCAGGTCAATGATATTCACAGTCTTGTTCAGAGTTACTGGAGTTTTCAGCTGAATGGGGAGACATGCAATGTTTTTGCTTAAGTAGATGCCTCATACAAATGTTAATAATGTTATAAATTGCATATAAAATGCACAATAAAATTGATTAGTTGCTGCTAAAATAAACTCTATGGACAAAGACAAACCTTTAATAGCATGATGTCATCACCTGGCGTTTTGTTCACAAAATGTGGAAAGGCATCAACCTCTATACCCTCAGGTAAATAAATTGTGTTATTAACACCCAAATACACCATGAGGTGACTAAAGCAAACAAAATAAACTAAATGTTAAAAGATTGCCACTATTTCCACCCTCCAGAAAAATGTTTCACAATTATTTTGGCAATATGTTGGTTGCACTGTATATGTACAAAAATACTTTACTTGACACTTTATTATACTCAAAAAATGTTGTTGTTTCAAGGTTGGGTCAAATATGGATTTTTATTATTTTAAACCAACAGTTGGGTTTGCTCATATGTTACCCAACTATGAGCTGAAATAATCCAGCATTTTTAGAGTATAAGTGTATGATAGTTTAATCATAATCAGTAGTCAATAAATGGTTATTACATGTGAAAATGCATTTTAATTTTATTATACAAATAGAAACATCATAATTTTAAGTTTTGCAATTAAGCTTTTAGAGTTACAGCGAATTATCAACACACAGATTTTTTTGTTTTGATGTCAAAGGTCACTTTTATCATATCATTTTACTTACCTATAGCAGTGGGCAACCGTCAACACAAAATCTTCTCTTATCAAAAATCCACCACATGCTTCTGAAGGTGTTTGTGGGTCACGAATGTAGACCATGTATGGGCGGCTGTGTGGAATGGACTCCTTACCGTTAACAACATCGACACCTAAGAGAATTTTTTTTTTTTTCAGACAAAACCTTTGCTGTTGTCTCCATTTACATTAACACTTTCACATTAAATGTGAGACCGTTTGCATGGGGAAAGACAGATTTACTGTATTTCCTCCCATTGTAAGAACTTATTAATGTGAGTGGTTTTATGAAACTATTTAAACGGTTATGAGAAACTGTCTATTGTTATTAGTGTAGTCTGATATGAAGTCATTACCTGGGGTGCAGAAGTTCAGCAGTAGCAGTGTAGTTATAAACCAAAAGATGCTCATTGTAGTCACTGTTCAGTCCAGCGATGTGTGAAGCACAGTGAAGTCGTCTTCTGATTTAAATACTGAGCCAAGGGACTCAGACCAGGAAGATGAAGCTAGAAATTAAACCATGCACTGAATCCAGATCAAATTATTTAATTTAACATCTTTAAAAAGTGCTGATCTTCAGCGTTTGCTGATTTATCGAGGTAACCACACTTCGGTGATAAGACCAAACATACATGCTTATGTCAGCAATGTCCAATCTGTCTCCTGCAGACCACTGACCAACATTAATCTGATCCAAACATATCTTCCAGTAATGTTTAATCTCACAGATCTTTATTAACTGATTCAGTTGTGTTTGATTAGGATTGAAGTTCTTGTTTTTCTGTGCTTATGTGACTGCAGTGGAGTGAAATGATGCTGAAATAAGATAAATCAAAATCTGATGAGATGTGCCATTTGCGTCATTTGTCTTTAAAGGGCAGCTCTGTGGAGAACCATAGAAATATTCTGCCTTTTTTGTGCTGTTTTTAAACAGGTTTTTTAGGGGCGGTATTATCCCCTTCTGACATCAAAAACTAAAAAAAAGTTATGTGAAACTGAACCTCTTCATCATGCTGACATGCTTTTATGCATTGACGCTGCTTAATGGCCTTGATGGTGAGGTGTGTATTTGCTGATAGCATTAAATCAATCCAATTCTATTAGGTCAAAACTACATTTACATGCTGAATGTTTGTAAGTTTAGTCCTGAATATGAATCATGTATGGTCAGCAGTGTGAAATGGCAACCTTACGTCATCAACTTCATGATCCATGCCGACACCTGAAGACAAAGCACGTTGCTTTGGTAATAAGAATCTGTAAGTTCTGCCTGTGTGTGTGTGTGCGTGTGTGTGTGTGTGTGTGTGTGTGTGTGTGTGTGTGTGTGTGTGTGTACCTGGTAATTATCACGCTGTTGGGACCAGTTGTCCCCACAAAGATAGGAATACCGGTATTTTTCTGACCTTGTGGGGACATTTTGAGGTCCCCATGAGGAAACAAGCTTATACATCAAACAGAATGATGTTTATTAAAAATGTGAAGTAGCAGAAAGTTTTCTGTGATGGTTTTGGTTAGGGTTTGGGGAAGGGAATAGAATATACAGTTTGTATGGTATAAAAACCCTTACGTCTATGGAAGGTCCCCACAAAACACACACACACACACACACCACATACACACCGTATGTACTGTATGTGTGAGCCTGGACCACAAATGCAGTCATAGAGGCCTTTTTTTAGATGATGAAAATGATTTTTTCAATTATTTTCCCTTGTAACATAACACCTACCTAAATTATGCCAACTCAACAATAGAAAATGCATGCAGCCCTTTTACTGTCAGCGACGACAAATAAAGAGCACTCGGCAGAGTCGGCACAGGGTGACACCCATTTTGCAATATAATAGTTTGTCACAATAATTACACTTATTGGAACAACATCCCAATGTGTAATATGCATGAAAGCTCAAATAAAAACAACAAACCGTTCTCAAACTGATACGTGTGGTTTCTAAGTGTGTTGCTAAGGGCGCAGTGATAAATATAACCGCTGAGTGAAGCGGTCATAGCCGTGTTTTATCATGAATAAAGCACAGCTATTGTCCAATCAGAATCAATGATTGGAACTAACTGTTTTATGAATATTTACTTGGCAATACAATCATAAAAAAATGAAGGCGGTAAATCAACATCCTGCGCTAATGAGCCACGTAAAATCCGCCACAGGCCTATAGCAATTTCAACCAGAATGCATAAACAGAAATACAGAGATGTCCAGTTATTTCTAAAAAACAGAAAATGAGAAAATTATGTTCTTTGCACTTAAGCCAATATCTTTGCCATATCGTTTTTGTACATTCTGCCACACACTTCATCCTTAGAGGTCAGAATTTGTTAAGTCGTAAGGAAAAATCTTGAGTGTGATTGCGTCAGAATTATTTTGGCATATACTTACTTGTGACGTGTGCGAGAGCTCATAGCACTCCAAACGTCAGAATTCACATTGTGTACACCCAGCTTAACAACCATGACAACAAACAGGCAGTGGTGGAGTATGTCCACAGCAACAAACAAGGGAAACAGAGATACTTTAATTAGGGAGATAACAACCTTCGGTATTCAACCATTGGATAAACCGCAAGGGTCAACTTGGCTAGTGTGATCAGTGATGTCTGTTGTGGGCATTCATAGTGTTATATCAGTCTACGTTTTAAAATTTCTAGCCAAAATTTAAGGTTACATTTAATTTTGTTCATTAAAAATATGGCCTCTGGTCTGCTTTCCTGTGTATAGCAGCATTACTGTCACGACACGCACACACAAAAAGGTAACATCCAAGTGCAGTTTAATGCAGGGTAATCCATAATGCTATTCAGCCAGGCAAAGGGTCAAATATCCCAGGGGCTGTTACACCTGGTGTTAAGATGTGTTTTCGTCATTCGGATCACAAGTGGATGAGAGAGACACATCACGTTTACACTTATCTGTCTCTTTTTGTCCATTTTCGACCGCTTCTCTCCAGATTACTGAGGGGATGGTCTGTGGACGAGTCCCTCTCCTGTCATTTAATATTGAGCAGGAGTAATGACGGGTTTAAATGGACTCAAACTAATATTATGTCAGAGTCCAATGCTTATGTTTTAAGTAAACATGTTACATGTCCGTGTATATGTAAGAGCTTTCTCTAATATTGCTGAAATAAAATCGCGCAACTTTCACACGCTTGTAAAATGAAACGAAAGACACGCAGATCAGCGGCGTTAATTTTATCAGTGAAAGGCTAAAAATAGGGCTGTCACCGTGTGTTTGTGCTAGAGGTCAGAGAAGATGAAAAACATTTATCTCAGTACCTCAGATTATATTAATGGGCGGAGAGACGGCGTGTGGCTGTTCGAACAAATTAAACCACATGCGTGTTAACACTAACAAGTGTTATGCATATAGTTAGTCAAGGAACTATAAAGCTTCAAGTTTACAACATAGACTGTATAGATGTAAACGAATATGCTGAATTACCTGTGGAGAAGATAGAAAGTAGGCAACTTCTGTGTCCCTTGAGCTCCATCTTGGAAAACTAACTCCAATATTGACTTTGGTCTTGTTGTATTTCCTGTCTCGTTGTCGTTTTAAATCTCCTCTTTTTTAGACAAACTTTGCTGATGTCTCCATTTACGTTAACACATCCACATTTAATGTGAGACCGTTTGCATGGGGAACGACAGATTTCTGTATTTCCTCCCATTGTAAGAACTTATTATTGTGAGTGGTTTATGAAACTATGTAATGAGAAACTGTCTGCTGTTATTAGTGTAGTCTGATATGAAGTCATTACCTGGGGTGCAGGAGTGCAGCAGTAGCAGTGTAGTTATAAACCAAAAGATGCTCATTGTAGACACTGTTCAGTCCAGCAATGTGTGAAGCAGAGTGAAGTCATCTTCTACTTTAAATACAGAGTCAAGGGACTCAGACCAGGAAGATGAAGCTAGAAATTAAACCATGCACTGAATTCAGATCAGTTTATTTAATTTAACACCTCTGAAAAGTGCTGATCATCAGCGTAACCACACTTCAGTGAAAAGACCAAAAATGCATGCTTGTCAGCGATATCCAATCTGTCTCCTGGAACATCACTGACCAATAATCTGATCCAAACATATCTGCCAGTAATGTTTAATCTCACAGATCTTTATTAACTGATTGAATTAAGGTGGTTTCTGTCCTTATGTGAAGTGAAATAAAACTGAAATAACATAAGTTAAGATCCGATGAGATGTGCTTTTAAGTGCGTCTCCATGGAGAACCATAAAATGATTCTGCCTTTTTTGTGCTTATTTTTTTATTGTTAATACATTACTTTTATCTCACATCTTCTGTATAAAAACCTTTTTCTTTTCAGGCCTTTAAAGGTACAATTAAATGTTTTGTACCACTAACATTTATCTGGTACAAAATTGGTCTTTAAAGGTACAAAATAGGTCCTTAAGGTATAATATTGTACCCCAAAAGGTACAATATTTCAATGTGTTCCCCAAAAGGTACAAAACTGAATCTTTAAGGGTACCACCCCAGTGACAGAATAAGTACAATTTCAAACCTTTTTTTCTTACAGTGTAGTTTGGAGGTGGAAGCTAAAATTTGTGATGTAACAGCTCTGTTTCATGACAGTGATGGTAAGATGTGTATTTGCTGGTATCATTAAACCGTTCTCATTTTATTAGGTCAAAACTAAATTTACATGCTAAATGTTACTGTGTGTGCATGTGTGTGTGTAATTGTCTGTTGTTTGTAACCAAGGCTGGATGGGACAAAAAAAATCAGCAATAAAAAATACAAATAGACTAAATAAAATAATTGAATAAATACAATAAGCACTTAACTCAAATAACTAGGGCGTAATACCTTTATAAAACTGTGCCTAGGATCCTTACTAAAAGTCTATGTTTAAACAAAATCCAAAAATGGCATACGCCAAAAAATATAAAGACTTATAAAACAAAGCAAAACAAAAAAATTAAAAATATGATGGAATTTAATGGGTACCGTCAACTGTGTGCTTACCATCATTTATCAAAATATTTTCTTAGTCATTTATCACAATACTTCCAAAATATTGTTTTCCTACTAAGGAAGTCTATGGTCACTTACTGCTGTGTGTTTACCATCATTTCTCAAATTATATTTTTTTGTGTTCTTCAGAAAAAAGAAATTCATACAGGTTTAGAACAATATGAGAATGCGTAAATGATGACAGAATTTTTAAAGTGAACTATTCCTTTAACTAAGAAGAGTTGAAACATCCCTCTATCATCTTAGTGCGTGCACTTAATTGCTGTGGCACGCGGCGACACTTTGATAGCACTTAGCTTAGCCCAGTTCATTCAATGTTACCAAACAGAGATGAAGTTAGAAATGACCAAACACATCAATGTTTTCCCTATTTAAAACGAGTAGTTATACGACCAAGTATAGTGGCATAAAATAAAACGTGCCGCTTTTCTAAGTGGGTTAAAAAGGGTAACTTTAATGTATGGCAGAATAGCACTTTTGGAAGTACTTCGACTCGGCGCAGTAAAAAGTCATGCCTGAAAAATCCGCTCTCCCTCTCCCTTATGAGAGGGAGTGGATTTTTCAGGCATGACTTTTAACTGCGCCGAGTCGAAGTACTCCCAAAAGTGCTATTCCGCCAAACATTATAGTTACCCTTTTTAACCCGCTTCCACCACGGTCTATTGTGGGAACTGACTTTAAGTATTCAAGTGGAAAGTCCTATAGGTCAGGTGACTTGTAATTTTATACAGGGATCTGATTCCTTTCTTATGGATCCGAATCCAGAATTGGAATCTAAATTCGATTCCCAATCCTACTCAGGAGCAAATCCTTGATGCACTGTATGAGAATGAGTTACGAGCAGAGCATGTTATGAGCACCTCACGACCTCCTGATCATTTTTAAACCTGTCAAGAAAATTCAGGAGCTGTCGGTAAGAATATGTAAGGTCGGGTGAATGAGACCGTTTGGTGGTGCACTTGAAATTGACCAATCAGAAGATGACAAAAAACAAACAGAAGAAAGGCAAATGTGGCACTGCTACCTTAAATCTGGACACACCCACACACGTTGGTGACCGGACATCCTGACAAATATGACATGTATAGAGGTCCTTTTAGTGATGACTGCTTGATCAGCTTGTGTTAAAGGGGACATTTCACAAGACTTTTTAAAGATGTAAAATAAATCTTTGGTGTCCCCAGAGTACATATGTGAAGATTTAGCTCAAAATACCCCATAGTTGGCAGTGACATGGTTGGTTAGTGCAGATTAAAGGGTGGTATTATCCCCTTCTGACATCACAAGGGGAGCCAAATTTCAATGACCTATTTTTTAACATGCTTGCAGAAAATGGTTTACCAAAACTAAGTTACTGGGTTGATCTTTTTTACAATTCTAGGTTTGATAGAAAGACTGGGGACCCAATTATAGCACTTGAACATGGAAAAGTCAGATTTTCATGATATGTCCCCTTTAAGGTTGTGACTTAAAAGACCTGTCATACGTGTCATCAGGATGTCCGGTCACAGCAGTGTGTGTGGAAACAGTGTTGTAGTTTAATACTGCTGTTGTGATTGTTTATACTGCACAGGATGTACAAACTAGAACGTCACAATTTTTGTGTAATCCAAACTGTGCCAAAGTCACTGTTCAGTAGGCTTACAGGTTTAACATGATGATCATGTGTTGAGACAACATTCTCTTCATTATTATGCTACACAGGCATTTTGTTTGTGCCACCTATGTAAGCTTAAATGTTTCTGTTCTGTATTTTTTACCCACATATATATATTTTTTACATATTTTCGACCAAGGAACACATGAAACAGCCCAATGTTAGTTGTTGTGGTAGCCTTTAATCTTGTTCTAATGATTCCCCGAAACTTCCTTGAAATAATTATTAATTTGTTTTCATGCTATATTTTTATAGCTATTTATTATTTTGCATACCATGAAAAATGCCCTATATTAATATGCAATGCACTTTATATGGCATTTGTTTTGTGCGGTTACAGGCACACAAATACTGGCTCACTTTTACTTCATTGAGACACCGCATTGACCAAGGTTCCATACATTTGCACTAAACAATGTGCTTTAAATTATTTTTGTTTCAAAAATGCATATTTGGCTGTAGATATATTGTCTTAATACTTTATTCATAAGTGGTAAAGACATGCAGCCGCGTTTTACCTCATTGCTCCTCCTTCTGCATTTACAAATAAATAAATAGACCTACTTCATTTGTTTTTTAAACTGTTATATTTATAAAAAAAGCAATTCCAACTTAGCTAGTGTGCAGTAGTGATCAGTGATGTCTATTGGGGGCATTAATAGTGTTAAAACATACTACGTTTTACAATTTCTAGCCAAAATTTACCGTTACATTTTATTCTGTTCATTAAAAATATGGCCTCTGCACTGTAAAAAATAAATTGTTGGCTCAATGAATTATTTTACGTTCACTCAATTTCTGACTCCAAAGTGTTACCTGAATTATTGTTTTTTAGTTGGCCCAAATTTGACTCAAATATAAAAAAGTATGTTAGCTCAACTAGCTTTATAGTTCATTCAACTAAAATGTTTTAATCAGTTAAATCTTTAAAAACTTACAGCAAAGACTCTGTCAATTAAAATGTAAGTATTTACTCAATGTTTTATGTGTTACTTCAATTAATATTTATAATTTGGGAATTTTTAATAAACTTTATTTTTTATGCTGGTGTTGTTAACAAAATTATTAACTTCAGTCACATTAAAACAAAAGCTTTATTCACTTATCATACAGACTGAACACAGAATTAAGTCTTCTCTAAATAGAGGGCATAAAACAGTCCAAAAAGCACTCCAAAGTCAGTCAGAACATCTGAAGGGCCATTTAGGAGAACTTCTTTCGCCATGTATCCCTCTGGTCTGCCTCTCTCCACATCATCACCGCTCTGGTTTGATAAACAGAGGAATATAAATACATACATGTTTAATATAGTAAAGCTTGATGGTGAAAGACTTTATTCCCTAAATAACGTTAACGTTATGCCAAATTTCCCTCAGACATCACACATAATTAAACACTATTGAGCGGTTTTCTCAGACAGGGCTTATCACTGACTAAAACATCACTGACATCTCTTAACATATGAGTGCTATTGTTTTGTCTCAAAATGCACGCCAGTATTGTATTTTATAAGGTTTGTTTGTAAAAATGTCCCAATTATAATTAAGACCGAGCCCTAAACCCTGTCTGGTAAACCAACCCTATATCCAGGTTATTTTAACTAAAATACCTCCACTTTACCTTGGACACATAACATAACACACCTTTATATATATATATCTCTTTACAAAAACGTTGAGTATTTGCGTCTTTGCCAATTAATATAGTCGAAAATTAACATTTATTTACAACCACTACTTACCGGACGTGAACTTGAGGAAACGTCTGATGACTTGTGTCCTTGTGTAAAACAGTGAGTGATTCCATTACGTGCGGATTGATCTCAGATGAAATGACCTGTGATCCAGATCCTTCCGAGTTAAGACATTCTAAATTCAAAACACACGCACGCACATACATACATGCGCGCGCAAGACGCAGTCCGGTTATAACAAATGTGAAAGATATGAACATCACTCAACAGCAATAATTAAGTGCAATCCTGAAATATGATTTAAAACATAACCCTTTCATTATTAAGTATAAGGAATTAAAATGAATTAAATCACGTTTAAACGCCACCGAGATATCAGAGCCAGCAGTCGATTTCTGATGGGCTTGCCGAGGCGAGGCTGCGCTAGGCGGGGTGTGAGCGCTTAAGCGTCGGTTATTTTCTTAAGCTCTTCTGGAGCTCATCTCCGTCCGAAAGTGTCCGAGCACACTTTTAAATAGACGCTATCTTTATTAACCGACCGCATATTTGAACTGTAAGCACATACATTCACGCCTGAACAACTCTTACAATTACATTTTGTGACCAAATAACAGTAATATTAGGAGCATTTTGTTGTCAGGAAACAAAGCTGTCATAAGTCCACATATTTACCTGATTTGTCTTAATTAGTTCAGTCAACATAGCCATTCTGAATGTTGACTGGATTTGAAATTAACCATTCGTTTAATGTTTTAAACACAGATTTATCTAGACTTAAAATAATATGTCTTCTCAACTAAGCCCAAACAAGAAAATTGGTTTAACTTATATATTTCTGCCCATCCAACATTTCATTAATTGGATTTTTTACAGTGTGGTTTACTTCCCTGTATGTTTTGACTAGAACTGAAAACAAAATAAAGAGTACAAAACATAAGACAAAAGAGACACAGGACATGTGTGTGACACACAATTATTTATTCCTTTAAATCAATAAACTTTCACTACACGATAAAAGCTGTGGAAATAATTTTTAATACAAATAAACAATGTAGTTTGTAGCTACATAAAGTAATGATTTGATCCGGCTTATGGACTGGTAATTTTTACAATCATACACACTCTAATATCAGATATTTTAAATGCATCCAGCTTTGACTTCCATAGTTTGTGTATATTCAGCATTTCATGAATCCATGGAAGGTAGTGAGAGATTTTAGTATACATTGTAAGATAGCTTGTAGACTCATTCGTAATGTAGTAAGACGCAATGCCCTGTAGGACATTTCCACAAATTAGTCCCTATGAGTGAAATTGTGGTTGAGTTAGCCATAAATATACCATTAAAATACAATAACAATATAATCCTAAAATGTTTCTATTTAACAGAATAAGTGAAATCTTATGAAATAAATACCCGTGCTGGCCCGACTTCTTCCTTAGTGCATAAAGTGTGAGGTGTGGCACAATTCTTAGAGTCTAAAAGAGTCAAGTTTACTTCTCTCAGGACTCTTGATGGAGTAAACTCATTGTGTTCTTGCCATCCCCAACCCATGGCCATGCAGTTACTTGAGATTTCCTCTCTATTAGTTTCTGGCAGGGCAATGATATTCACCGTCTCGCTCAGAGTTACTGGAGTTTTCAGCTGAATGGGAAGACATGTGACATTCTTGCTCCAAAAGATGCCTCACACGATTGATAAAAATGTTATAAATTGCATATAAAAATGCATATTAAAATTGATTAGTTGCTGCTAAAATAAATTCTGTAGACAAAGACAAACCTTAAGTAGCATGATGTCATCACCTGGCTTGTTCACAAAACCTTTATGTGGAAAGGCATCGACCTCTATACCCTCAGGTAAATGGTCTGTGTCATTAACACCCAAATACACCCTGAGGTGACTAGAGCAAAGAAAATAAACTAAATGTTAAAAGACTGCCACTATTTAAACCCTACAGAAAACAAGTACACAATTATTTTGGCAATATTGATTGCACTGTTAGTGTACAAAAAAACTTTACTGGACACTTTATTTATACTTGAAAAATTATGGTTGTTTCAAGGTTGGGTCAAATATTTTTTATTATTTTAAACCAACAGTTGGGTTTGCTCATATTTAACCCAACTATGAGCTGAAATAATCCAGCATTTTTAGACTGTAAGTGTATGGTAGTTTAATCATATAATTTTACTCACTGTCTTTTGCAGCTGGCAGCCGTCATCACAAAATCTTCTCTTATCAAAAATCCACCACATGCATTATTGGTGTGTTTGTCACGAATGTAGACCATGTATGGGCGGCTGTGTGGTATGGACATTGTTCCATTAACAACACCGACACCTAAGATAGAAAAACTTTGCTGATGTCTCCATTTACGTTAACACTTCCACATTAAATGTGAGACCGTTTGCATGGAAAAACAGATTTACTGTATTTCCTCCCATTGTAAGAACTTATTATTGTGAGTGGTTTATGAAACTATTTAAATTGTTATGAGAAACTGTCTGCTGTTATTAGTGAAGTCTGATATGAAGTCATTACCTGGGGTGCAGGAGTGCAGCAGTAGCAGTGTAGTTATAAACCAAGAGATGCTCATTGTAGTCACTGTTCAGTCACGCGATGTGTGAACCACAGTGAAGTCGTCTTCTGTGTTAAATACTGAGACAAGGGAAGAAAAAAGAAAGAAAAATTCACAATACACTGATCATATGTTTATCTATACATCAGCACTTGAAAGGAAGTGTGCATCATAACCACACTTCAGTAATAAGACCAAAATACAAGCCTGCAAAAAAATGTGAACGTTTTCTCAATATAAAGCTCTTAAATAATTACTCTAGATCAAGCTTTTTATTAATTTATACTGTATGGATCTGTGTGTAGTTGTCTGTAGCTAGGCATCATCCTATCATCCAGTCACATTATTCTTATTTTCAAAAAAAGTGATATCACTTAAAACTAAAGTTTGACTAAGACTACGAATCTTTATGTATAAATCATGTAAAATTACCTAAAATGTCAAATTAGTTAAGCCTTCACTGTAAATTACTTTATATTATAAAAATGCAGTATATTGCGCTATATCTGCACAATTAAATTATGGCAGCAGTTCACAATCTTGAAATCAACTTATTTTTAGCACATTATTGCATAAAACAAAAATGATAAGCAAGTAAGAAGATACTGATCTCAGTACTGGCATTATTGAGAGATTAACACACGTGATGACTCAAAAACCCTTTGCAAGCACTAACCAGTGGTAAGCACAGAAGTCAAAAATATAACAGAAGCTCTTTTAAATCTCAAAGATAAATGAACATTAAACACTTACAAATCTAAAAACATCAAATAACACTAAAATTAAAAAAATACTTTCCAAATGCACTGCTCAGTTTTGTCAACAAAAATCATTCATGTAGTCCCACAACAGAATTATTAAATTAATTTCCTTTTTAAAACAACAACAAACTAAGAAGACTTCATTCTACACACATTTTTAATTAATAATTTAATAATTTTAATTTTGGTACAATCCTCATTTCAATTAAAGCTCCACTGTGTAACATCTACTCCCATCTAGCGGTGAAAGTCTATATGACAAGCAACTGAATAATACTTTCTAGCCCCCCCATTCGGAACGCGTTTTAACTCGTACGGTTGCCCGGCCGTGTCATGCCAAGGTTAACATGGCTTCCAGTAGCTACAAAGCAAAAGCAATGAGAAAAAAATGAACAATTTGCAATGTCCTTTTCCTGTGATCCATCAAAGCACACAGATTTATGTTTAACATGAAAAAAGTCTGATTGTCATGATATGTCCGCTTAAAATCACATACAAAAAGCAACCATGACGGGTTTAAATGGACGCAAACTAATATTATGTCAAAGTACAATGCTTATGTTTTAAGAAACGTTACATGTCCTTGTATATGTAAGAGCTTTCTCTCATATTGGTGAAAAAAGATCGCGCAACTTTCACACGCTTGTAAAATGAAACGAAAGACGCGCAGATCAGACGCTTTTATCAATGAAAGGCTAAAAATAGCGCTGTCACCGTGTGTTTGTGCTAGAGGTCAGAAAAGATGAAAAACATTTATCTCAGTACCTCAGATTACATAAATGGGCGGAGAGACGGCGTGTGTCTGTTCAAACACATTAAACCACATGCATGTTTACACTAACAAGTGTTATGCATAATCATGCTAAAGTTAGCCAAGGAACTATAAAACTTCAAGTTTACAACATGGACTGTATAGATGTAAACGAATATGCTGAATTACCTGTGGAGAATATAGAAAGTGCAACTTCAGTGTCCCTTGAGCCCCAAACTAACTCCAATATTGACTTTGGTCTTGATGTTTTTCCTGTCACGTTGTCGTTTAAAATCCCGTTTCGCATCCTTGGCGATTTGTTTTAATGTCCTCGAGAATATGTCTTCAACAGGCTTTCAAATCAAAGCATTAGATCGCAGGTTCATCACGGTGTGCGGTTGTTGTAAAATCCGAAGGATTCAGGTACGCAGGTCACAGGCTGGATACGTCATCAAGCCTGGTTTATTTAAATCAACTGAGCATTACATTCGCAAGTCATACGCATATTACATCAATTTACAATTAAGTCTTGATGACGTATACCGCCTACACATGCAACCTCCGAAGGCTTCAGCCAGCAGCCAGCGTGAGTGTAGAGTGAAAGCGCGAAAGGTGGAGCTTGAATTTCAGGAATGTCCCTCGTCGGCGAATGTATTTCAAAGATGGAGGCACAACATGGATTCAGCCAGAGAGCGCTTCGACGCTATGCATTTTAAATAGCAGATTCTACACTTACGAGAATACTTTCATTAGTGGGTGGGAAGTAATTACACATGAATGAGCAAATACTTTTGAAAGAAAACATGGGTTTTTGTTAAGAATTAACTCAATAAAGTACACAGTAGAGCTTTAACTAAAAGTGTAAAGTTACTCAAGTGCATCTGTACTTTATCAGCGTTTTACTTCACATAGTATTGTGTTTTTACCTCCAAAACAATGGTTCATTTTTTATCCTTTGTCTTTTGGTAAATGAGTGTTCAGTGTAGATACTACAGATTACAAGTCAAATAATTTACCATTGAATGTAACTTATCTCCAAACTGCTAATTTATCTTCTTCCTGACATGCATGCACACCCACGGACACACATTTTGTTTTTCATTTTTTGTGGAGACATTCTAGACATAATGGTTTTTATCCCTTCCCCTAACCCAAACCTTAAGCCCAACCCTCACAGAAAACGCTGCTATTTAAAATGTTCAAGAAACATCGTTATGTCACGACTGGAACTAGGAAGTGAACCCAAACGCAGACAATGTAACAATAAACTGAAGGTTTATTTAACTAATAAACACAAAAACCCACGAGATGGTAAAACAGGAGATAAATGACGAAGTGGATAACAAAACCAGGAACTAACACGGAATACAAAATAACAATGACTCAGAGAATATGATTCAGGTAACACGGAAGACATGAAGTACATACACTGAATCTAGACGAACGAACGAGCACAAGACAAAGAACGAGAGGGCATTATAAAGAGACAACACAAATGGGGAACAGGTGAACATGATTACAATAATCAGGACGAGAGCACATAAGGAAGTAGGGTAAAAGTGACAAGACACTGGGAACACGTGGAAGCCACATACACAATATAACTCCACATGTCCCCACACAGAACATAGTACTGTCATGGTCTTGCCAACTGAATAAAGACCTGAATCTAGCACCAAGGTCTGGCAAGACCATGACACGTTAAGTTTGATTTATAAACTTCTTTCCTCATGGGAACCAAAAAATGTCCCCACAAGGTCAACAATTTACCGGTATTCCTATCTTTTTATATCTGTATGGGTGACCCTGGACCACATAACCTGTCAGAAGGGCTATTTTTTTAATTTGAGTTTTATACATCATCTAAAAGTTGAATAAAACCCATTTTATATCTGCTCTATTTATGTCACCTTACCCATTCCTCTGAATTTCTGTGAATGAAAACTTAATTTTGACCCATACAATGTATTGTTTGCTATGGCTACAAATATATTTGTGTCACCTAAGACTTTTGGGGAACACTTACTTAAAGGGGTGTTCATAAGACTGACATGACATCTTCATATTCAAGTCAAGTCAAGTTTATTTATATAGCACAACATTAACACAACCACAGTTGATCCAAGGTGCTTTACAAAATGTTGCATTAAAAGCGACAGAGATAAAAAGGAAAAAGAAATAATAAAAATAGAAATAAAATGTAAATATATATATATATAATAGCAAAAACAATTAAAACATCACTCCAAAGCAAGGGTGTAGAAATAAGTCTTTAAGTTAGATTTAAAAACACTGAGGGATGGAGAGGCTCTGATGGTAAAGGGTAAACTATTCCAAAGTTTAGGTGGGCAACAGTTAAAGCTCTATCTCCTTTGGATTTACAACGAGAGCGAGGAATCGACAGAAGCAGCTGGTTGCCGGATCTTAAAGACCTAGAGGTTGTGTATGGTTGGATGAGGTCACAAATGTAGTCAGGAGCTGACTTATGCATTGCCTTATAAACAAAAAGAAGGACCTTAAATCCAACCCTGAATTTGATCGGGAGCCATTGCAATGAGGCAAGAACAGGAGTGATAGGCTCCCTCTTTTTTGTTCCTGTCAACAATCTGGCTGCTGCATTCTGAACCATCTGAAGCTGAGAAAGAGTGCTTTGAGGAAGGCCAACATACAGGGAATTGCAGTAGTCTAGCCTAGAAGAGATTAATGCATGAATGACCATTTCAAGATCTTTACGAGAAAGAAAGTGTTTTACTTTCACAACAGATCTGAGGTGAAAGAAGCTACTCTTTACAACCATATTTACATGCTTATCAAATTGTAGTAGTGGATCAAAATAGACCCCTAGATTTTTTACTTGATATTGTCACCAAGGGAGCCTAACCTGCTTGTGACAGTAGGATTAAGTGCAGTTGGGCCTAGCAGAAGCACCTCAGTTTTATCAACGTTTAATTGCAGGAAATTTTTGGCCATCCAGGTTCTTATTTCATCAAAGCATGACAGTGGAGGTTGTAAAGAGAAGTAAGCTTCAATTTTATTAGGAAGATAGAGTTGTAGGTATAGAGTTGTAGCATAGCAGTGATAGTTAATACTGTATTTCTGAAAAATGGAGCCTAGGGGAAGCATGTAAAGCGAGAACAGTAAGGGGCCGAGAATAGAGCCCTGAGGAACGTCATAAGGGACGGGCGCAGGAGGTGAGGTGAACGAACCAATATTTACTGAAAACGACCTATTTTTTAAATAGGAGGTGAACCACATAATCATGACATGACAAAGTCGTGACAAATGACATGTCATGACAATCATGACATGACACGTTTCATGAACATGAAGGAGATTTTATGAACGTATATGACAACTGTCATTAAGTGTCATTAGCTAAATTATGTCATTTGTAATGCAAAGATAACATTGTTTAAGATGTCTTTGTTATGACAACTTGGCATAAACAAATACATCATAGCTTGTCATGCCAACTTGACATTACCAAGCCAACATAACTTGTCATAAATCTGTCAAAACATAACATAGCAGATAAATTATTAAAATTAAGAAACCACCTAGCTTTATGAGCTAACATTACAATAAAGTGTCATGTGGTTGGTTTTGACATTCGCTGTCATGAGGCCATTATACTGTAATTGTGAAAATTAAGTAGTTAAGTAGTTTTATAACAGCGTCATGTATATTTTTCTTGACCTCAACTACAGAGGTTCAAATTAAATTTGTCATTAAAATGTTATCAAGTGTTAACACTCTGTGAAATAGTTTTATAACAGTGTCATGAATATTCTTCATTTCATTTTTTCCCTCCAGGTGTTAGAGAAATAAAATCAATCACTCAATAATAATAATAATAATAATAATAATAATTGATCAAATATATGACAAGTTATGTTGTCTTGGTAATGTCTAGTTGTCATTACAAGTTATGATGTATTGGTTTATGTCAAGTTGTCATAACAAAGATATCTCAAACAATGTCATCTTTGCATTAAAAATTACATAATTGAGTGAATGATACTTAATTACAGTTGTCTTAAATGTGCATAAAATCTCCTTCATGTTTATGATGTGTCATGTCATGATTATGAAGGTGTCATGTGAGTCATGTGTGTCATGAGATTATGAACTGACGGCAGTGAAAAAAAGATGAGAGCACAGATACAATGGCAACAAACTAGAACTTCAAAATAAGAGTACAAGACATAAGAGACACAGGACATGATTCTGCCACACAATTATTTTAATACAAGATTATATAATATTATACAAGATAACATTATACAAGTTAACAGTTATAACGCAAAACATTTATGTAGAGAGAAATCGACCTCTATACCAGCAGGTAAATGTTCTGTATCATTAACACCGAAATACACCATGAGGTGACTGAAGCAAAAAAAAAGTAAAACAAATGACACTATTTCAACCTTACAGAAAAGATTCACACAATTAGTACTTTGGTTGCACTGTTAATACAAAATACATTATTACTCGAAAAATAATGTATTGTTTTCAGGTTCGGTCAAATACGTTTTTTTTCTAGGTTATTTAAACAAACAATTACATTTAGTCATTTAACAGACATTTTTAACCAAAGCGACTTACAAATGAGGTAAATAAAAGAAGCGATCAAAACATAAGTGCACTGAACTGTCTCATCAAGCCCTGCAAAACAGTATACAAAGCTAAGTTGTTTTTTTTAAGAACAGAAGAGAAAAAGATATCGAATTCTGTACAAGTGAGTCAGGTTTGTGTTTTTTAACAGATTCTTAAAGATGGCTACAGAATCAGCAGATTTTTTCACAACAGATGTGGAACAGAACCAGAGAAGATATGTGGTAGTTTTTTTCCCTTTTTTGGGATAGCACCACAAGACGTGTGTGGAATGGACTCCTCACTATTACCAACACGACACCTTAGGAGATATTTTGAAGCCAAAACCTTTGCTGAAAACTGTTTGCATGGTGAAAAACAGATTCACTTTATTTCCTCCTATTCAACTTATTATTAAACTTAAACGGTTATGAGAAACTGTCTGCACAAATTGTTAACATCTCTCTCACATCATCTGTATAATAAAAAACTTTTTATTTTTCAGTCGGAAATGCTGAACATGCTGCTAGTTTGGAGGTGGAATCTAAAATTCCATGTACAAAGTCTCGACTGACTTTCCCATTGTAAAGATGGGTATGTTTCTGTGCTTTTATATTTGCGTATTGAAGACCCATCACCTCTGATCAACAACACAAAATTATTGAATATATCTTCATATTTTAAGCCACTTCTTAATTTCATCCTCACGCTGGTTCATACATGGCAGGTGTAGTAAATATTAACTGTTTAAATCATGTTTTATGCTCCCACTACACTGTTTTCTACCGGCTGGCTATTGAAACGGAAGTCTCACACCGGAAAGGAAGTACATCACATCACTTACTTCCGCGTTTGAGAAAAAGGTGGATAGGTAGAAACTAATGAGGGAAACAGGTGACAATGATTAAACCATAAAGACAAACAAGGGAGCGGGGTAAAAGTGACAAGACACGGGAAATACGTGGTTCAATATAACCAATACTGAGACCACGCATTTCGCACACGAAACATGGTACTGTCAGAACCTTAATTCGTTTTTAAAACTGTCATATTTATTAAAAAAGCAACAATATGTGTTAAATTTATAATAGTAATGTAGAATATTGTAATGTAGGCATTCATAGTGTTATAACAGTCTACGTTTTACAATTTCTAAGCCAAAATTTAATTTTATTCTGTTCATTAAAAATATGGCCGCTGTTCTCCTTCCCTTTGTGTTTTAACCTGAACTTCAAAATAAGAGTACAAAACACAAGACATAAGAGACACAGGACATGTTCATGACACACCATTATTGAATCCTTTTAATCAATAAACTTTCACTACAATATAACAGTTGTGGCCTCCTATAAAGATTATTTGTAATACAAATAAACAATGTAGGTTGTAGCTGCAGAAAGTAATGATTTGATCCGGCTTATGGACTGGTAATTTTTCCAATCATACACACTCTAATATCAGATATTTTAAATGCATCCAGCTTTGACTTCCATAGTTTGTGTATATTCAGCATTTCATGAATCCATGGAAGGTAGTGAGAGATTTTAGTATACATTGTAAGGTATCTTGTAGACTCATTTGTTTTGTAGTAAGACACAATGGCCTGTAGGACATTTCCACAAATTAGTGGACTGCCAGAGTCTCCCTGTCAGTGAAATTGTGGTTGAGTTAGCCATAAATATACCATTAAAATACAATAAAAGTATAGTTATTAAATGTTTCTATTTAACAGAATAAGTTAAAGCTTATGAAATAAATACCCGTGCTGGCCCGGCTACTTCCTGAGTGCATAAAGTGTGAGGTGTGGCACAATTTTCAGAGTCTAAAAGAGTCAAGTTCACTTCTCTCAGGACACTTGATGGAGTCTTCTCATTGTATTCTTCTAAGCCCCAACCCATGG
The DNA here is from genome assembly GCF_030506205.2 of Paramisgurnus dabryanus. Lineage (NCBI taxonomy): Eukaryota > Metazoa > Chordata > Actinopteri > Cypriniformes > Cobitidae > Paramisgurnus > Paramisgurnus dabryanus. The sequence continues at coordinate 13,121,211 of NC_133360.1, read as the reverse complement.
CCATGCAGTTTCTTGAGATTTCCTCTCTATTAGTCTCTGGCAGGGCAATGATATTCACAGTCTCGCCCAGAGTTACTGGATTTTTCAGCTGAATGGGAAAACATGTTACATTCTTGCTAAAAAAATATGCCTCACACGATTGTAAAAATGTTATAAATTGCATCTAAAAATGGACATAAAAATTGAATTGTTTAGTTGCTGCTAAAATAAATTCTGTAGAAAGAAGACAAACCTTTAGTAGCATGATGTCATCACCTGGCTTGTCTGCAAAACTTTCATGTGGAAAAACATCGACCTCTATACCCTCAGGTAAATCATTTGTGTCATTAACACCCAAATACACCATGAGTTGACTAAAGCAAACAAAATAAACTAATTGTTAAAAGATTGACACTATTTACCCTACAGAGAAAATAGTGTCAATTAGTCAATCAGTAGTCAATTAATGGAAAAATGCATTTTTAATTTTATTGTACACTTAGAAAAATCATAATTTTTGCAACTAAGCTTTTAGTTATAGTGAATTATCAACACACAGATTTTTTGTTTTGATGTAAAAGGTTTTTATAATATATTATTTTACTCACTTTGTTTTGCAGTGTGCAGCCGTCATCACAAAATCTTCTCTTATCAAAAATCCACTACAAGCTTTATGTGTTTGTTTGTCACGAATGTAGACCATGTATGGGTGGCTGTGTGGAATGGACACCTTACTATTAACAACACCGACACCTAAGAGAAATTGTTTTTTTTTTTCAGACAAAACCTTTGCTGATGTCTCCATTTACATTAACACTTTCACATTAAATGTGAGACCGTTTGCATGGGGAAAGACAGATTTACTATATTTCCTCCAATTGTAAGAACTTATTAATGTGAGTGGTTTTATGAAACTATTTAAACGGTTATGCGAAACTGTCTACTGTTATTAGTGTAGTCTGATATAAAGTCATTACCTGGGGTGCAGGAGTGCAGCAGTAGCAGTGTAGTTATAAACCAAAAGATGCTCATTGTAGTCACTGTTCAGTCCAGCGATGTGTGAAGCACAGTGAAGTCGTCTTCTGATTTAAATACAGAGTCAAGGGACTCAGACCAGGAAGATTAAACCAGACATTTTTATTTAATTTAACATCTCTGAAAAGTGCTGATCATCAGCGTTTGCTGATTTATCATGAAGTAACCACACTTTTGGTGATAAGACCAAACATACATGTTTATGTCAGCAATGTCCAATCTGTCTCCTGGAAGATCACTGGCTAACCCTAATCTGATCCAAATATATCTTTAATCTAAGTGATCTTAGTTAACTGATTCAGTTGTTTTTATCTTCTTATGTGACTGCAACGGAGTGAAATGATGCTGAGTCAAGATCTGATGAGATTTGCCATTTTCGTCATTTGCCTTTAAAGTGCGTGTCTGTGGAGAGAACCATATAAATATGTTTTTTGTGCAGATTTTTTTTTTTACTTTATTTTTAATGAGAAATTGTTAATATGTTTATTAATGTTTGTAACTTTGTAATTTTCTGTAACCAGCTAAACTTTTAAAGTTTTTATCTAGAAGTTTTTCAGCAACACCTTTCCTTTGGTTTGTTTAGCAGGCTAGAAATGTCAGCATGCATTAAATTCAGATCACTTTGTAGGTGTGAGCAAAAATTTGCCATTTTTGGGTGTGACCTTTAAAATGCAAATGAGCTGATCTCTACACGAAATTGCATTGCTGTGGTTGGTTAGTGCAGATTAAGGGGCAGTATTATCCCTCTCTGACATCAAAAGAGGAGCCAAAATTTATTGACCTATTTTTTCACATGCGTGCAGAGAATAGTTTACCAAAACTAAGTTATAGGGTTGATCTTTTTTACATTTACTAGGTTGATAGAAGCACTGATCTATCCTAATCCTAGCACTGATCCTATCTTAATCCTAATCTTTGGTGTTCCCAGAGTACATATGTGAAGTTTGGTTTACAAGAACTAAGTTACGGGGTTGATTTTTTTACAATTTCTAGGTTGATAGAAAGACTGGGGACCCAATTATAGCACTTAAACATGGAAAAGTCACATTTTCATGATATGTCCCCTTTAAGGTTGTGACTTAAAAGACCTGTCATACGTGTCACCGTGTGACTTTTTGCATAGGCGGAACGAAGATTTGGAAGTTTATTTCCGCCTGAAGATGGTTTCCGCCCGGACGACTTACCCGAAACACCGGAACTTCCTGTAGTTTTTCCAAGGACAAATTCAGCCTGATGAGACACAGGTGCGGGAAATCAACGCAGCGGTTAGCGATTGGCTGAAGAGGAGGAGGGAAGGAGGATAAAAGGAACTTTGGAAACACAGTTTGTGAAGAGTTTTTTTTTCGTGTTGTGTTCTGTTGGCGGTGTTGTGTTGTGTTGTCCTGTTGTGCTGTGGTTACTACGGAGGAATCGGAGTTGGATGAACTGGGCGAAGAAACATCGCTAAAGCGAATCACCAGGACGGCTAAGTTGAAGACGGTTGCGGTTTTCAATGCGGATAGCCGGGGAGCCTCAGTAAGTGTGAGTAAACGAATTCTACCATTGGGAAAAACTAAGCAAAGAGCATTACCTGATCTTGTGTTGTGAGTAGCCACGTAGCGTTGCGGCCCCACTGGAGAGAGAAACGTGGGCGAGCCGGGGAGCCACACTGGAAGCAGAGAACATATGTGAGTAGCATCGAAGTTTGTATCGTGGATTGTAAACACAAAAGTATTACTTGACCTTGTGTTGAGAGTTCTCCCGTAGCGTTGCAGCCCCACTGGAGAGAAAGAGGCGTGGGCGAGCCGGGGAGCATCAGAATCACCACAGGGGTGTCCTGTGTTCATCTCCTATCCACTTCATCCCCTCCACCAAGAAAAACCACCCAACCAACCACACGGCGTGCCCGGGTCGAGTTCTGGCTTAGTCCGTAATTCACGAAGTGTGTGTGTAGTGCCATGGGTGAGTCCTTGTCTTCATTTGTGTGTGTACACCTAACAGCTTGCAGTGTCGTGCTGTGTTCATGTCGACAGAAGCCACTTCGAGGCCAGAGGAGTCGTGAGGAGATTCTAGCTGTTGAGATCGGTGGAGTGTGGGTTGAAGAAACTTGTAAAGTTGGGATTTCCTTGAGTGTAAAGTGACGGATTCTTTCTGACTGTGAAGAAGGGCAGTGGTGAAGTATACCTACGAACTAGAGTGAGTAGACCATCTGGTAGTTGTTATCTTTGGACGAAGGGTGCCTGTGATTTTGCTGTGTGCTTTAACCACTCTTGTGTGTGTGTGTGTGGAGCCTCTTCGAAAGTTCGCCCCTGCTCAGCATCTCTGAAACCATAGGTGGAGGAGGAGTAAGGGAAGCGTTCGTCTCCACACGAGTTATTGGCTGTCCCTTCGACCGACAGTGAGCCTTAGGTGGGCCGTGTGCTACCCCGGCCCTTCTGGAGGCCCTTCAAACCAAATGCCTGTTGTGTGGAACCTCACCCCGTAAGTCCACTGCCCCAGTGTAAAAAATTGTGGAAACCAACCGTTGTGTAAAAGAGGAAGAAAGTTAAAGTCCCAGTCTTGTGTAACACTTACCTTTGCTTACAGCACGAACCTAGAAACGGAAGAGAAAGCCACTGTCTTGTGTAACCCTTACCTTTGCTTATAGCACGAACCTAGAAACGGAAGAGAAAGCCACAGTCTTGTGTAACCCTTACCATTGCTTATAGCACGAACCTAGAAACGGAAGAGAAAGCCACAGTCTTGTGTAACACTTACCTTTGCCTACAGCACGAACCTGGAAAAGGAAGAGAAAGCCACTGTCTTGTGTAACCCTTACCTTTGCTTATAGCACGAACCTAGAAAAGGAATAAAAAGTCCCAGTCTTGTGTAACACTTACCTTTGCTTACAGCATGAACCTAGAAACAGAAGAGAAAGCCACAGTCTTGTGTAACCCTTACCCTTTGCTTACAGCACGAACCTAGAAAAGGAAGAAGAAGTCCCGGTCTGGTGTAACACTTACCTTTGCTTACAATGCAAACCTGGAAAAGGAAGAGAAAGCCACAGCCTTGTGTAACATTTATCTTTGCTAACAGTTCGAACCTAGCAGAGGAGGAAAAGTCCCAGTCTTGGGTAACACTTACCTTTGCTTATAGCACGAACCTGGAAAAAGGAAGAAACGTCCCAGCCTTGCAGTACGCGTCCCTGTTCACAACACGAACCTGAAGGAGAAAGGAGAAGGCCGGTATCAGTATTTGTGTACAGTGTGATAATCACTTCCTCTGATTTTGCCTCCAGGAGAAGGGGAGCGCGCCACGGGTGCAAGAGAACAAACCCCAAGGACTCTGTCCCCCTGTCCCCGTGGAAACCCCGCCTGGGGGCGTGAAGGAACTATTGTTTTAAATTGCCCTTTCCCCTTCCCCTGTTTGATTTTAAGTAATTTAATAAAGATTTATTTTAATTATAACTTATTCCTTGTGTGTCTGGTCATTGGGGTGGCTTTGGGACCTCCTCGAGGTGGAAACTAGGAAGGGGCGTGGCACGTTACATTCTGTGTTCCGCCCCGACCTGTGACATACGTGTCATCAGGATGTCCGGTCACAGCAGTGTGTGTGGAGCCAGTGTTGTAGTTTAATACTGCTGTTATGATTGTTTACACAGCACAGGATGTACAAACTAGAACGTCATAATTGTTGTGTAATCCAAGCTGTGCCAAAGTCGCTGTTCAGTAGTAGGCCTACAGGTTCATAAATAAATAGGTATTAAAAGGGCTGTTGCGGCAGAGAATAAAAAGCATTTAAATAATGATTCATTTGTTTTCATGCTGTATTTTTGTAGCTATTTATTATTTTACATACTACAGTATTTTTTAAATTTGTTTTGTGCAGTTACAGGCGCACATATACAGGCTCACTTTTATACTTTATTAAGACACCGCATTGACAGAGGGTCGGTACATTTGCACTAAATGTGTTTAAAAAAAATTGTTTTTAAAAATGCATATTTGACTGTAGATATCTTGTCTTGTTACTTAAATCATAAGTTGTAAAGACATGCAGCCTACCCTGCATTCTACCTCATTGCTCCTCCTTCTGCATTTACAAATAAATAAATAGGCCTACTTAATTAGTTTTTTAAACTGTCATATTATATAAAAAAAACTATATATTTTACATTAATAATAGACCCCTTCAAGGTTTGTAAACATTGAATGACTATCGGGTGCGCGCGCAGCATGGGGTCAAACTGTTCATACCATCCAGGCTTTATAATTTAATCTAACACGGCTGAAAAATGATGACTTACCTCAAATGAAGTGAGCACTACAAACACAAGCCTCTTTGATATTTGCATTGTTCCAGTCTGCACGTTAATTGCTTGCAGCCGCAGATGTTGTATTTTTTTGTTTTTGAGATTCTGCATGAATCGCGGAAACTTAACGGAAGACCTGGTGCGATTTTCACAGCCCACGACGTAAATAGGCATTTTTGACAATACCGAATAATACGCAACTCAATCTGCTCTAATGACTTTTCTGACCCCGACATGCGCAGTGGGAACCGCCTGTGACCTGAACCGTGAAGGGGTCTATAGCATATATGTAAGCAATAAGGTACGAGAGGCTGTGTTGTGTCGTGAATAAGTAACAGGTGAAGGGCATTGTTAGGTACGACATGAAGCAGAGTTACTTATTTACGATGCACTTGCCTCAAGTACCTTATTGCTTTTATAAAACGGCTATAAAAATAGTCCCTGACCATGAACAACAACCTTCCAATGTGTATTATGCATGAAAGCTCAAATAAAAACAACAAACCCTCCTCAAACTGATACCTGTGGTTGCTAAGGGCGCAGTGATAAATAAAAACGTTGGGTGAAGCGGTCATCGCTGTTTTTTTGGTAAATAAAGCACAGCTATTGACCAATCAGAATCAAGGATTGGAACTAAACCATTTTATAAATATTTGGCACAAATGATGTTTTATCAACAAGGTTCAGGAGGAGCACGATCAGATAATTAACTAATTCAGCACAGGTGCATCTCATTAGGTAATCAGCCAAACACTACATATACAGACATCCTACCTACCTTAGTCTTGAGATCGTTTTCCAACATCCCTCCACCACCCCAACTCGCCACTCTAATCTATTCTATCCCACTTTGGGATGGGGGAGTTCTCCGTGTTCGGCCATACCCCGGATTCGGAGTTCGAGCTACACTCCGGATCCAGAGCCCTACGCCAGGATAGCAAGCAAAATATGCTCTCGCAATCAGATTAGATGTAAGCGCGAACTCGTGAATCATAAAAAATAAAGTCGGTAAAACTGTGCTAATGAGCCACGTAAAATCAACCACAGACCTATAGCAATTTCGTCCAATTATTTCAAAAAAAAAAAGAAAGAAAAGAAAACTGATATTGAAAAAATATGATGTTCTTTGCACTTAAGCCAATATCTTTGCCATATATTTTTTTGTTTGTTCTGCCACACAATTCATCCTCAGAGGTCAGAGTTTGTCAAAGTCGTAGAGTAAAATCTTCTTAAGTGTGACTGGGTCCGAATTATTGTGGCATAAACTTACTTGTGACGTGTGTGAGAGCTCACAAATCTTCAGTATTCAACCATTGGACAAACTGCAATGGTCAACTTGGCTAGCGTGCAGTAGTGATCAGTGATGTCTGTTGAGGGCATCCATAGTGTTATAACAGTCTATGTTTTACAATTTCTAGACAAAATTTATGGTTACATTTTATTTAAATATGGCCTCTGGCTTCCTTCTCTGTGTATAGCAGCATTACCTAGTGCAGTTTAATAAGGGTAATCCAAAATCGTATTCAGCCATCAGGCAAAGGGTCAAAATCCAAATAAACAGTCTAGAACATAAACCAAACAAGAACACTATACAAGAAAGCTGTGTGACATATAACAAGGTAACACTTTATTTCGATAGTCCACTTTTTGACATTTTACTAACTACAAGTAACTTTGCAACTACTTATCAACTACCAATCTTTAGAGAATTAGTAGACTGTCTGCTTAGTATCTACTAACACTTTATTGTGATGATATCTCAACAGACATTTAACTGACTGTAAGTATCTTTTCAGGTGCATGTCAACTTATTCCACTAACTTATACCTCTTCCCTAACCCCAACCCTTACAGTCTAATAATACTCTAATGACAGTTAGTTGACGTATAGTTGCAAATTATTGAAAGTTAGTTGACATGTAGTTGCAAAGTTATTTATAGCTAGTAGAATGTCTAAAGTGGACTATCAAAATAAAGTGTAACCTATAAGGGGGACTCCATAACATAATTTGAACAGACAGGAGCCGTTTCTCAATATGCGTTCTTGTCTGTACTTGTGTTCTTGTGGACTTGTGAAACGTCATCAGCCGCGGCCCAAGTCATGTTCCATTTCAAAGTTCGCATCAAGCCCAAGTTCACACAAAATCCCCGGATGTGTTCTTGATCCGCCCATTTTATCGAGGATGCATCAGAGGAGACTTGTGTGGACTTATGACAGCGAAGTTTCCCAGAATGCCTTTCGCGTCAGGAGTTCGTTCTTCCGAGTCTGAACTTGCAAGTTCGAACTACAAAGGACACAAGTCCGAGTTTGGCGTACCTGGTATTGAGAAACGGCTAGGGTTTAAATACACAAACACTAACAAGGTGAGTTGGAACAGCTGAGTGCGATGATCAATGATGACACAGACAGGATGATGGGAAATGCAGTTCTAGGTGAATATGACAGTGTGGGGAAGAGGCCTCTAGTGGCCACCCAGGGAACACCAACTAGACATCGTGACAGTTACATGTTTTAACAAGAACTAAAAACAAAATTACAGTACAAAACACAAGACAAAAGAGACACAGGACATGTTCGTGAAACACAATTATTAAATCATTGTAATCAATAAACTTTACAAGATAACACCTGTTGTAGAGATTATTTGTAATACAAATAAACAATGTAGGTTGTAGCTGCAGAAAGTAATAATTTGATCCGGCTTATGGACTGGTAATTTTTACAATCATACACACTCTAATATCAGATATTTTAAATGCATCCAGCTTTGACTTCCATAGTTTGTGTACATTCAGCATTTCATGAATCCATGGAAGGTAGTGAGAGATTTTAGTATACATTGTAAGGTAGCTTCTAGACTTGTGTTTGTAGTAAGACACAATGCCCTGTGGGACATTTCCACAAATTAGTGGACTGCCAGAGTCTCCCTGTGAGTGAAATTATGGTTGAGTTAGCCATAAATATACTATTAAAGGCGAAGTGCACAATGTTTGAAAGCCAATGTTGATATTTGAAATCACCTTAACAAACACGCCCCTACCCCAATTTGGACCTTCTTTTGATAGACCCGCCCCACACATACGCAACCCCGGCAAGGATGTCAGTAGACACGCCCCTTACTGCTGACTGGCTACAAGTGTGTTTTGGTAGTCGGCACGACTCCCTTTTCCAAAGCGTTTTTAATCATTGTGCACTTGGCCTTTAAATACAATAACAATACAATCAATATATGTTTCTATTTAACAGAAAAGTGAAAGCTTATGAAATAAATACCCCTGCTGGTCCGGCTTCTTCCTGAGTGCATAAAGTGTGAGGTGTGTCACAATTTTTAGAGTCTAAAAGAGTCAAGTTCACTTCTCTCAGGACTCTTGATGGAGTAAACTCATTGTATTCCTGCCGGCCCCAACCCATGACCATGCAGTTAGTTGAGATTTCCTCTCTATTAGTTTCTGGCAGGGAAATTATATTCACAGTCTCGTTCAGAGTTACTGGGGTTTTCAGCTAAACGGGAAGACATGTAATGTTTTTTGCTTAAGTTGATGCCTTATACAATTGTTACAATTTTATAAATTGCATATAAAATGCACATACAAATGTATTAGTTGCTGCTAAAATAAATTTTGTAGACGAAGACAAACCTTTAGTAGCATGATGTCATCATCTGGCTTCTTTGCAAAACATTTATATGTGAAGGCTTCGACCTCTATACCCTCAGGTAAATCATTTGTGTCATTAACACCCAAATACACCATGAGATGACTAAAGCAAACAAAATAAACTAAATGTTAAAAGATTGCCATTATTTAACTCAACAGAAAAGATTTACACAATTATTTTGACAATACGTTGGTTGCACTGTTAGTATGTACAAAAATACCTTACTAGAAGTTTTGCAACTAAGCTTTTATAGTTACAGTGAATTATCAACACACAGATTTTGTGTCAAAAGTCACTTAGCATATTATTTTACTCACCCACTATTGCATTGGGCAGCCGTCATCACAAAATCTTCTCTTATCAAAAATCCACCACATGCTGAATGTTTGTCACGAATGTAGACCATGTATGGGTGGCTGTGTGGAATTGACATCTTACTATTAACAACACCGACACCTAAGAGAGATTGTTTATTAGGCAAAACCTTTGCTGATGTTTCCATTTATATTAATGCTTACAAGCTACATTACTGTAAATGTGATATTAAGTCTGTTTGCATGGTGATTCTGTGTTTTTCCTCCTATTGTAAGAACTTATTAATGTGAGTTTTATGAAACTATTCAAATGGTTATGAGAAACTGTCTGCTGTAGTTAGTGTAGCCTGATATGAAGTCATTACCTGGGGTGCAGGAGTGCAGCAGTAGCAGTGTAGTTATAAACCAAAAGATGCTCATTGTAGTCACTGTTCAGTCCAGCGATGTGTGAAGCACAGTGAAGTCGTCTTCTGATTTAAATACAGAGTCAATGGACTCAGACCAGGAAGATGAAGCTAGAAATTAAACCATGCACTGAATTCAGATCAGTTTATTTCATTTAACACTGGAAAGTGCTGATCATCAGCGTTTGCTGATTTATCATGAAGTAACCACACTTTTGGTGATAAGACCAAACATACACGCTCATATCAGCAATGTCCAATCTCCTGGAAGATCACTGACCAACCCTAATCTGATCCAAACATATCTGCCAGTAATGTTTAATCTCATAGATCTTTATTAACTGATTGAATTTAAGTGTTTTTCTGTCCTTATGTGAAATAAAACTGAAATAAGATAAGTCAAGATCTGATGGGATGTGCCACTTGCGTCATTTGCCTTTAAAGTACGTCTCCATGGAGAACCATAAAAATATTTTGCGTAACACTTAGCTTATCTGGGGTCTCATTTATAAAACTGTAGGTAGGATCCTTACTAAAAGTCTACGTACACACAAAAGCCAAAAATGGCATACACCAAGAAATATTAAGAGTTATAAAATAAAGCAATATTCCCTTTATAAATCACAGATCACCTGCAAAGTGTGCATACATGAATCATCCTCAGATCCCACCCTGCAAGCCCATTTTCCCAAATTTTTTTTTTATATAGATCACAACATTTGTGTGGGAACTGCCGTACGCACGTTTCCACCCCCTATTTGTGCGTATGCACACTTTATAAATGAGACCCCAGGTGTTTAATTTAAAGGAGCGGTGAATCAAATACTCAATTTTAATTTGATAATTTGTTATATAAGAGGTCATCATACTTAAAGGTAGGGTAACACATTTTGAAAAATGCTAACGGTAGCCGCCTAGCAATGAAATCCCGATCCCACCCTCAAGTCAAATCACCATCCAAAGTCACGCTTCTTTCCAAACACATGAACACGCACAGATCAGACGGTCACATCTCATGTCTCATTCAGCAGTGAGAAAACTTTGCAGTACAAAGTCGAATAACACTTCCAAAATAACCAAACAACTGGTTTACATCAGAATTAGTTTAAGCACACATTCGGTTGTGTAGACGTAGTAACTATATCGTTACGCTTATCCGTAAACGAACACAAATTTCATAAGCAACACAATGTTTCATCAAAGTAGAATATATGAATCCATCTCAATACAAACATATCGTGTACCTACCTTACCAAAATAAACAGTGCAACGACCCTTTCAGACCCTTTGCCTCCTGCAGCTGTTTCATCTCGTGGTGAAGCAGTAAAGTTACCGATGTTAATTTGGGTTTTTGCTCTTGCTGATCCAGGCAGTTTTTGCTGTTGTTGAAAAAAATGTCTTTCATTGTGTGCCTCCTGTGTTGGTTGTCAATTCAGCAGAAAAGTTTGCTGTTCTCACTGTTTACAGACACCAGGAGGTGAGCGCACGTGAACGCGCCGATGACGTATGGTGTCTGCGTGGCCTCGCTGCGCGGTGGGCATTCAAATTACGCTTACGTATGAGGGACAAAAATGGAAACGTCCGTTCGGACCGAAATCTATGATTTGTTGAACATTTTTTGGTCCTACGCCTTTCACAGATGACATAAATTTCTACAAATACATTTAAACAACTTAACACAGTGATTGCTATCAGGATGTGAGGAGACTTTTAACCAGCATAACAAAAAATGTTTCAGGATCAAATCTGTTACCCTACCTTTAAATGAACATCCTGCAAATTTCAGAACTGAAAACGTCTGTGCTACTGAAATATAACAGTTTTTGGCACCAAGCCAGTATTACGACAGAGTGAGGAATTCTGAGAAATATGACGTCAAAGTAGAATTGAAGCACCTCCCCATACCTAAAGACAACGACCACTTTTGTAGCCCCGCCCACAGCTTCGCGTGACACACGTGTGTCTCAACAATCAGTAAACATGTCTTTAAAGATTGCCAAATGTAACCAAAATGACTTTCAAAAAAAAAAATTCTGAGAGACTTTTATTTTGACGCGGTGATCTGTTATGATAGAGTAACCATGGAAACGCATTTTCGGTTGTGGAAGAACTGTCTATGGGAAGAACACAGATGCTGGATAACGGAGGCTCAGAACATAACATTAGGAATGCGTGGATAAAGTTTGTTTTTGAATAAGAGTGTTTGTTTACTTTGTGTACCGCAGATTCAGAATTCGATGCTGGATTTGCAGAGAGACTGTGATTAAAAGCACCACTAATATTGGATCTGACAAAAATGACACAGCCATATACACAGTAAGTTAAACATTTAACTTTATTTAAGTTACTGCGTTTCACTATTGCTTTGTTAGAAGAGGTCGCTTGATATGTCCTGTTGTAACATCCGTGTCTAAACACGTATGTTTGACTGTTTTAATTTACTTAAAACATTAAATGATTAATAAAGGTACAACACTTAACAATACGACTGTAATATAACAATAGAAATATACAAAGTTAGTGATAAAGAAGGACATACCAGCCGCAATTTAGATTTTGATGCCCCCTTACTGTGTTGTATACGGTAATTTAGGCGAGTTGCGTTTGAAAGGTCAAACACTCAACAAAGCTTTTTTATCATAAAACTGTGTTATGTAACGTTACGTGTATGTAAGAGCAACCTCACAAGCACAATCGAAATATACAAAGTTAGTCATAAGGATTAATCAGCCGCAGTTTAGATTCTGATGCGCGCTTACTGTGTTGTGTACGGTAATTTAGTCACGTCGAGTTTTGTTTCTACTTTACTATACGTATTGTCATTTATGTGTATCATCTTTAGCAGCCAGTATCGTTTGTGGCTCAAACATATATGTGTTCGGCTGCTATTTTTTCACATCAATGTTTTTAAAACTTTTTCCCACATGTAATGATGGGGAATGAAGCTGTCCAATCATAGCAGTGGGCGTTTACGTCCAGGTTTTCAATGCGGCCCGCCCCTTCAAACGAAGCTTTTCTCCAGAGAGCCATAATCCATGTTACAAAATAGCATTTAACTTATTGCTTTTAATGTTTTTGAATGTAAAAACCAAGCGAACATCACAAGTAGACATCAGACAACAGTATAAAACAATAAAATCAACTAATTCACCGCCAGTGTTGGGAACGTTACTTTAAAAAAGTAATTAGTTATAGTTACTAATTACTTCTCAAAAATAGTAACTGAGTTAGTAACTGCGTTACATTATTATAAAAGTAATTAATTACCAGGAAAAGTAATTATTGCGTTACTTAAAAAAATCTAATATTTCAAATAACTTGAATACCCCTTACAAATTAAATATGTTAAATGACTAAAATGAATACTAAAGAGAAATCACTAATTTTTTGGCAGCATGTGACGATTTGAGGTGCTTTATTAGATCAGAATTACTTGCCACAGACGTGGAGAGACTTTTTCTTCATGGGCATAAGTTGCACATTACACAAACATTCTTGCGTTTCACATCAAAAATGGAAAAGTAGTGCTTTATACTTCGTGTTTGCGATCGCTACCTTTGAGCTTGTTGTACTTGCCATCACCCTGTCGCCTGTGTTTTCCGAGTGATTGATGCGCGATGACCGGGCTGCATGTCAGTGCTTTGAGATGGGGCACAGCAGCAGCACCACCGCTGCTCGTTGAGAAGAGAAAACGACGCGTATTTTCATGTCAGTTTACAAATGTCTCCAACCACGTCAGAAAAGATCGCTAGATTAGTCCTATAAAGTCGCTAAAGTGATAGAAAGTTGCTAAATCTAGCGACAAAGTGACTCAGTTGCTCAGACTTTTTTACACTGCTCGCTCGCTCAGACTCGGAGTCGGACTGTGCGAGTGGGCGTGCCTGTTTGTGAACTCTGCCTCTGGTTGGCTAACGTTGGAAACTAAGCCAATCACCATCAGCTATGTGGTTCTCCCACCCTCTAACACAGAGACACACCAATCATCATTAGTTATGTTTCTCCCAACACACACACAAGAGAACAACAGTGTTTGGCTGAGAGAGTGAGCATACGCGGCTGAAAATCACTTCAGTGAGATCAATTTTAGTAACGCGCAGCATTTTAATGTCAGTAACGATAACGGCGTTATAACGGGGGAAACAGTAATTTATTTGATTACTCGTTACTGAAAAAAATAACGCAGTTACTAACGCCAATTACTTATAACGCCGTTATTCCCATCACTGTTCACCGCCCCTTTATGTTTAAGCATGCAAACATAACTTCTTTTTCTATTTACCAGCCTGTGTTGCCTCTTTTTAATGTTGCAACCATGAGCCGGTTGTAACATATGGGGGCTCGTTGTTCATTTCTTTTAAGAGGCACATGGCGTGGTAATTAGTGAAAAAGAATCAGGTGTGCGCAGGTAAGCAGTTTGTTCGTGTTTGTCTTCGGGCAGGTAAGTCAATGCGGCTCATAAATGATTTGCTATGCTCCCCAGATAGATTGTAGTTTTTTTTTTGTGTGTGTATTCCTGGTTTGAGTGCACGGCCGTGGTGGCGGGTCTGGACTGATTGTTCAGCTCTGTACCAGCGGTATTAGTTGCTTAAAGAGGCTCGACTCTTGGGAAAACACAGAAGAGTTAGGGTTGAGATAGCTGGGGTATGGGTTGTTTAGGAGGAGATTTGGTTATGAGCCGGATTGTATCTTATCGTGTCTGATGTTTGTGAATGACATCGTGTCTTATTTATCGGTCACTGTGTTTTGTTTGGACATCGTGAAAAATTACTTCATTAGAGGAGTTCATCAATTTCCCGTCAGAAGAGAAATTAAATTTGTGTTCAAAGAAACAATTGTGGGGGATTGAAGAAAGTTATAAATTGGTGGGTATCGATAAACATTTGCGAAAAGACAAATTGAGAAGAGTGATCAAAAAGAAGCTGATTGATTGTGGAGTGATAATTGAGGTGCCAGACGCGGCTGCGGTAGGATCAACATTTGTGATGAGTGACTTGTCATTTGAACAGCGGAAAGGAATGTTAGAATTGCAGTAGGCACATGATAAGGAAATGTATAGACATGCTACGGAGTGTGAAAGAGAACTTAGGGAAAAGGAAGTTGAGTTGGAAAAACTTAGGGACGAGGATTTGATAAGGATAAGTTGGATCGACAAACCCAAGATCATCAGTTACAAATAGAAAGATTAAAGCTTATGGCTGATGGGAAACTATCAGCAGGTGGTTCGGGAAGTCGTAATCGTTCCGGAGAATTAGTAAGTAACTTGAGGTTGCTACCAAAATTTAATGAAAATGATTTTTTTCATTATTCGAAAGTGTCGCCGATGAACGAGATTGGCCTAGTACTGATCGGACAATTATGTTTCAGTCCGTATTAGTTGGTAGAGCTCAAGAAGCTTATACTGCGCTTCCTGTAGAGCAGGGGTGTCAAACATACGGCTCGCGGGCCGCATACGGCCCACAAAGGTGTCCAATCCGGCCGGCGTGATGATTTATACAGTTTTATTAAATATGAAATACATATTTTAAAAACCCTTTCAGGCGGGCGTCTAGTTCGTTTTTAATATGAGAGACTTGCGGAAAGCAGCAAAACGCGGAACATAGACTAAACACGGTCCCCAAAAATCTTGCTGTTTTATTGTTACTGCTCCGTTAAAGATCCACTGATTCCAGTAATCCACTTCGTGTTTTCCCGCCCGCTCCGCAGCATCTCTGTCCACTCTCTGCCTGGAGAGCGAAGACGACAGTTTCCGAAGTTCGTTGCATTAACAGGTAGATTCATTACATTATATCAGAATTAGTAATTTGGAAGTTTGTTTATGTATTTCTTCCGGTAATGATTTGCTTTCGGTGTTCTAAAAGTGCTAACAACTTGGCAAGCAAACAACAAAATATCCACATTCTTAGTATTAACGTTACAATGCTTGTCTAATCGATTTAATCTTCCTGATCACATCTAAGTTAATATAAACACTAAACTTGCTGTTGTTGGCACACTTTGTAGACAAAAACACCAATGCCTTGTGTTGGACTTTAAGGCGTCCATTGCATGTTCATAATTTAGAGGAAAGGCACAAGATACAAATATCTAAGTTCAAATATTTATTGATCAGATATGAAAAAGTTTAACAGCGCGCTGGGTCGTCTCAAGTGGCGAACATCCAGCTCAGGAAGTAACATGTATATTTATAGAATATGTGACGTCGATCTTCTTCTGAGAATCTCCACCCACAAAGGCCGCTCTTCCTCTTGAATCTGACTCCCACACCCAGTTTCAGCCTGCCGGCGAAGACAGACACACAGACAAAGAAAAAACAAACTGTTCTCCGCTCATCCCTGGGAGCCCTGCAGTTCCTCCCTAGTACTCCTCCACTTCACATATGGTTGACTTCACATAGCATGTTATAATGCTTTCTTAAAAACAAATCATTAATAAAACATTCATTTATTCATAAAAAACATAAGCTGTAAGATAAAAGTGATTATTATGTAAAACATATTTCAATATCATGACATCATTTCATTATTCGTAAAATTGGTTATATGAATAAGGCACACATTAACTTCTTTAGATAGATAAACACATATTAAATCTTTTACTGCAATACTACTTCTAAGCAAACACTTTAATCATTATTAAAAACCATCTGTTAGGGAAGAAAACACACACACACACACACACACACACCCACACCACACACACACACACACACACACACACACACACACACACACACACACACACACACACACACACACACACACACACACACACACACAGGCACGTGCACAGATAGGGCTCAACCTGTGCAGAACACATGCCCTTTTTGTCCTTACACTCCGAAGTGCCCTTTTTTGGAGGTGTTTTATTATTACCATTTTATATATTTAAATTAATGCTATTGTTAAACATTTACCTCTGTCTGTGTGTTTTACAAATATATTTATCAAGTAAAATTATAAAAAAAATACATATTTTTGGATCCGCTCAAACTGTCTGTCAAACACAGGGCCGGCCCTGTGCATAGGCGGAATAGGCAAATGCTAAGGGCGCTGCCGACCCCTTGGGGCGTCCGTGCGCCCAAATTATTATTTTTTTAATATATGTATATAAACATTTAACTATAAATATTTAATTTTGCACAAGAAAACAGCAGTTACTGATGAATTATTAGTAGCATATAATCTCGGAAGATCGTGCTTGTTAAATAGCTCTGTGGCTATACTGCACTGAAGCGGCAGTTAAAATATAAACCCAGAATTCAGCAAAGGTCAAGGACAAGAAAACGGAAACAACAATCAGACAGAGACGCGGAATTTACATAATGTTACACAGACCATGTTTAAAATAAATTTCAATGTTTCTAGACAGAAATAGCAACTTGTTCACTTTGTTTGGTATTAATAAGCTGCGCATTGGAGTGCTGGCCGCGGTGCTGAAGACGCGCTCAGACAGAGTACTGGTGGCAGCACAGATATTTACGTGCAACCTTTTGGAGACTATTATTCGTTATTATATAATTATTATTCGTTATTTTACTTTATTACTTCCACTTAAGAAGAGTTTTGCACTTTTATTTCAATATTTCTCTTTATATAAATACTATTTTGTACTTAAATCTATAATTTCATTATTTTACTAACCAAACTCATCTGCACTTTCCGATAGGTTGCACGTATGACACACAGTCTCACATTTTTTGACGAACTGGGGACTTCAATACTATTACGTCCGTTGCATTCTCTTTCCTATTTTATTACCATTTGCGCGTCGGTTTAGGGTTAGATTACGCAAAATTAAACAGTGTACGCGAAATTAAACAGTGTACGCGAAATTAAACAGTTGTCACCTGGCGTTGGGGTTAGAAACAGTTGTCACCTGGCGTTGGGGTTAGAGTTAGGTTTGGGTAGGGATGTCATTATGTAAATCTAACCCTAAACCGATGCGCAAATGGTAATAAAATAGGAAAGAGAATGCAACGGACGTAATAGTATTGAAGTCCCCAGTTCGTCAAAAAATGACGCGAAAGGTATACCCTTCACGTCAACATATGACGAATGGTCAAGTGTCGTCAAATATTGACGAAATGGGGTGAGACTGGGTTGGCACGTAAGGAGAAAAGTAGCTTACTTCCCCTGGAGAAGGGTTGTGTGTTTTAAACTTTTAAAAACATATATCTCTTTACAAAAAACTTTTTTCTTCTATTTAAAAGCTATAATTTCGTTATTTTACTAACCCAACTAATGACTCCTCCGCTTTCCAATAGATTGCACGTAAATATCTGTGCATATGTGCCATCACGCGCCTTCAGCACCGCCACTGTGCAGCTTATTAATACCAGACAAAGTTGGTATTTCTGTGCAGAAACATTGAAATTTAAACATGGTCTGTGAAACGTAATTTAAATCCTGCGTCTCTGTCTGATTGTTGTTTCCGTTTTCTTGTTCTTGACGTTCGCTGAATTCTGGGTTTATATTTTAAACTGCCTTTTCAGTGACAATGTCAAGACCAAATGCCTGAGTGACAGGGTATTGTGTGTATGTGTGCGTGTGCGTGCGTGCATGCGTGTGTTTCCAAAATATTTTCAAAATTAAGAAAAACTAGACAAAGCTTTGCATTTTTTTCTGTGTAAGTTTATGAACAAAATGATTCTAAAGGGCACCAGGTGAAATCTTGCCTAGGGCAGCAAATTGGCCAGGGCCGGCCCTGGTCAAACATCTTAACTCCGCCCCCTGAGTGCAGCGAGCT
This sequence comes from Paramisgurnus dabryanus, assembly GCF_030506205.2. Lineage (NCBI taxonomy): Eukaryota > Metazoa > Chordata > Actinopteri > Cypriniformes > Cobitidae > Paramisgurnus > Paramisgurnus dabryanus. The sequence goes on along the minus strand of NC_133360.1, from coordinate 13,102,807 downwards.
GAAGTTCCACAGCAGTCAGAGGCAGCTGAACGTCTTGCAATGGTAAATAAGTATCTTGTTGTTTGAGTACAATGCTGTCTCATTACGAAAGAAACACTAGTATGTATATAACGGCGCATGTTTTATAAATTTGAGCAGAGCCGAATTATCCATAGACGGGATTGGTCGAGTGGGCAATCAGGGGGCACTAAGAGCTCCAAACTGCGACCAAATTGAGTTTTTGACAAAGCGCGAGCAGTTTTTAAACAAGTGTTCACTCATGTGAAGGGCACCCGTGACAACAATACGGAATGCACGGTCGGGTTTTTACCGCTTTTTTTTTTCATGACGCGTCTCAATCGTTAAAATCGTTAAAATGTCTAGCCTACATTAACACCAAAAACATATCAGATTAGAAAGGTCTTAGACATCAGATGCCCAGTTGGGAAAACTGGATAGAGACGAAAAACGTGTAAAGGATACAAGTATGTACATTATATTGCCCTGTCACTCATTATAGTATGCAATCTGGATATAATTTATTGTATATGCATGTATCTTATGCATTGAATTAGTCAAGGGAGTTGTATGATTGTTGTATGATTATTTGGTTCATAACTTTTTATTCTGAAATCAACTGCATAGAGTTAAGTCTACTTAGTATTTAGTATATTTTTCAGTAATGCAGTTATTTGCACCTTCAAAAGACCAAGGTTCCTGGTCCTCAGCACAGTTTTTGCCAGGTAGGCAGAGATACATGTTGAATATGCTTATGGTATGGCTATAGTATAGTATTATCTCCTATTTTGATCTTTAATCTCCTATTTTCCCTCTTCTCAATCACGTATCAATCACACAAACATGTTAACCAAATAATAAAAATTAGCTTATAAAACAAACAGAATACGTTTTTTTCTTCAAACATATTTTAATGTAACTTTATGTAAGCAGAGGAAAAAATTAAAATTAATATATTCTACAATTAAATAAGAGCGAGTACACAAGAGCACTTCACAAAAACATGACTACAAATAGGCCTAATACAGACAAACACCCAGGATGTAAATTGTTAAAGCCAACTTAAAAGGGCAGATATCTTTTGCACTGTATAATGCCAAGCTATCATAAAATGTAATTTTTCATTCATTAATAGTGATTTTTTTCAATCATTAATAGCGAATAAATATAAAGCTATTAAGATGATTATTAAGTGATATTTATTTGGAGGGGGTGCCCTTTTTCAGTTTCAGCACATGCCCCTCAAAAGGTCTGTGCACGGCCCTGCACACACACACAAAGAACAAGCACAGGAGATTCTGTTCTTCAAGGTTGAGCTGCCATGCCCCCATTAAGTTATTCTATATGCAACCTTCATTTCATTGGTTAATACACCTTTATCAAAGACAATCTTATATTTATTACATCAATTATTCAATGATTAATACTGATTAAGTAAGAAATACATTGCATATTTTATCCTGTGAATATTAAAGCATTGGTTAATAACATGGTTGCCTGTTTGCTTTTCCCCCTCAGGCCTCTCTCTTATCTTAACAATTTCCAGACGTACATTCCTCAGCATATGCTGTTTCTCCCCCAACCGAAACCACACAGACAACTTTCTTGTACTCAGCACAGAAATCTTTGTTGTAACAATACACATTAATTAAGATTATAAACAGCACGATTAGTAAAACAAAATCAAATCCCACAATTTGACAAAATAAAGGCAGAGAACGGAAAGGGAGGCTGCTAAAGGCAGTTCAACATTGCAAACATGGATTCAAAGCTCCATCAAGCCAGCAGGTAAATCATATTGAATATTTAGCAGATTGTCACACTTTAATTCTTGTTATTATATTTCCCATTACAATCACATGCTAGTAATATAACACATCATATTTATAATACTTTATTAAAACCATAATAATAGTACAATCCCCCTTAGTGCCATTTTTGGTTTGGGCCACTGCCCCATCTAGCATTTTCATTTTCTAAATGACTGTTCTCATTACAAATATATTCCAAAGAAAAGTGAATGGTTTATAAATAATTTTGGCATTAAGGAATAATGCAAAAAAAGTTAAATTAAGGCTTTTCAACCTAAGGCCAGTGGGTTTTGTACAGATGTAAATTTGTGTGTATAATATGTACAGTATGAGTTTGACCTTATGAAATTGAGTTTTCACAGAGCTGTGTGTTTCTCTAGTTTTCTTGCTGAACAAACAAATTCATTTGTTTGTTTAGTTAATATTAACACAATTATCAGCACACTAAGGTTTAAAAAAATTATCCGGCCATCACATCATGGCGTTATTTACCATCCGGCCCTCAGCCTAAAATGAGTTTGACACCCCTGCTGTAGAGGATCCCAAAGATTATTTGAAAGTAAAAGCTGCAGTTCTTAAAGCTTTTGAATTAGTTCCGGAAGCTATCGACTGCGTTTTCCAGTTGGAAGAAAAATGAGCGACAAACGCATGTTGAAGTTCTTCATGAATTAAGCACTCATTTTGATCGTTGGTGTTCTACTTCTAATGTGCAGACATTTGAGAGCCTGTGAGAATTAATTCTTACGGAGCAGCTTAAATGTATTATCCCTGACAATATTGCTACATGTATTAATGAGAACAAGCCTATGACTGCTGGGGAAGCTGCAGTGTTGGCTGACGATTTTGTGATAACGCACAAAAGTGGAGTTGGTGATTATCAAGCTATAAGTTGTAGGAATTATGGTGAAAATCACTGGTGGTCCAAATTTCGGAAACCTGATCTATAAAATATAGACAGAGGGCATAATGTGCTTTCTAGAGCTATTCCTTATTCCATGTGCCGATATTGCTTCGAGGAAGGCCACTGGAAAAAGGATTGTCCGGTTCTTAAAAATAAACAATTTCAAGGTAATGGTCTAATAAGATCACAAAATCTTTCCTCACCGGTATTGTTGACTGATTTTGTCCACTCCGAGCTGCGTCCCGCTGAGAATTCATTTCAGCATTTCTCGCAGAATGATTCTTTAACCGAATTAAATCCAAGTTATGCTCCATTTGTAACTGATGGGTTTGTTTCGCTGCCGGGGGTGGTAAATATGTACTTGTTAAAAGTTTGTGTGGCGAGGCAGTGGGGAGAAACTAAATAATTAAAGCTCTTAATACTCAATTTTAAGATGTAATAGAAGCAGACTACGCCACCCCTGTTTACAGGGGAAAATGACAACCCAGAAATAGGGCACAGAGGTTCATTACCATGGATGGCAGAGAGACGTGGATGACGGTACAAAAATATATTTTATTTAATCACACAAAATGGATAAAAATGTTCAATAGTGTCAATTATAAAATATTGCTCTAGAAGCCACAATGCATCACAATTTTCCAAACAAACACACAAAACAAACTTTAAGGCAACCAGTGATGGGAATAACGGCGTTATAAGTAATTGGCGTTAGTAACTGCGTTTTTTTTTTCAGTAACGAGTAATCAAATAAATTTCTGTTTCCCCGGTAATAACGCCATTATCGTTACTGACATTAAAATGCTGCGCGTTACTAAAATTGATCTTACTGTAGTGATTTTCAGCCGCGTATGCTCACTCTCTCAGCCAAACACTGTTTTTCTCTTGTGTGTTGTGAGAAACATAACGGATGATGATTGGCTTAATTTCCATCGGTAGCCAACCAGAGGCAGAGTTCACAAAAAGGCCCGCCCACACGCGCAGTCCAAGACAAGTCAGAGGAGCGAGCAGCAGTGTTAAAAAGTCTGAGCAACTTGGTCACTTTGTCGCTAGATTTAGCAACTTTCTATCACTTTAGCGACTTTATAGGACAAATCTAGCTATCTTTTCTGGCATGGTTGGAGACTTTTGTAGACTGACATGAAAATACGCGTCGTTTTCTCTTCTCAACGAGCAGCGGTGCTGCTGCTGACTGTGCCCCATCTCAAAGCACTGACATGCAGCCCGGTCATCGCGCATCAATCACTCCGAAAACACCGGCCACAGGGCGATGGCAAGTACAACAAGCTCAAAGGTAGCGGTCGCAAACACGAAGTATAAAGCACTACTTTTACATTGTTGAGGTGAAAGGCAAGAATGTTTGTGTAATGTGCAACTTATGCCCATGAAGAAAAAGTCTCTCCACGTCTGTGGCAAGTAATTCTGATCTAATAAAGCACCTCACATCGTCACATGCTGCCACAAAATTTGTGATTTCTCTTTAGTATCCATTTTAGTCATTTAACATATTTAATTTTGTAAGGGGCATTCAAGTTCTTTCAAATATTATTTTTTTTTTAAGTAACGCAGTAATTACTTTTCCTGGTAATTAATTACTTTTATAATAATGTAACGCAGTTACTAACTCAGTTACTATTTGTGAGAAGTAATTAGTAACTATAACTAATTACTTTTTTAAAGTAACGTTCCCAACACTGAAGGCAACCAAGGCTTTACCGTAGCCGGGCAGGCTAGCAAAGAGTAATTATCATAGGCAAACCACACACACACACACACACACACACAGTGAAGTGTAAGCAGTTACAAGCGGCAAACCACACTCCGTGCTCGAAAAGACCACCACCACACGGCAAGAAAGCTAGCCTCCCGACCCGGGGCCTGGCTGCCTAAAACCAACAAAAGAAAGACCATTAATGAAGGAATAAACAAACAACAAATGACAATAAAAGTGATTTCCAAGATTTTAGGGGGACAACTTACAGTTGGTAATCAGTCAGAGAAATCACTAAATAACTTAAATGAATTAGTGTTAACAAAACAGAATATCCATAGACAAAATGAAATAAACAAAACAAATTAATTCATACAATTGTATGAATTATTAAACTTTTGAAAACAATACTCAAATCACATACACACACTTACACGCAGCCAGCGGCGGTAACTAGGGAGGCCCGCGCACACGTCGCACATGCGACAAGGGATCGATTAAAGCAGTCCTATTCCAGCCACCAGCTGTGGTATAAAACAAAAACAAAACAAAAGGAAGTCTGCATACATGCAGCAGAGCAATGCAGCCAACAGCAAAGCAGAGCCACCAAGCAGAGGAGCGAAGCAAAGCAGAGAAGCAGCAAGACAGCAGCGCCGTCCTAAGGCATTTAAGCAGCAACCAGCCACCGCAGTATTGTCTTAAGAGCGCTCATTCAGCAAATCAATCGTCCGGTGGTTCTGATGAGACCCACACAACGCAATCACTGACTGTTAATAAAAGAAACTCAGTTAACTAAACTGATTTAAATGTTCATCAAAATAGAACAGACAACTATACGTACCAGATAATGATCACAGAACCACACATTGTACCGTAGCTCACAGTATATGCCACCACAGCTAACACGCCTGAGTGAAACCTCGCAGCTAAAACAAAAACACGATTTAACGTAACGGCCTAAAGAGTGAAAAATTCAGTTTGACATACCTGAGGATTAATGACAGCCTGGACCCACCGCAATGTCTCAACAACGTGTTATTCCAGCTATAATAAAATAATTGATTTACAAAGATGCCAAAAAGAGCACAGCAACATTAGCCTCTTAGCTAAACATACCTTTGACGGGAAAACACTCGCATGCACACAAAAGGGCGGAGTCACCAGTGACGCATATCCAGGTGGCATAAACGCAGTCTTTAAATAGACCAGCATTAAATGCTGATAGGCTACTAATAATTAATTGGGAGGGAACTTACCCTACCACAATCTTCCCCCATCTTTTGCATTGTCGCCCCAACGATGAAATGACTCAAAGCCTAGCAGACTTAATGCCAAGGCCTAAACAAGGCAGAAACAGAATGCTGGCCAGCATTAACTCTCCCAGTACGTCGCACCATGGCATCCCCAGCGCTGGACTGACTTTCCAACAAGGGGTCTACAACCACAGGCTCCGTTACTGGCATCACAACTGGCAGTTCAGAAGACACAGGTACTACCCCTTCACTATGCCCTACACACTCTGATGAAACCGAGGGAACCCCCAACACAGGGCCCTGGACAATCATCCGATCACCCATCGGTTGAACTTCAGGTACCGAAACCCACAAGTCCACCTCTTCCGCAAATGTGGACTCCTCCAGTGGTGGTGCCTCCACCACCTCAGGCACCCTGTCAGAAGGTAAGACCAGGGACTCTCCTTGAACTCTGATTTTAAGCAGGGAGCGATGGACATGCTTCACCTTATTCAAATCATCTACTGGTGCGATAGTGTAAACAGAACCTCCCATCTTAGGCGCCTTTACCACCTGATACACCACTGGGCTCCAAAGGTCCTGGATCTTATGACGACCTCTCACCCCATAATTGCATAGGTAGACCAGCTGGCCCTCCCCCCCGCACATGCAAATCATGATGCGCCTTACGCCGATCTGCAGCTGCCTTCACATGCTCTCGGGCCCCTTCGAAAGCCACCTGCAGCCTGGTTTGGTGCTCTAAGACCCACTCGTTTATGCTACCATGCCCCATCTCCTGACCTCCACCCAGCAGAAAGTCAATAGGGAGTCTTGGCTCTTGACCAAACATTAAAAAATAAGGAGATTCACCAGTTGTTTGATGAGTGGTGGTATTGTAGCAAAAAAGCATTTGTGGGAGTGCAGAAGGCCAGTCTACTTTCCGAGAGTTCAGTAGAGTGCGGAGGAGATTGTGCAAGGTTCTGTTAAACCGCTCGCATTGCCCATTGCCTGCAGAATGGTATGGTGTAGTATGGGACTTCCTGATCTGATAAAGACTGCAAAGTTACTGAACCAGAAAGGACTCAAAACTACGGCCCTGGTCTGAATGAATGCGAGCAGGGACACCAAATTTATAAAACCACTCGGTAACCAGGACTTGAGCCACCGTCTCAGCCCGCTGGTCCCGAGTGGGAACTGCCACCGTGTACTTGGTGAAGACATCAGTCATCACCAAGATGTTCTCCAGCCCAGAACGTGAAGGCTCAAGCAAAGTAAAATCTATGGCCAAGATTTCATTTGGTCTACTGGCTAGCAGGTGGCCCATAAAACTCTGGGCAACAGGCTGGGTGTCCTTAGCGGCCTGGAACCTCTCGCAATCCCGACACCACTGAACTACATCAGAAGTCAAGCCAGGCCAATAGCAGCGTTGCCTCAATAACGCTGTGGTACGATCGACACCTTGGTGCCCATGTCCTTGATGCATTTGCGTAAGGACCTCACTTGGCAAAACAGATGGGAGAACCAGTTGTAAAACCTCTTCACCCCCATCAGAGCGAAAAACACGACGGTACAGCACCCCTTCCCTTTCTACAAACCGATCCCACTGACGGATTAGGACCAAGGCCATCTTGGATAACCATTTATGCTCCTCATATGTAGGAGGTATTCTACGTCTCCAAAAAGTCAAAACCCTACCAATTACTGGATCTGCTTCCTGCATTGCCTTAACATTGCTTATGGAACTTGGCAAGGCTGAAATCACAGCTTGTGTTACTGGTGGGACTCCAGCTACCCCCACTGCTTTCACCACAGCAGCTGGGACCTCTGTCCCAGGTAGAAACTCTCTCACCTCACACAAACCAGAACGGTCCTGCCTCGAAAGAGCATCCGCATTTTTGTTACTCCGACCGGACTGATACCTGATCTCAAAATCAAAGACTGCAAGCTGAGCAGCCCAACGCTGCTCAGTGGCCCCAAGCTTGGCAGTATTTAAATGACTGAGAGGGTTGTTGTCTGTAAAGACAACACATCGATGGCCCAATAGATATTCTCTGAATTTCTCAGTCATGGCCCACTTGAGCGCAAGAAACTCCAACTTCATGGAGCTGTAGTTAGACATATTGCGCTCAGTGGGCCGAAGACTGCGGCTGGCGTAAGCAATGGGCCGCACCCTACCCCCTTGTTCCTGGGATAAAACTGCTCCTAAACAATCATGACTGGCGTCAACTTCCAGGACAAAGGGGAGGGAGAAATCAGCGTAAGCAAGCACTGGAGATGTAATAAGCCTACCTTTTAACTCGTCAAAACTCCTTTGACAATCCTCTGTCCAAACATTAGAAAACTCCTGCCTTGCTCTTACCTTGGGCCCAGCAGCTACACACTCAGCCACCACCCTGTGGAGGGGAGCCGCCATTTTTGCGAACCCCTCCACAAAGCGACGATAGTAGCTGGCAAAGCCCAAGAATGAGCGCAACTCTGACACACTAGTGGGGCATCTCCATTCAGCTACAGCTTCGATTTTACTAGGATCTGTAGACACTCCCTGTGCTGAAATCACATGTCCTAGATATCTTACCTGTGGCTTAAAAAAAGCTCATTTACTCAATTTGGCCTTTAAGCCCTCACGCCCCAGGCGATCCAACACAACCCCCAGCCGTTCTACATGTTGAGACACAGAGGACGAGAAAACTACGATGTCATCCAGGTAGAGGAGAAGAGACCTACCTTGATGGTCCCCAAACATCCGTTCCATTAAACGCTGGAAGGTGCTTGGGGCATTGCAAAGCCCAAATGGCATTCGATTCCACTCGAATAAACCAAAAGGGGTGCAAAAAGCAGTCTTGGGCCGATCTCCTTCAGTGACGGGGACCTGATTGTACCCGCTGGCCAAATCCATAGTGGAAAACCAACAGGCCCCCGTCAAGAAGTCTAAGGACTCCTCAATGCGTGGCAAAGGGAAGGCGTCCTTTCTCGTCCTCGCATTTAACTGACGGTAGTCTACGCACATGCGTAGACCACCGTCCTTCTTTTTAACAAGAACAAGAGGGGAGGCATAGGGGCTGCAACTCTCCTTAATAATGTTTGTCTCCAACAACTGATTTATATGAGACTTTACAACTTCATACTCTGATGGAGGAATCCTCCTGTATCTTTGCCGAACAGGAACAGAGTCTAAAAGGGGAATATCATGAGATATCAAATTTGTGCATCCTAGATCGCCCTCGTGAGATGAAAATACTGTCTGGTACTTGTGGAGGAGAGCCCTGACTTGACCCTGTTCAGTCTCAGAAAGAATAGACAAATCAATGGCTTCAATCTGTTCTTGAAGGGAAGGAGACACCTCTATGGCATGGGAGTTCACTGTAGCAGTTGCAGATTTAACCTCAGTGATCCCAGCAGGCAAACTTACAACACAAACATCATTAAGAGTTCCAAGAACAGTATTAGCGTAAAGCATAACATCCACAGTGCCTACATTAACCACAGGTAAATAAACAGTACCTCGTATGACCTGCACTAATGCGGGAGAAGCCAGCAACCCAGCTGGTAACCCAGACTCTGGAGGTTCAAATAGTACTACACTCCCTGCATACTGCCCTGAACAAGTTGCCGCAACAAACTTCATCATGCCACCTGGAATGCGGCATGGCTGGCGGCCTCGCAATTTAACACTGCCTACTTGACTCCCCACAGCTCCGTCATCTATGCGATGGCAATGTTGCAGTGCCTGTATCACAAAACTAGGGACCTCAGTATTTAAGGAGGGATCAAAAAGGGCCAGACCATGTTGTCCAAAGAGCTCCCGGTAACACCGACTAAGGACATTCATCCCAAGCACCCCTGGAACTTGGGTACGAATGCCACCGGGAGGGTCCCTGACAACAAGCACTCCACATTTTGAAACAACACGACCACATTATTCCACGTCCAATTCCATATAACCTATATATGGAATTGAAAGGCCGTTAGCAGCCCGCAGCTGCAACCACTGGCATGACTTAAGTCGGTCCTGACCCCATGGTTCGAAATGTTGACGAAAACAACTTTCAGTAATTGTAGATACCATGGAGCCAGTATCGACCAAACATGGTACTGGAACCCCACCCACTTGTACAATCAGGTGTGGACAAGACGACATTAAATGAGACATACTTGACTGATTACTTAAGTAATTGGAGCCGGTCACTTGCCCAACCATGCTTTGGCTCGGCGGCGCGGTGGGGATTAGTTTCCCGACAACACAGATGGGCCAGGCTGCCCACCCCCAGCTAATGACGAACCACGCGAAGGTGGTTGAGGGCGAGGGGAGACACGGTCCCTTTCACATTCTCTAGCAAAGTGGCCAGGTTTTTGACATCTCCTACATATAATAGGGCCTCTATAAGAGAGGTGACTACGTGTCGGAGGGGCCTGCAAAAGGGCAACACTTTGGGTTAGCTTGTTTAGCTGTTCCTGCTGTAATTTCAACATTTCCCTCAACTCACCCAATTCAGTCTTTTGTAAGGGCCTACCATCCTCTAAGGAGGATTCACTGTGCACCCCATACTGAATTCCACAAGCAGATGGAACGGAATGACTACGAGCCCTCATACTCCCTGGCATACCCTCTCTTTCCCATCTAAGGGCTTCGCTTCGGACCTCTAACAAGGTTAACGTAGGTTGACGACGTATCAACTGCTTTAGTTCATGACAGGTAAACCAAACCAGTCTCTTAGACCGGCTCCTTTACGTCCATTTCCAGCTTTGGGGCAACCGTTTGAGCATCTTTAAATTGACTGCATGGGTCCATTGCCTCCTTCAAAATCGGGGAATACATTTTTGTTAACGGTCATGTGCCAACCACGCTGTATCCTGCAGCTTTTCTGTTACAGAAAATTACCACCAAAGCCATAGTTGAAGCTTTCTCACAATTCATTAACATTTTTGGTATCCCGAAAATTATACAAAGTGACTGTTGAACAAATTTTACCTCAAAAATTTTCGCTGAAATATTAAAACAGTTACGAGTGCGACATCAACAGTCAAGCGCGTATCATCCGCAAAGCCATGGCGCTCTGGAGCGTTTTCACCAGACGTTGAAAGCTCTGTTGTGTGCCTACTGTACTGAATTGGGTGGCGATTGGGAGGAGGGAGTTCTGTCCGAGCTTTTTTAGTCCAAATGACCTGGTTTTCAAGTCTGTGGTCCTTTATCCATTCTGCAGGATGATTTGAAGGGAAAGGAGCCTCCAATAAGTCTTCTGGATTATTTGAATGGGTCTAGTAGAAGATTGTTTTCGACTGGTCAAACTGTACGCGAGAATTTGGAGAGAACGCAGAAAAAAATGAAGCAGTTATTTAATTATAATTCTCAAATGCGAGAGTTTTCTCCGGGTGATCAGGTTTTGGTATTGTTGCCTTTGCCTGCTTCACCATTTCGGGCAAAATTCTCATGGCTGTACACTGTCACTCAGCATATGTCGGAGTTGAATTATTTTATTGCAACGCCCGATCGTAAGACGTCGGAGCAGCTCTGTCATGTGAATCTTTTAAAGCCGTATTTCTCTCGTGATGGTTCAGCATCCAAAAATACTGCCATGTTAGCAGTTTCCGGTGGGGACTGTGTTGTGCCAGGGGAAACTGAGGACGTTGAACCCCCTGCAGATTGTGTGATTCAGCCTAGTTTATCCAATTTAGCAACTTTCCTCGAACTGGATATTTTAATGATCCATCTGTCGAGTTTGCAGCAGAGAGAGTTCATTAAAAAAATATATGAATTTCCAGCTTTATTCGGAGATACTTCATCATGTACGCATTTAATTGAGCAAGATGTGGATGTTGGTGATGCTTTTACCTCTGCATTTAACCCATCCATTGAATAGTGAACACACGCATTGTAAGTCGTGAACACACAAACACCCGGAGCAGTGGGCAGCTATCCCTGCAGCACCAGGGGAGCAATTAGGGTTAAGGTGCCTTGCTCAAGGGCACCAGCAACGCTAAGGTTACAAGCCCGGCACTCTAACCACTAGGCTACAACTGCCCTAGGCTACATGTGTTGACTGTATGAGAAGGAGGAGATGTACCGTATTTCTCCAGTTACCTCATTATCTGTAATGAGATGTCTGTTGCGGGCATTCATAGTCTTATAACAGTCTATGTTTTACAATTTCTAGCCAAAATTTAAGGTTACATTTTATTCCGTTCATTAAAAATATGGCCTCTGGTTTCCTTCCCTGTGTGTTTTAACTACAATTTCAAAATTAGAGTACAAAACACAAGACATAAAAGACACATGACATGATCATGACAAACAATTTTTTATTCCTTTTAATTAATAAACTTTCACTACAAGATAACAGTTGTGGCCTGCTGTAGAGATTATTTGTTATAGAGCTCGGGAATGGACGTCATCATTCACGGCATTCCGCCATGTTTTATGCTACGTGTGTGACAGGAGACGCTTCTCTAGTATGTAGCAAAGGAGAATTAGTATGCGGCCAAATGAAGCAATATTAATGCATCGAACGTATACGATGCTAATACAACAAACAACATCTTTGGCCTTATGATTTAGATTAGATTCAACGTTTTTGTCATTGCACATGTAAACAAGGCAACAAAATTTAAATTTAGTATGTACACAGGTAAACAATAAATAGAGATTTTACTATGGGTCTATACAGAATATATAGAATGTGAATATACAATGTGGACATTATTTGGATTTATATGATATTAAATGCTCTCTAAGCGAATCTGCAAGAGTACATTGATCTAGTACGAGTTCACGGGAAGGAAGTCACGGGTTTGACTGCCGTTCCAGTGCACTTTCACCAGTAGAAGGTTGTAAAACACGAGTTACAGGCTGCCTGGAACGCATAGGGTCGTGAGTCGTGGTTTTGAAGTCGTAACTTACGGATTTAAAAACCTGCCTGGAACGCAGCATAACTCCTCCCCCTCCCTTCCGTGCTTTCAAATACGTTTTTTGAACAATTACGTCACAGTATTTGCAGCGGAACTGCCAAATAAGGACATCGACTCCCAGCCCAACACTTCGAGCAATCCGCCATTTTTTATTTCTCGCTGCGATATTGTAGTCCAAGCTCAATGATGCAGAAGTTACGAGAGAGTAAGAAATGTACCCACATCTGTGGGTAAAGTCATGTTTGTGTGCCCGAAGCACTTCAAGGATAACTGATTCACCAATCTCCGCCAGTATAAAGAAGGATTTGCCGATAGATTTCGTCTGATTGAGTGATCAATTACTTATATCTTTGGAGACGACGAGCAGAGCACTTCGGTAAGATGTAAATAACTTTAAAAAAAGTAAAGTACACGGTGGTCATGGTTTAGCAGTGCCGTTTCTCAATTCGAAGGCTGCAGCCTTGCGGAGATCGCTTTTTGGTCATCAAGCCTGGTTTAATTAAGTTAACTGAGCATTATTTGCAAGTCATAAGCATATTACAACAACTTACGATTAACTAAGAATAATAGTCAACTTTATAATTGTTAATATTCTGAAATAAGACCGTCTTGATGACGTATGCAGCCTAGAAATGCGACCTCCGGAGGCTGCAGCCTTCGGATTGACACATTGCAATACCTCCATATGAAGACGTTGTTCTGCGGATTTGTCGTCTTCATTTTCATCTCGCTCCGTTTCCGACTCTGGCTCGAACATGTACGGCTGGATGGACAAGTCTTCCGTTGTTGGCATTTGGTGAATAACGAGTGAATAAAAAGTTTCTGTGCCGGTAGATAATCGTATCTCTGCTATAAAACTACAAAAATGGCAGAACGGGGTGGAGTTTAACCGAGTGTCACCTCTGCAACCTGAAGAGGGGGCAGGGTATGACGTGCATTTAAAAAGACAGTACCAAAGTGAGTTGCTCTCAGATGCACATCAGAAAAGGGGTAGAAAGGGGGCCTGTGGAGCTATAATAATGAGGAATTCAGACCCAAGCATTGCAGTTCCGCTTTATATAGACCACAAATAGATGATTTATATATAAAAAGGACAGATTTAAAAGCATGATATGTCTGCTTTAACCATTTTCATACATACATAAAATGTCTGGAAAGAAAACAATATTTATTTCCGACTAAATGCATAATTATGTGGTGCAATGTTGTTTTCTTGGAAAGCATCATTCATCCGTGAAGCAGCATCTACTGTTGTGGCTTCATCAATCTCTGATACCTGTACAGCTTGATATCAGTGAATAATGCTGTGAATAAACATGTTTTCGGGAAATGTTGAAGGTTATTTTTTTGTCTTCTGCTATCCATGCCATGTGTTGCCAGGGCCGCCTTAACCTAATGTGAGGCCCTGGGGCTGAGAGGTTTTTGAGGCCCCCCATACCCTCAATTTATAGTCTCATTAAAAAAAAAGTGTAATATCTAGGTAATCTACATCACAAAATGCATTAGTTTCTTTCAATACATACAACTGTGAGTTTTCCCTCTTTGACCCAGAAAACACCATAATATAATTATTAACATATCACTGAACCCACTTGAGCATAAACACAAGACACATTATTTAACAACCACACACAGCAACTTGTTTGAGAGTATATATGTTTATAAGCTTTATGTCTACATAGTTTTTGGAATATACAAATTTGCAGAAAATTGCCACTCACTAACTAAATGCTCAGCACAGTTTAAAAAATATAAGAAGTTAAAGTTAGTTTTAAAGTGAAAATGCATTAATGTTAACAAAAGATAAGTCTTTATAGACAGAATCTTGTTTTTTAATCAATTATTTATTTTGTAGGCTATTGAAGATATAGTATGCATTGTATTTAGTATTTATGCATACATAAGCATGTAAAACGAACACGTATGAATATGCACAAAACAGACAGGGAACATACATGTTTATAAGATCTTTAGATAAGGACTTTATAAATATGAATGGTGCGATCAGGGGATGATCATTAGATATGGTCTTGTCGCGTTTTGACTTGCACATTTACCGTTGCGTCGTCTTTCTAAACCAACAGATGTGTACTGTGAGCTAACATCGCGTCAAACTACATCGCAACAGCTGCGCACGCGTCACTGATATAAACGCGAGTAAACTTAAACTTTATGACAACGAACAGCATTAATGTTCGGGAACTCCTTTCTTTATTTGGCGGCACAGTATCTTGCGCACAGTTGGAGAGACTTCTGCATGCCAGAGACTCAAGACAGCTGCACGAGCACAGAGAGAGAGAGAGAGAGCGCGCGCGCGAGAGAGACCTGCACCTCAGTGCTTATTATGAAATTTCAGAAATTACTCTTTCATTTGTTGGTGTATTATTTCCCGTTTCTCTGTCACACTCAGTCTAACATGCAGGAATGCCAAGTTGAAAACGCGCACATTACGCGGAATAGAAAAATCTGTTACGTCTGATATTTTATTTCACGGTAAGTTACCACGGACGAATCAGCAGTCATGTAACGTGCAGTTAGAGTGATTGACAGATAACCTGACGAGTTACAAAACAATATGAACGTGAACTTGGGAGGCCCCTGAACTTGAGAGGCCCCTGGGCTTCAGCCCAGGTAAGCCCGTGCATTAAGGCGGCCTTGTGTGTTGCTGTTTTGTTAACTCGGAAATCTGAGTTTCAGCGTAAGTTACTGTAACCGAGAAAAGGGAAAATAAATTGCACTTCTTTTAGGATTAACTTAATTTTCTACGCCGATCGTTACTGCGGTAATGACAGTTAATTACACAGCTAGAGTTTTTGCTATTTAAACATCTTTTAGTCAGTAAAATGCAAACTTTGGCAGCTACTTTACCAGTCTACACAGCGTCCAACACAACTTCCTGACCAAAAACTCCCAGAATGCATTGCGTTTCATTTCGTCTGTGACATCAGATTCCCGAGCTCTATACAAGTAAACCATGTAGGTTGTAGCTGCAGAAAGTAATAATTTGATCAGGCTTATGGAGTGGACATTTTTACAATCATACACACTCTAATATCAGATATGTTAAATGCATCCAGCTTTGACTTCCATAGTTCGTGTACATTCATTATTTCATGAATCCATGGAAGGTAGTGAGAGATTTTACTATACATCATAATGCCTGTAGCCCCCTTGTTAATGTAGTAAGACCCAATGCCGTGTGGGACATTTCCACAAATAAGTGGACCGCCAAAGTCTCCCTATAAGAGAAATTGTGGTTTAGTTAGCCATAAATATACTATTAAAATACAATAACAGTTTTACCATGAAATATTTTCAACATAATTGAAAGCTTATGAAATACCTGTGATGGTCCGGATTCTCCCTCAGTGCATATAAGGTCAGATGTGTCACAGTTTTGAATAAGAGTCAAGTTTACTTCTCTCAGGACATTTGATGGAGATGTGTGAGTGTATTCTTTCCAGCCCCAACCCATGGCCATGCAGTTACTTGGGATCGCCTCTCCCTTAGTTTTTGGCAGGCCAATGGTTTTCACGTTCTTGTTCAGTGTTGCTATTGTTTTAAGCTAAATAGAAAGATGTAATGTTTTTGCTTAAGTAGATGTCCCATATGATTGTTAAAAAAGTGTGCACATACAAAATGCATGTTAGACAAAGACAAACCTTTAGTAGCATGATGTCGTCATGACCTTGCTTGTTTGCAAAATCTGGATGTGGAATGGCAACGGCCTCTATACCCTCAGGTAAACGATTTGTGTCATCAACACCCAAATACACCCTGAGATTACTAAAGCAAACAAAATAAATGTTAAAAGATTGCCACTATTTCAACCCTAGGGTAAGGATTTACACAATTATTTGACAATACTTTAGTTGCATCATGCAAATGTACAAATATACATTCATTTAATTAGCGTACAAGTGTATATAGCTTAATAATATCATTAAATGTTTGTTAGATGTAAAAATGCATTGGTAATAAGTTAATTTGATCAATATCACATTTTGTTAACCTAATAGAAAAATGTTAGTTTTCAATTTTGCAACTAAGCTTTTATAGTTCATTATTGTGAAGTATAAAAATCTAAGTTTGTGTTTTGATGTCACTGATAGTAAATTATTTTACTCACTCTTTTTTGCAGTGTGCAGCCGTCATCACAAAATCTTCCCTTACCAGAAATCCACCACATGCTGAATGTGTTTGTGTGTCACGAATGTAGACCATGTATGGGTGGCTGTGTGGAATGGACACCTTACCGTTAACGATACTATGAACCACGCCAACACCTGAAGAGAGAATGAGAATTTATACGCATATATGTAATATTAAATGTGATCCTGTTTGCTTGGTGAAAAACAGATTCACTCTAATTTCCTATTATTGTTAGAACTTTTTAAAACTATTTAAAGGGTTATGCTAAACTGTCTACTGTTATTAGTGTAGTCTGATATGAAGTCATTACCTGGGGTGCAGAAGTGCAGCAGTAGCAGTGTAGTTATAAACCAAAAGATGCTCATTGTAGTCACTGTTCAAACACGCGATTTGTGAAGCACAGTGAAGTCGTCTTCTGCTTTAAATACAGAGTCAATGGACTCAGACCAGGGAGATGAAGCTAGAAATTAAACCATGCACTGAATTCAGATCAGTTTATTTAATTTAACACTGAAAAGTGCTGATCATCAGCGTTGGGTGATTTATCATGAAGTAACCACACTTATGGTGATAAGTCCAAATATACATGCCTATGTCAGCGATATATGTCATGCCATTCGTGTCTCCTGGAAGACCACTGACCACCCATAATCTGATCCAAATATATCTGCCAGAAATGTTTAATCTCACAGATCTTTATTAACTGATTGAATTAAGATGCTTTTTTCTGTTCTTATGTAACTGCAGTTGAGTGAAATGATACAGAAATAAGAGAAGTCAAGAACTGATGAGATGTGCCACTGGTGTCATTTATAAAAGAGATCCATAAAATGGTGATTTTTTTTTTTTACTTAATTTCTTAATGTGACTTTATTCTTGCATCTTCTGTATAATAAAATACTTTATTATTTTTCAGTCTGAAATGCTGAACATGCTGCTAGTTTGGAGGTGGAAGTTAAAGTTTTGTGATGTAAACAGCTCTGTTTCATGGCAGTGATGGTAAGATGCTGGTTAAAGTCAACTTTATTATCAATTCTACTGAATGTGCCAGACAAACACAGTATCGAAATATCGTTCCCTCAATCCTCGCAGTGTAAAACATCAACAACAACAACAACAACAAACAGTTACAAGAATTATAAAATAAATAATATACAATTGTATATAAAAGTATACAGACATTTACGGCAAATAAGAGTGGTGACTATCCTCTGTGTATTTACATAGTGCAACCAATGTTGTATGTTTGATAGCAGCATTTATATCAAAGAGACTGGTGCAAAGTGTGATTAGTTGTTTGTGGATTTTTTGGGGGGTGCTGGTATCATTAAATCAATAATTTTTTAGGTTAAATTTACATTTACAAGACACAGAACACCACTTTGGCATAACGACCAGAAAGAAAAAATCTGTAAGTTCTGTGCGTGTATGCGTGCCCGTGTGTGTGTGTGTGTGTGTGTGTGCGTGCGGGCGTGCGTGTGTGTGTGTGTGTGTGTGTGTGTGTGTGTGTGTGTGTGTGAAACCCCATCACACAGACCTTTGGTCCCAGAAAATACCTGACTGTAAGGGCGGAACCAAAGTGTGGAGAAGAAAAGTTCCGCCCGGGTCGTTTTGTGCAAACATCGGCACTTCCGGGTAACCCCGGGCAACGAGATCAGAAGAAACAAGCGGCAGGTGTGTGTGATGAGTTGGCGAGCGCTGACTGGACAGTTCACGGGAAGCAGTAAGTATAAATAGAGCATGGCAAACACTAAGCGGTTTTCATGGTTTTAAACCTTTGATCCCGGTGGACGTTGGAGCGAGTGTGGTGGCAGAGCGACGCTCGATGTGGCACAGCGGATAATCAGGAACCGTAGTAAGAATCTGTGGAGAAGAAAAAGCAGAGAGAGGAGTTACTGAATAAGGCTGGACAGCGGATGAATCGTAGTTAAAGAGGCATTGGTTACAAGTGAGTGCATATACCTATGGAAGGCCATCGTGTTACACGAATGTTGACGGAGATTTCTTAGAGTTGAGTGGCCTTGGGAAGTTGAAAGGAGAGGACGGACAGACACAGAAGAGAACCAATGAATGGTATCAGACCGTGAGTACAAGCATCTGTTTACATCTATTGAGGTATTGATGAACACATCATAAACTGTTTGTGGAACGTGTTGTCCTGTAGTGGCCCCACCTTGGAGAACAAAGCCGGTGGGCGAGCCAACAGTTGCAAAGTAGCCGGACCGTGGTGTGGAGACTCGTGTTAACTACACAACACTGGATTTATTTATCTATTCCCTCCCCACCTATGTGTCCGGGCAACGAAGGAGACTCTTTGAGTATAGTTATCGACGTGCTGTGGGAGAGAACACAGTAGAATAAGAGGAAGTAGAGAAATTGACTCAGAGCAGAGCCACACTAGACTCAGAGCTAAAGCTATACTTACCCAAGCTGTCTTGTTGTTCCAGAGCAGCACGCCTATTGAGTCGCAGAGCCACACTAGAACCAGAGCTAAAGCTATACTTACCCAAGCTGTCTTGTTGTTCAAGGGCAGCACGCCTATTGAGCCACAGAGCCACACTAGACCCAGAGCTAAAGCTATACTTACCCAAGCTGTCTTGTTATTCCAGAGCAGCGCGCCTATTGAGTCGCAGAGCCACACTAGAACCAGAGCTAAAGCTATACTTACCCAAGCTGTCTTGTTGTTCCAGAGCAGCACGTCTATTGAAAAGCAGAGCCACACTCGACTCAGAGCTAAAGCTATACTTACCCAAGTTGTCTTGTTGTTCCAGAGCAGCACGACTATTGAACCACAGAACCATACGAGAAACCAGAGCTACACTTACCTGGGAGTCTGGTAGGTCCCTTCGAAAGGTGTTTAGTGAAATTCATACTTGTCTTGGAAATACGCCCGCCTCGTGAAGCACACTCTCGCAGCATCCCCGGAACCACCTGGAACAGAAGGGAGTATTCCTGTTATTGACTGTCGAGGACAATCGTTGCTCCGGATCAAGCACGGTAACTCAGTGATACTCTCTCTAACCTGTTTCTGTGTGCACAGGGCAATAGCTAGCATCCGAGCCGAGCTGCGAATCCAGCAATGGTGGGTTGAGGCCAGACGTCCAGGTACCCTGTGGGAAGACAAACAAAAGAGGAAGTCATAGATCCGAAAGAACTCCTGTGATACTTACCTGTTTGATCCCGCAGTGGAGTAGGTAGTTGTCTCACACCCCTACGTTCAGTAATTGTGTTCCTTTCTGCCTCCAGGAATCAGGGGAGGGTGCCACGCATTCAACTAAACAAGAGAAGGAGAAATAAGGATTAGAACCCCAAGGAAGTCGCAATACTTACCCAGGACGAAGGAGCTCCGTCCTTTCTCCCCTTGGCCCCCCTCTCCCCCTGCAGGATTAAAGGAACACGGCAGAGTTATTTTAAATCCTCCTCTCCCCATCCCAGTTATATTTTAACTAATTTAAATAAAGATTGTTTTAATTGTACCTATTTGCTCTCGTGTTTGGTCATTGGGGTGCTTTTGGGGACCTCCTCGAGGTGGACAGTCCAGAGGGGCATTAGTGGCCCGCCCCGGTTGGTGACATAAAATTGCCAGACAAGCGTCTGTGTGAACACAAACACGTCCCGTAAATCTTCTGAGATTGTTGCCGGAAAGAGGACCTATTCAGATACACGGAAAACCCTCTGTGTGAACAAGAAGCCGAAACAATGCCGTAATGGGCGTGTCGTAGTGAGAGCGTCATCACAACAAAAGTTATGGTTCAGCTCTCTAAAATGAGAGATTTACATGTTTATCAACGTTCACAACGAGAAATTTCGCAAACTAGATTGAAGCAGTTATCAGGAAATTATAAATGAGACGCATAAACATTGACGCGCGTGTTATGGCAACATGAAGTTGGTTCAACTCTTTAAAATGAGGGATTTACATGCAATACAACATTCATGACGAGAAATGTCAGCAAACTGGACTGAAGCAGATATCAGGTAAGTTAGCTCGTCACTTACTGGGCTGAAGCGGAGTTCAGAAGCATAAAAGAATATTGCGTAATGTGCTCATTTAAGCTTCTAATAAACAAAAATGCCTGGGCTCATCCCAACAAGATATATTGTTCAGCAGGGGTTTTTAATGCATATTAACAATCACAATGAGAAATGTCTGAAAACTAGATTAAAGCAGAGATCAGGGAGCACGTCAAATATCCACTCAGAAGCTGAGATCATTCACCAGCATTAGAACAGCGCGTCACACGCTCCTTTATAGTCTTACAAACAAAAATGGTTTCTGGAGAGAGGAATAATCAATAATAGGCAAACTTCAGACGCTGCATAGAAGATAGGGCAGGACTTTCAACAGGTTACATGTCTTTCCGGGACCTTGCAGATGCCGGCAAATCATTGGCAGTGTGAATGAACAAAAAACAAACGATCCCGTAAAAATCCAGGATGCATTTTCTGTGTATTTTCCTGAATGTCTGTTTGAAAAGGGCTTCACAAACACAAGCACAACTCTAACCAGTGTTAACCACAGAAGTCAAAACTATAACAGAAGCTCTTTTTAATCTCAAAGATGAATGAACAGTAGAAAAATTCACTCAGTAATGTCTTCCTTTAGGAATTATTCAAATAAACTAATTATAATTTTAACAACAAAATGGTGGAATAGCACTTTGGGAAGTACTCCCAAAAGTGCTATTCCGCCATACAATATAGTTCCTCTTTTAACCCTTGTGCATCCTTGAGGACATTTTTGCCCTTTTCAGTTTTGTTTTTTTGATAACTTTGCCTGCGTTAATGCTAACTGCATAAAATTTGCCACAGGTGTGCATTTTTATTGGAATTTTAACATTTCACCTTCATTTCCTTTAAAAAATCTATTTTCTACTAGGTACACAAAATACTTCCTCTCAGGACCTTTTGGACAAAAATGTCCCCATTGAAACCCATTAAAACTGCAATTTTTAATCCCGGTGCCATTCAACTATAAAATAATGCAATCTTTGTTAACAGGCTTTCATTCTGGTGGCAAGGCTTCAAAATTTTAATTTTTACTATTTTTTACCAGATGGTGCCATTTTTTTAGGTTTGGCATATAAAGCAAATTATCGCTTAGTTGTTTTCTGCTTATGCATATTATAGAGCCAATTAGATACAGTCTTGTTCAAAAAAATAGCAGTACAATGTGACTAACCAGAATAATCAAGGTTTTTAGTATATTTTTTTATTGCTACGTGGCAAACAAGTTACCAGTAGGTTCAGTAGATTCTCAGAAAACAAACAAGACCCAGCATTCATGATATGCACGCTCTTAAGGCTGTGCAATTGGGCAATTAGTTGAAAGGGGTGTGTTCAAAAAAATAGCAGTGTCTACCTTTGACTGTACAAACTCAAAACTATTTTGTACAAACATTTTTTTTTCTGGGATTTAGCAATCCTGTGAATCACTAAACTAATATTTAGTTGTATGACCACAGTTTTTTAAAACTGCTTGACATCTGTGTGGCATGGAATCAACCAACTTGTGGCACCTCTCAGCTGTTATTCCACTCCATGATTCTTTAACAACATTCCACAATTCATTCACATTTCTTGGTTTTGCTTCAGAAACAGCATTTTTGATATCACCCCACAAGTTCTCAATTGGATTAAGGTCTGGAGATTGGGCTGGCCACTCCATAACATTAATTTTGTTGGTTTGGAACCAAGACTTTGCCCGTTTACTAGTGTGTTTTGCGTCATTGTCTTGTTGAAACAACCATTTCAAGGGCATGTCCTCTTCAGCATAGGGCAACATGACCTCTTCAAGTATTTTAACATATGCAAACTGATCCATGATCCCTGGTATGCGATAAATAGGCCCAACACCATAGTAGGAGAAACATGCCCATATCATGATGCTTGCACCTCCATGCTTCACTGTGTACTGTGGCTTGAATTCAGAGTTTGGGGGTCGTCTCACAAACTGCCTGTGGCCCTTGAACCCAAAAAGAACAATTTTACTCTCATCAGTCCACAAAATGTTCCTCCATTTCTCTTTAGGCCAGTTGATGTGTTCTTTGGCAAATGTGACCAGTCACGGAAAGTAGGGACACAAGTCGGATTTGGGCATTTTGAGTTATTCACGGATTCTGAAAGTGCAGTTTCTAAGCTTTCCAACGATGTGTAACACATGGAAATCTGATAAGATTTGGAGAAGTTGTGGCCATTTGAATATAGGAACTCAGAAATACTCAAACCGAGAAAATCGAGACGAAAGGGACTCTTCTTTTCAGCTGGGGGAGACAATAGGGCTCATTTACATCTCATTTAGCTAAGCCATACCCCCTGTAAAACCCTTTTTGAGATGTTCTAGCATCATATGTAGTATTTTATGATCAAATGACAACCCGCAAAAATAAACATGACTCTTTTACCTTTGTGGGGATCACAAGTCGAATCCAGTCTGTTTCAGATTATCCAATGACCATATTTGTCCACAAATGCGTATAATCCGTGAAATATAGATTGTTTACATCAGATTTCGCATGAATGCTTGGTAATACAATATAATATCTAATCTGAAGACTATTTAAATCGTAACATGTAAGGGTATATGAGCTTACACTCCGTTAAACACATGAACCCGCCTTCAAAGTTTGTATTTAAAATAGGGAAGTAGTATAATAGATCATCCAAACAGCGCCGTCGAAAACGTGACATCCTTTAGAGATGTTACCAATGGCTCGCTCGTTCCTCCATCAGCCAATGACTTCATGGAAAATATTGATAAACAAAACATGTAGCCAATTATATGAAGAATACAACGATATCTGTGTAACTTCTGTGTGTCTGGACTCATGCTGCGCTGCAAGAACTGACATAGAGATGACGTCAAAGTACCGCGAGAGCGAATCGAAATTAAACTACTGCGTAAGATTTCTTGAAGAGCTCTCGCGGTACTTTGACGTCATCCCACTGCGGCGCCGCATTCATGCGAAATCTGACGTACGATGCGGCTGACTGTTATTTGTTCCGCCCCAGCTTCTTGTATTTTTCTTTTGTTTTGTGCACCCGAGCTTTACAGTCTGGGGAGACGCACGCTATAAGTTAAAAAAAAAAAAAAAAAAACGTAGCAAACATGTCTGAGGAACAGGGCACTACAGTCACGTGACTTCACGCTCGAGCCGGAAGAGAAGACAATGCTGAATAAAGTCGTAATTCTGCTATTTTTGGACCAAACTATATTTTCGATGCATCAACACAATCTTACTGACCCACTGATGTCACATGGATTACTTTGATGATGTTTTTATTAACTTTCTGGACATGGAAACCATACATAGATTTTCAATGAAGGGGATAGAAAGCTCTCGGACTAAATCTAACGATAAAACATCTTAAACTGTGTTCCGAAGATGAACGGAGGTCTTCCGAGTTTAGAACGACATAAGGGTGAGTCATTAATTACATTATTTTCATTTTTGGGCGAACTATTCTTATTTAGTAGTCACGCTGTTCCCTTTGGAGGTGGAGGCGAAAACAAAAGCTTATACAGTATGTAAATATACACACAGACAATGACGCCCCCCGCTGCACGCTAGAATCTCCGGAAAAACAAGCCTATTTTAACCGCAAAATGTACGCTTTTAAATATACAAAAACTGCTATCTCAAACATGGAGAGGCTTCTTCGTGATCTCAACTAACAGATTCTCCAATAAAACGAAAATCACAAATTTTGAAAAAAAAACTTTGTTTCTCATTTTGACCAATTGTCCCCACAAAGATAGGAGTTCCAGTATTTTTGTGACCTTGTGGGGACATTTTGAGGTCCCCATGAGAAAACAAGCTTATAAATCAAACAGAATGATGTTTCTTAAAAATGTGAAGTAGTAGAAGGGTTTCTGTGATGGTTGGGGTTAGAGAATGGGGTAGGTAAGGGGAATAAAATATACAGTTTGTATGGTATAAAATGCATTGCGTCTAAATGTCCCCACAAAACATGGAAACCAGAATGTGCGTGTGTGCGTGTGTGAACAGTTTGAATGAAAAAAAATATATTGTACTGGATATCACAAGACTACAACCGCTGCAAAGGAGGTGTCGTTTTTGTTCATAAAAAAACAACAGTGGCATTGTGTAAACAAACCAGCATTTGAAGGGTTAAAATTCTGAAAATAAATGAATGTTTGGTCATTGTGATTAGAGCTGATGCTGGTTAAAAAAATGGCATCAGTGAAAGTGGAAAAAAATATTAATCTATAATATTTTTATGACACTTTTTTGACATGGACATTTTTGTCCTTTATGGACCTGAGAGGTAACTTTTTTTTTAATCTGATACTGCATAAAAAATATGAATGCATAAAAATTAATGTTGTTGTTAATCATTGACATATCCAAGGCTGTAATACTCAAAGAAAAAAAATCTGCTTAGCATTTAGTAAATTTAAAAAAAATAAAAATTTTATTTGTTTCATAAAAAAACAGCAGTGGCATTGTGTAAACAAACCAGCATTTAAAGGGTTAAAATTCTGAAGATTGATCATTGTGATTAGAGCTGATGCTGGTTAAAAAAATTTAATCAGTGAAAGTGGAAAAAAATATAAATCTATAATATTTTTATGACACTTTTTGGACATGGACATTTTTGTCCCCTGTGAACCTATGTGTAACTTTTTTAAATTGATGCACAAGGGTTAAATCCGCTTAGAAAAGCGCTACGTTTTATTTTGTGCCACCATACTTGCTCGTAAAACTACTCGTCTTAAACGTTGATGTGTTTGGTCACTTCTAACTTTATCTCTGTTTGGTACCATTGAATGAATGGGGCTAAGCTAAATGCTATCAAAGTGTCGCAGCGTGCGCGCCACAGCGCTTACGTGCACGCACTAAGATGATAGAGGTATGTATCAACTCTTCTTAGTTAAGGTAATAACATAGTTTAATATGGAAAAAGGATAGACTATTCCTTTAACAGACTTGTGTAATGATAAAGGTTTGCTTTTATTTCAATTAGGTACTGTACATAAAAATGCAGAAGAACTTAAATCAGACATGCTTTCATATTAAAATGTTGAGTTGATCCAGCTTTGCCTTCCATGGTTTGTGTTGCTTTAAAAAGATCCTCTCATGGTGTCATGAATCCATTGAACAGGGATGTGATTTTTCCGGATTAATCCAGAATTCCGGATTTTCCGACCTGAAAATGTGACCTACGTGAAACATGCAGATATGTAAAAAAAAAAAAAAATAGGGGGGAGGGGGGTATCTCACAGCCGTCGCCATGGTAACCCGGAACGGAACCACAATCGCCGTCCCCGCGCAACAGGGCCACACCGGGCAGCACGTCAGATGACAAAGATATGCATTTTCCTTCCTTTTCAAGTATCAAATCGACGTTGTTTTTCCTGCTTTGCTACTGTTCGGACGCTTTTACTTGCGCTCTGTGCTTTGCGCTTTTGCTTTTTCGCTTTTATCTTTTGATTCAACTACCAGCAGTTCAGCACAGTGCTCAAACTAAACAATTGGGCACTCACACTAAAACTACAAATTCCTGGAACTATATTGATATTTGGAACATTCAACAACTTGGGGAATTTGTCAAAGCGGTCTACCAGTCTGCTATTGCCGGCAGCTGACAATCCTAAAACAGGACAACACAGCTGCCCACACTCAAACAGAAGAAAAGAAGAAAGAATGCCTTCTTCTGGATCTAAATCCACCTGCTGCTCAAATTGCCACAGACTTTTACAAAAGATTGCAGTTCTCGAAACAAAGTTACTTGTGGCGCTGCCGACCCTGCCAGAACATACAGCGGAGCTTCATCGTGGTCCTTCTCAACATAAAGCTGGTGAGTCCTGTGAACCTAATGCTTTTAAACAGGTCATAGTGAGCTCAGATAAACCTAAAGAAATTGAGGACACAAACCGATGGCATAAACAGGGTGCGAGACCCAAAAGTGCTCAAGACATTAGACTGTCACGAGTGTCACAAATTGCTGCATTAGCATCATCTACCCCAGATATGGGTACAACTCGAGTAGCCAATATTGGTATTCTACCACCCCCTGTACGGCTTGAAAATAGATTTGAAGCACTAATGAGTTTGGGTGAAGAATCCCCAAATGTTAATGGACACAGATCACGTCAGCCAGTAGCTTACAGAGCTAACAGACGCTCAACATCATATAGGCAGCGGCGCTCCGCTCAGACAGCAGCCGAGCCAAACACGCTGATAGTGGGTGACAATATTATCAGAAACTTTGAAAGCAAGGCTACCCGTACATACTGTTTTCCTCGGGCAACGGTTTCTGATGTTAACAAGGAACTTTGCAACATTCTGATGAAACATAAGTCTGTCAGTCGGATTGTCATACATGTGGGAAAGAATGATATTCGGAAAGAGCAGTCTGAGCTCCTTAAGGGGGATTTCAATGAACTTTTTGAAACACTTAAAAGACTGAAAGTTCAAGTTTTCATCAGTGGACCTCTTCCAGCCCGAGGAACAAATATGTTTTCTCGTCTACTAAGCTTAAATTCATGGCTGCAAAAAACCTGCACCGTGAGAGGACTGAATTACATTGACAATTTCAATATCTTCTGGAGTCAAAGGCAACTTTTTAACACAGATGGTATCCACCCAAACAAACTAGGTGCTAGGTTGCTTAAAGACAATATCTTTTTCTCCATGCATCATCCATCAGCTGAGTGTGCCAGTCCACTACTGAACAGCGGAAATGACCACAGGATTTTACACCAGCACCTGGATGGACATTCAGATGACAAGGATAAAACTCTGCAGTCACAACTACTGTTCACAGACACAGCTCAGGCTGAGCCCTGCCCACAGACCTCGCTACAGCTGGATTGTGAATCAACACCCAAGGACGTTTCTGTTGATAATGACCAGAGGAATGATAACACTCCCTCCCAGCCTTCAGGAACACCAGAATCACAGCTGATGTCGTCACACTCTCTCTCCCTCTCTCCAACATCACCACTTCTGGGCTTTTCAGAGAAAATGGAGAAACTGGTATTTGCTGGAACAAAGCTCTCCCACTCTATTGCTGCGAGTCCCCAAATATCAACCAAGAAACAGCGGGCTCCTCAACCACCAAAGCCTTCGGGCCCAGCCCGCCCTCCCCCTCCATCTCAGAGAGCACTCCGACCTCTGCCTCAACGTCAGGGATCACACCAGCCCTCATCTGCAAACAGCAATGGTAACTGATGTGTGTTGGGTTCCCGCTACGTCAGCAGTAACAATCATAAATATTTTAAGAACAAGCGGGCGCCCGATGTCCCTTTAGCTTTCCCTATCTCTGTCCTGACATGTGATAGAAAGATGAAGGCCGTCTCCAGCCGCACAGCAATTCTATCTAATCTACTGCCTATTATACGTCATTCTGAGATTGATACAGTTCCAAAACCAGTTACTGTTAAGTTAGCACTTCTGAACATCCGTTCACTAAAGAACAAATCCTTTTTAGTTAATGATCTTATCACCACTAACAACCTGGACTTTATGTTTCTAAATGAAACTTGGTTAGATGACAGCTGCAGTGCTACAGTCCTCAATGAATCAGCCCCACCCAACTTTACCTTTATAAATGTCTGTAGAGCTGTTAGAAGGGGTGGAGGAATAGCTGCTTTATTCAAAGATGCCTTTCAGTGCAAGCAAGTGTTACTTGGTGATTACCAGTCTTTTGAATATTTGTGTATTGCTCTAAAAGGTACACCACGCATTCTGTTTACAATTATTTATAGACCTCCCAAATACACCTCAGCATTTGTTGATGAATTCACAGAACTTTTATCAACAATTTCCTCTGAATTTGATTATTTTGTTATTGCTGGAGATTTCAATATTCATATAGACAATTCAGAAAACAATACTGCGATTGAACTGTTAAATGTTTTAAACACTTTTGATCTGACCCAGCACGTGCAAGGTCCTACACACAATCGGGGACACACTCTTGATCTGCTCATTAGCAAGGGTCTAAACATTTCATCCACTGTAATCAAGGATGAAGCGCTATCCGACCATTTCTGTGTTTACTTTGATTTATTGATCTGTCCCGCCACTGATGCTAGATCTGTCTATATCAAAAAAAGGTTCATACATGAGAACACCAGTGAGGTATTTATGAATGCTATGTCAATGTTGCCAAACATATCGGCAGACTCTGTTGATGTTCTCCTTGAAAACTTTAACATAAAAGTTAAAGATGCTATTGATGATATAGCTCCAGTAAAGGTCAGGGTGATCACTGGCAGACGTAAAGCACCCTGGAGAAACACAACAGCAGTACAGCACATGAAAAGAACATGCAGAAAAGCTGAACGTATGTGGCGGAAAACAAAACTTGAAATACATTATAGCATCTATAAGGACAGTCTTCGTGCTTTCAATGTAGAACTAGGCACAGCTAGACAGACCTTCTTCTCCAATATTATAAATAACAACATAAACCACACTCGCACTCTTTTTGCTACTGTAGAGAGACTAACAAACCCCCCAAATCAAGTTCCTAGTGAAATGCTCTCTGACAACAAATGCAATGAGTTTGCAACCTTTTTCTCTGAGAAGATCAGTAATATCAGAATGGCAATAAACACGACCTCAAATAGTACTGTGGTCAGTCAGATATCATTGCAACAACCTCAGAAATTAGTCAGTCTCTCAGAATTTGACATAATTGATATAAAAACCTTGGAAGAAACAGTACAACATCTTAAAGCATCAACTTGCAGCCTTGACATTCTCCCCACATCTTTTCTCAAAAAGGTACTTAACTGCTTAGAAACTGACCTCTTAAAAATAGTAAACACCTCTCTGATCACAGGCACTTTTCCAGAGTCATTAAAAACAGCAGTTGTTAAGCCTTTCCTAAAAAAGAGTAACCTAGTCAAAACCATACTTAGCAACTACAGACCTATCTCAAATCTTCCGTTTATAAGCAAGATCATTGAAAAGGTTGTTTTCAATCAGCTGAACAAATTCTTAAACTCAAATGGCTATCTGGACAACTTTCAATCTGGTTTCCGTCAGCATCACAGCACAGAGACAGTGCTCATAAAGATAATAAATGATATTCGCTTAAACTCTGATTCAGGTAAAATATCAGTGCTGGTGCTACTAGATCTTAGTGCTGCCTTTGACACAGTAGATCACACCATACTTATACATAGACTGGAAAACTGGGTAGGGCTCTCTGGGATGGTTCTCAAATGGTTTAAAACATACCTACAAGGAAGAGGTTACTATGTGAACATAGGTAACCATAAATCTGAGTGGACATCCATGACATGTGGAGTCCCACAGGGTTCAATTCTTGCACCTCTTCTGTTTAATTTGTATATGCTCCCACTTGGTCAAATAATGAAAAAGAACCAAATTGCTTACCACAGCTATGCAGATGACACCCAGATATACTTAGCCCTGTCACCCAATGACTACAGCCCCATTGACTCTCTATGTAAATGCATTGATGAAATTAACTGTTGGATGCGTCAAAACTTCCTCCAGTTAAACAAAGACAAAACTGAAGTCATTGTATTTGGAAATAAAGATGAAACTCTCAAAGTTAACACATACCTTGACTCTAGGGGTCTAAAGACACAAAATAAAGTCAGAAATCTTGGTGTAATTTTAGAGTCTGACCTTAATTTCAGTAGTCACGTGAAAGCGATAAGCAAATCAGCTTACTACCATCTCAGAAATATTGCCAGAATTAGATGTTTTGTCTCAAGACAGGACTTAGAGAAACTTGTTCATGCTTTCATCACCAAGCAGGGTGGATTACTGCAATGGACTCCTTACTGGGATCCCCAAAAAGACCATTAGACAGCTGCAGCTCATACAAAACACTGCTGCCAGAATTCTGACCAGAACCAAAAAATCTGAGCACATTACTCCAGTCCTCAGGTCCTTACACTGGCTTCC
This sequence comes from Paramisgurnus dabryanus, assembly GCF_030506205.2. Classification (NCBI taxonomy): domain Eukaryota; kingdom Metazoa; phylum Chordata; class Actinopteri; order Cypriniformes; family Cobitidae; genus Paramisgurnus; species Paramisgurnus dabryanus. The sequence goes on along the minus strand of NC_133360.1, from coordinate 13,072,184 downwards.
TGTTACATTTAGAATAGACTTTAAAGCATTGTTACTCGTTTATAAATCACTTCATGGCTTAGGACCCAAATACATGACAGATATGCTAACTGAATATAAACCTAAAAGATTACTCAGATCATTAGGATCAGGTCAGTTAGAAATACCAAGGGTTCACTCAAAACAAGGTGCGTCAGCATTTAGCTTTTATGCCACCTCTAGCTGGAATCAACTTCCAGAAGAGATCAGATGTGCTTCAACAGTAAACACTTTTAAATCTAGATTAAAAACACATCTGTTTAACTCTGCATTTACTGAATGAGCACTGTGCTGCTTCACACTGACTGCACCTTCAACTCAAGTCACTTTTACTCCTGTTTTATTCTTTTTAACTTTTTAAACTGTTTTATTAAAATCACATTTATTTTCTTTAATTGTTATTTTAAATTCTCATGTATCTTTGTCTTTATTGTGATCTTATCGTGTAAATCTTATTTTTACATTTTCTTTTTCTTTTTTATATATTGTTTTCTCATTTCTGTGTAAAGCACTTTGAATGACCTCTGTGTATGAAATGTGCTATACAAATAAACTTGCCTTGCCTTGCCTTGCCTTGCCAACAAGGACGCGTTTCCGACCGTTCGCAAATGGCGGATGGCGAAGTATGATTGTTTTCACCATTCACCAATCAGACCCGATCGTTTCTCTCCTCTCTTCTCCTCATTTGCGACGTTTGGCTGTCACTCGCGTGACGCGAAACAAAGCGGAAAAACGTATACACGTCGGTTTACTTGGTGGATTTGGAGCGGCAATTTTCACAGAAATGAGAGGAACAACGAGCGCCGTTGCAGAAAATCCTGGTGGCGACTGAGAGGGACGATGCAACAATATTGGTTCCGAAAAAAAGGCAAGGAAACAAGTTACCTCTGAACGTTTCTCAATCGGAAGGCTGCAGCCTCCGGAGGTCTCATGCAGGTTGCATACGTCATCGAGCCTGGTTTAACCTAACTGAGCATTACATTCGGAAGTCATAAACATATTACAACAATTTACGATTAACTTAGAATAATAGTAAACTTCATAATTGTTAATATTGTGACTCTTGATGAGTCTTGATGACGTATGCAGCTTAGAAATGCGACCTCCGGAAGAGAAACGGCCTCTGTATCATCGTTTGTTTCCAAGGTTTCGTGTTTTTAAAGTTTTAAGGTTGACCAGTTTGATTAAAATAAATAGCTCCTGTACTTTTTTGTACAATTGCTTTTATTTATTATTGTCAACCTTCTATTGTTTATGTTTAAGAAAGTTACTCATCTTCAGGGGTCTAAAATTAGAAAAAGAGACCTTTAAGACACTTTATTATAACTAAAGGTCCTGTGTAGCACATTTTACAGATATTTGTATTAAAAAAATACTCTGGTAAAAATAGAAGTACTGATTTAACTTCTTTACTCAAGTAAAAGTATCAAAGTACAGGCTTGGAAATGTACTTAAAGTATCAAATTAAAAGTAGCCATGCCTTTAGTTCTTTATAAGCAATTGCCTACATTTTATTTGGATGTCGGCAAAATAGGCCTTCTTTTGACATGAACATTTGCATGTTGCACATTTAGCTGTTAAAGTTGTGTAAAAATGCAAAACAAAATAAGTTAAAACATATTTTTTTGTCATGGTTGTTGATATAGAGAGAGGTGGTGATGGAGCAGTGGACAAGACACTTGCTTTTGATTCCCACTGTTACACATCCACCAAATAAGTTGTTATGTGTCATACTGTACAAAAAAGTTGTAAAATAAATTAAAATGTGTTTTTTTTTTGTTCAAAAAAGTTGTTATGGGTCCTACTTTACTATCCGTATAGATCCGCCACCAGTTTGATTGGCGTGTGGGGGGGTCTCGATATATTTTCCTGCTTTTTTGTCCTTAGCCAATCACATGCCTGATTGAAGGTAGTGAGAGATTTTAGTATACATCGTTTTGTAACCTGTAGACTCATTCTCATTGTAGAAAGACACAATGCCGTGTGGGACATTTCCACAAATAAGTGGACCGCCAGCGTCTCCCTACAAGATAAATTGTGGTTTAGTTATTTATAAATATACCATTAAAATACATTAACAATTTTTACATTAACCATGAAATATTTTCAACATTTGAAAGCTTATGAAATATGATGGCCCGGTTCCTCCCTCAATGCATATAAGGTCAGATGTGTCACAGTTTTGAGTAAGAGTCAAGTTCACTTCTTTCAGGACATTTGATGGAGACGTGTGAGTGTATTCTTGCCAGCCCCAACCCAAGGCCATCCAGTTTTTGGGGATCGCTCTCCCCTTGTTTTTGGCAGGCCAATGGTTTTCACATTCCTGTTCAGAGTTGCTCTTGTTTTAAGCTAAATAGAAAGATGTAATGTTTTTGCTTGAGTAGATGTCCCATATGATTGTTAAAAAAGTGTGCACATACAAAATGCATATAAGACGAGACAAACCTTTAGTAGCATGATGTCGTCATGACCTTGCTCGTTTGCAAAATCTGGATGTGGAATGGCTAACCCCCCAGTCACATTAGCTACAAGCGACAGAGACAGAGCGACAGGCTACCATTCATTTTCAATGGAAGTGGCCGTTTGCCAGCGGCAAGCGACGAGCTCGCCGCTGCGCGAGCAGGGCGGGGCCAAAATAGACAAGCAGGCTATTTTATGCAAATGCTGAGCGATGCGACAAAGCGACTGCCAATCGGTGTGAAAGAGCAGCGTGACGTAGGTCTGTGGTCGAGTCTGAGAAAATAATTCAAGATGGCGGAAAATGTGTATTTATGTATATATCTGATAAGTTTGGCATTTTATCTCAAATATTTTGTTACTTTTATCGAGAAATAAATACTTTTAAATCCAAAAACACCGTTCTTGTAACTTAACAATACCTCTAAAGTGACTTTTGATACCGCTTTTGGAAACTAGCCAAGGAACGCCCATCAAGCGAGTGCGTGTTGCTCGGTGTCGTTCACTTTTGTAGCTAATGTGACTGTAGGGTAAGACTGGTATACTCTCAGGTAAACGATTTGGTCATCAACACCCAAATACACCATGAGATGTCTAAAGCAAACAAAATAAAGTAAATGTTAAAAGACTGCCATTTTTTCAACCCTACAGTAAATATTTACACAATTATTTCACAATACTTTTGCATCGTGCATGTGTACAAATATACATTCATTTTATTAGCGTACGAATGTATGTTAGTTTTAAAAAAGTCATTAAATGTTTGTTAGATGTCCAAATGCATTGGTTATAAAGTTAATTTGATCAATACCACATTTTCAATGACCTGGTTCACTTAATAGAAAAATTGTAAGTTTTTATTTTGCAGCTAAGCTTTTAAAAGTTCATTATAGTGAAGTATAAGAAGCAAAGTTTGTGTTTTGATGTCACTGATAGTATATTATTTTACTCACTTTCTGTTACAGTTGGCAGCTGTTATCACAAAATCTTCCCTTATCAAAAACCCACCACATGCTGTATGTGTGTATTTGTCATGAATGTAGACCATGTATGGGCGGCTGTGTGGAATGGACACCTTACCGCCAACGATACCATGATCCATGCCGACACCTAAAGAGAGAATGAGAATGCATGTAATTAATATTAAATGTGATCCCATTTTGCATGTTGAAAAACAGATTCACTGTAATTTCCTCCTATTGTAAGAAGTTTTTAAACTATTTAAAGGGTTACGAGAATCAGTCTGCTGTTATTAGTGTAGTCTGATATGAAGTCATTACCTGGGGTGCAGGAGTGCAGCAGTAGCAATGTAGTTATAAATCAAAAGATGCTCATTGTAGTCACTGTTCAGTCCAGCGATGTGTGAAGCACTGTGAAGTCGTCTTCTGCTTTAAATACAGAGTCAAGATGAAGCTGGAAATTGAACCATGCACTGAATTCAGATCAGTTTATTTAATTTAACACTGAAAAGTGCTGATCATCAGTGTTTGCTGATTTATCATGAAGTAACCACAATTTTGGTGATAAGACCAAACATGCATGCTTATGTCAGCGATATCCATTCGTGTCTCCTGGAAGATCACTAACCAACCCTAATCTGATCCAGACATATCTGCCAGAAATGTTTAATCTCACAAATCTTTATTAACTGATTGACTCGAAGTGTTTTCTTTTTCTGTTCTTATGTAACTGCAGTAGAGTGAAATGATACAGAAATAAGATAAGTCAAGAACTGATGAGATGTGCCACTTGTGTCATTTATAAAGGAGATCCATAAAATGGTGATTTTTTTTTTACTTAATTTCTTTATTTATTAAGAAAGTAATATTTGACTTTTTTTCTTGCATCTTCTGTATAATAAAAAACTTTTTGCAGCTTCTTGCTATAAAAATGAGATTAAGCTTTTATTTTGCTGTAACGTTACTCACCCAACTGCTGACCATGTCTACCGCTGCAAATGATACAGATCTATGGCAAGTTGAATCCACAGAAGAATCCCAGCAACAAGTAAGTCAAGCAGAGGAAGCCATTAATGATGAAAGCAACGCTTTTGTACACCAGAGCTCTCGCCTGACAAGTAATTCATGTAGTCCTCCCAGCATCATTGACTGGCCGCTGCCGAAGTTACTGGAAACCTTGTACACACACGATATCCCGGCTCCGACTGGAGCTACGCATAAGGAACTGTTTGCTTTGCTCTGTGAAAAAATTGACAGCCTAGCAGCAGTACTTACTCCTCCAGCGAGAAAGAACCTCTAACCGGCTTCCATTTCGCTGATGTTGAACCCAAGTGGGCAGGTGCATCCGACGTCTCAACCCAAGGAGTCTACCCTTCTTACGTCCAAAGCAATGACCCAGTGTTGTCAGCTTTGTCCAGCATTCAGTTTTCGCTCTCCGACATGAACTCCAGAATTCAAGCTCTTGAGTCCGGTTCAACATCTAAGTCTTCTGCAAAGTTTTCCATCCCTGGTCCGTCTTCCGAGAACTTCTCATCGGCCATGGCGCGGCTTCTCATGTTTAATCCGCAGCAAAATGATGACGTTGTCAATTCATGACTATATCACGAAAAACCATAGGAAGTGCAGTTCCAGTGACTTCTGCGATTTATCATCAGTTAAGAAGCCAAATCATCGCAGGGAATGATGTTAACCTTGTAAAAATATTGCTGTGCTCAGAAATGAGTGACAAGCATGTTGTTGACTGCGGCGATGTGTCTGTTATGCATTTTCGGCGTTTTTGTCAAACAGCGACCCCTAGAGTCGCTGGAGAATACTTGCAACTGTCGTAATTTCCCGCTCTAGTACTCCCAAGATAATGACCAGGTAATGTTTCACAATTTCATACAAATATTAGGCTACTGCATAGTCTACTAAACTACAGATGATGGTAATATGATAATAACAAGTTTATTCCAAGTGTAGAGTGCATATAATAATAAAGTACCGCGTTTGCTAGCTTATAAAATTTTTACATGATTGCAGCTAAATCACAAGTAAACATTATAAAATGCCATGACAAAGTTAATTGTGTACGTTGCATTATTTCATAACATTGTTCGTTATAATGTTACTATACATGATTATTGCTATTTATCATAATAGTTTGCAAATTGTGCATGTTTACACTATTTACAACCTCTAGGCTTATTTATGTCCTGATAATTATGTGAGATATTGACAACTGTTGTCATGATAATCGCATGACATACTAAAGCAAGCGCAACAACATACAACATAGACCGCAAACAAGTTTACAAATGAGAGATTTACTTACTAGTCCATCAACAAGATCGCCAGATCAGCATCCCATCCAGTGCTGTCTTTTAGCTCACGCCAACGAGTAAAAACCTGACCGAGTGGGACTCTTGTCCGGTTCCTAATGCGGTCAGATTCTCTTTTCCTACTCTCTTCCGCACGCGCTTTCTTAACTTTTAAATCGTTTAGCCTCACGTCTCAAATTCGCGGGTGCAGTTGTTCTTATAGGCTTGATCGACTTCATGCAGCGCTGCAAGAACCGACAGCCGGATGACGTCAAAGTGCCGGCTCGGATCATTTTCGAGGTACTTTGACATCTTCCGGCGGTCGGTTCTTGCAGCACCACACGAAGTCAAACAAGCCTAATGTGTGAGACGTCGTTGCCGTAAAGCAAGTCGTGATTCTCGCGAGATTTGTCCTCCCCGAGCTTCAACAGGAGGATGATTCGCCCTACTATGACTTTGTTTACCACCGAAATAACTTTGAAGCTGTTATATTAAAGGTCCCATATGGTCAAAACTGAAATTTTGTGGCTTTTTTCATGATAACTGAGGTCTAGGGGCTATGTAAGTACCATATACGTTTCAAAATAGTCATTTAAGGTTCAAATGTGCATGGCCTGCTTGAACTAGCTGTGAGTTAAAACGTCTCGTTTGTACTTCCGTATATTTGCTACGTCCAGGGCCGCATTAACACTGTAAGGGGCCCCTGGGCTTTACCCTTTTGTGGGGCCCTTCATCCACCAGAATTACAGCCTACATTCACACAATCTTTATAATAACCCTGCTGAAAAAAACAGCATGGGAATTATGCTGGTCTATGCTGGTTTAGCTGGTGGTCACCAGCATACCAGCACCAAAACACAACATATGCCGGTCTTGCTGGTATGACCAGCATGGGATGCTGGTACTAATGCTGGTTTGGTGCTGGTATAGCTGGTGCTAATGCTGGTTTGGTCCTTGTTTAGCTGGTGCTAATGCTGGTTTAGCTGGTGTTCACTAGCAAACCAGCACCAAAACACAACATATGCTGGTCTTGCTGGTATGCTGTTTTTTTAGCAGGGCATTAAGTGCAAGTTGTCAGGCTTTTATTTTGCTGGGATAAATGCAATAACAAAATATTAAAACCATATCAGAATGCCCACAATATACACAAATATCACTGCATAACATATGCACATAGTCCTAGCTAGGGGTGACCCGAATAGTCTAAGATTCGATGCTTTGACAGGAGAAGCCTGATTCGACTACTGCACAGTCGAATCGAAGCAGATGTGTTATAAAATGAGGATCATTTAATTTTGGCTGTATAAGAGTGCACATTATCTGATTTCACATATAACAGCTTTCTCCCAATATAAAAAATATACAGCCTATTATGATAATACTAAGTAAATAATATGTGAAAAAGTAGCTTTCAATAAATATTTTTAAAGTCTGTTAATAGCCTTAATCCCGTGACAGGGCTACACGTCCATATCCAGAAACCATTGCAAAGTCTCTTTGTTTCTGCAATTTAAAAGACAAAACAGGCAATTCTATACTTTCGTTATTTTAAAATTTATTTTAATATTTCTTTGTTTTTATTTAATTCATAGATTATTTAGTGTTATCTGATTAAACTATTTGTGGCTTGTGTTTTATTCCCCTGCGCATTTAGGCATTTTGCACCCATGTTCTGCACCTTATTGATTCTGACTTCATTTTGTTTTTATTTTTTATTAATTATAAAGGTAAATTCTGATCTAATTTAAGTTCTGTAAGTTTTGGATTGCTTTCCCTTGTGTCGATGTTACGCTGTTGCATGCTGTCACATTCAATTTAGCCGAACGCGCTAGGTGCTCTGCGTGATCATATTTAGGAGTTCATCAAACTAAACATCAAAAAACAGATTTTTCAACAAGTATAAGTTTTAAAATGTATTTAAAAAGGTTGCTTAACTTGTCAAAAGTTGAGCTACAAAACAGGTAAGCCGTTTTTTTTTTTCGGTGATGGCACCGAATATAAATATCTCTACCGAATCTGACAAAATTGTCTCTCTTGTGATTTAATAATATGGTCGGTGTTAACTTTCAAATGATAGAAAAGAGATTCCTGAAACAAATGTTATAAGAAACATCAGATGTTTCAAGTGAATACAGAGATGATCAAAGTGAAAGTAAGCAATCAGGTATTTCTGTACAAAAAAATAAAGCATATATAGTGTCTATGAAATGATTAATTTCAGTGTTTTCTTGTTATAAATGAACCGTTTAAGGAATTGTATATAAAGCTTGTTTTTTATAATTTACAGTAACAAATTATATGTAATTTCTCGTCTTTTATTTCCTTGCCACGCTAAATCTCAAAATGAAATAAGATCGCGGAACTGGCTTCCGAGGCAGAATCTAATTTGTTATTTATTAGATTTAGTTATCAAAAATGTTTTGTGTAATATCTTTGTGTGCTGTTCTGTACATCTTGGCTTTAAAATGTTACGAGGAATCATTTAATGAATGTTTACACGTTGTCTTTCATATTAAGATAAAAACGCGTCCTCAGTTTCGTCTTTGTTCATCAGAAATGCAATAATGGATATTTCAGACAGAAATTTTTAAAAGCTCACTAATGATTGCAGGGTAGCCTACAGTAAGTGAGAGATTTTCTTGCGCAGGAACTGCATTCACGCACGGACATTCAAAGCAAAGGGATTAAGCATAATTTTAAAGGGAGTATCAACTTTTTATAAAATGCGGTTGCTATTTTTTTCCGGCATCTCGGGGCCCTTTCCAGCCCGAGGCCCTGGGCTTAAGCCCAGGTAAGCCCATGCATTA